>NW_009260430.1:2564765-2662657 GCF_000687185.1 Egretta garzetta | reverse complement strand
GGGTAACACTTTGAAGGATAAAGAGATTTTCTCTCTACTGGGGATGTAAGAACCTTGCAGGTAGAAGCTGCAATGTGTATGTGATCAATCAAAGCATCCCCATGCTGGCCCCAAAACCAATGCTACTTTAACCTCCCTCTGGTGGACTTTGTCTTGAATGCTGCTTTTTTTCCAGAATCATCAAAATGAGAATATGCCTCATGGACATGTAATCCTCTAATAGAGGTGATTATGGTTATTGCCATTTTCACAATCTACACCAAAGGCCACAAATTTCTGATCACCTGGTTAAAAGAAACTGTCTGGGAGCAAATTTTATATCATGGAGCAATTGCAGTAAGTGGAATTATCCTGCTAGTGCCATCCTTTCTGCTATTTAGACACCCTTAGAAAACAGTTTGCCATTGTAATGGGTTACCTGTTATGATTATAGAGGAGTTTTGGGAAATCAATCACATCTAGACCTATTTGATACTCTTGTCATAGTTAGTACCTGAGATAATAAACTGAGTACACTCTATTCAGAACTGGCTTCAAAATTATATAGCAAATCAATCGATAACTTGATTGCAGTCCTCTTTTCCACACTAACTTTGCATTGACGTCTCCAGGTTATACTGAAGTGCATATAGCTCTGAGTACACAAAGAACATCACTTTTGGCAACTACAATAGCGTAGCGGCTGCATCTTAGAGCACAGGATCAGCTCAGTTCCAGGATCACTACAGCAGCATTAGTAAGTTAATATAGATAACAAATTGCTATGATGTCCAAATATAAAGCAGCCTCATTTTAAGGTAGCTCACACTTTCCAAAAGATAAAAATAATAACAAAATACAGAAAATAATAGTGAAATATTAAGCTGCGGTGCTGCTCCTCTGTGCAGGTCACTCTAAATCTATATGTAGTCTCACAGGTCACCTCCTCCCACTTCCCTGCCTAGACTCACATTTCTTGCAATGCATTTCACCATCCTGTTGACACGGTGCTTATCCCCCTTCCTGCCCACTTCTCAGGATCTTGCCACCCGGTCAGCTCTGGAGTCAGAGTGGAGACTAAAGCACTGAAAATGTGGACCCCAAGTAGCGTTGAACAAACATTCATGGGTGGAAATAAAACTTTTTTTTTTTCAATATTCCATGTTAACAAAAAAAGTTTTATTCAGGGTCAATCCAAGCAGAATTTATTTTTCCCTCGGTTTGGCAGCTGAACCAAAAAAAAAAAAAAAAAAAAAAAATCAATTATTCACAGAGCCCTAAGAGCCCTGCTGTAGCCACTAGGGAACAGTGCTCCACTAACGATTTTTTTGAGTTATTTTGGTTTAATAGTAAAAAGGCTGCATCTGAGTTGAGCCAAGAGCCTTTTGTAAGGTTTGTGTGTCAGCATTACACTGCCTTTATTTTCTCTTCTCTAAAGTTGGATTGTTTGAAGACTAATACTGTGATCATTTATTTACACATAGCCCAGAAGGAAGCAGTTCTGGTTGTTTAATATGCAATACAGATTTCTGCAAGTGATTGTCTGTGGGCTGCGTTTTCCACATTAGACATATGGTGTAAGTTTATTGTGCAGAAAAGGATGCTGTTTTCACTATGACATTATAATTTTGTAATGAACTAATTTTCATCTTAACCTACTCATGGATGATCTATTGGTAGTGAATATAACTGTCAGGCCCTTCTAGGCTTTTCTAGAGCTATCACATGAGCACTTTACAAGTACTGAGACTATTGTTTTCATGCGAACCATGCTAGCAGAAGAATGAATACTGGAAGAGGAATAATTCACATGTTATTTCCCTAGGGAAAAAAAGGTCTTTTAAAGAAGCAGAATCTTTTGAAGATAAGAAACTGTAATGAAACACTCTTAAAATGCATATGACCAATATTTTATCCAGTATATGCTGAAACCAATGGAGCTGTCTTGATTAACTTGATACGCAGAACCAAACCCCAAAGTCACTACTCAGTTTGGATGAATAACACAGACCGTGAGACGCTGCTGCCACTAACAAATACCAGCACTGTACAAACGAGTGAACACAAGTTTAGCCGCAGAAGATAGCCCATTGATAACACACAGAAACTCTTTGCAAGGACACAGTTACCTCTATTTGATGCTGACATTCATCAAGAGAAAAAAAGTCAGTGAATACTTTGGTAGTTCTTTAGCCACTAAGTGACTGACTGTTATGGAGTTGCATGCCTTCTCTGAATTTTGTGGTTGATGAGTTTTGATCTTTTTCTTTTAATGCAAAAATTAAGTTTCTAGCTCTGGTGAGGGTCACAAGAGCAAGAGCAGAAGGATGGGTTACCAGACAAGAAATAAAAGGCTTGGTTCTGAATATTACCTCTTTGCTTGTGGACTGTTCTGGGCAGGAGAGCAAGATTTGGGTGATGCACGGATTAAATACCTCTGGGGATGCACCCCCATCTCTTCCCTTCCAATTTGCCAGGATAACAAAAAGAATCTGCAGTAAAGGGAGAATTCAAACTATGTTACTTTGATAGTTACCAAATAATATTTATTTCTTCCTCTTCATTCTTTCCATACACAAGTTCAGTAGGTTCGCTTTCAAAACATTGCCTTTTGAATTTCTCCTTTTGTGAGTCTGCAGGCATGTTTGGAGAGGCCAGCATACTTTAAGAGAGATTCCAGTCAAAATCTGAAGAAAATCTTTCTCTGCAGCAATGACTCTATGAAGGTAGCTGTGCTAATTAAAATTATAAAGATCATAAAGTAGGTCTATGCCAGTTTTGTACACTGAAATCTGGTAGTCAATAAGTTACCTGCTTCTGCTTCTTTGCATTATACACATAAAGTCTAGGAGACAAGAATTTGGCAAGTAAGTTAAGAATCTATCTGGAGAGTAGCTGAAAAAAATGCCTTTACATTTTTGTACTGTATGTAGGTTAGTGACATAATGCACATTTTATTGCTGTATCATTGGTAAGATGTGCTAATTTTATCTTGAATCTTTTTTCCCATGCACTTGTCTTGTGGTATTTCCAAATGTAAAAATTGTCATAGCTGATGCTTGCTAAATGCAAATTACATGCAAGCTGTTAAAACAGAGCCTTAAGGCATGCATCAGGGTGTTGAGGGTTGTACATGTTTCGTTTGGTTTGAAAGAAGGGAGCAATTATGTATGGGATTGATTCAATTTATATACTACACTTAATACAGCATAACTGACATTTTATCAGCTATTTCAAGACTGCATCTCACTAGTGAAAACAATGTGAATTCTAATCCCAAATCTTATCCGCTTTCATTGTAGTGCCAAGTACATCATCTGAAGAAGGCTGTAAACCGCCTTTTTTCTTGGTGGAGTTCAGCAGCCTCGTGCAAACTGGCTCTTAGATAATTTGTCTAAATAGCCTCGTACCACTGAGGTCACAGAAAGACCGGAATGTTGCATATTAAAAAACCCACTTTATTTTTTGCAGGAAGAAAATGGAATTAATTAGATGTTACAGGAGTGCCGTGAAAAGAACTCTCTTTGCAGTTCTTTATTATCTTCATCTTTTGTCTATAAGCACATTGGTCTTGGACATGTAAGCCTATATAAGCATGCATATGCATTTATTTTACATAATTATGTTATTTCTTGGTAAAATTATAACCTTCATAAACCATAAGTATTATGATTTAACTCAGTAATAAGTCAGCTTCTTGCTAGACACAACCAATGAATGTGTTTCCTAGAACTGCACGGCTGGATGTATTCAATACAAAGTGTTACCAGTGATTTAACAAGAAGAGAATCAAGGTCACAAACCAGAAATCAAGTATTAGGACCATATTTTAAAACCTGCAAGCGTTTTTGGAAAATGTTACGATTCTGAGGTGAAGACTGAGGTTAGTCTATATCCACTGAGACGTTATGAATGGCCAGCTGTTGAGTAATCTTTTGCTTGTTCTGGTGCAAACTCATTATTCAGTTTCTGTTCAACCTTTTAAATTCCATTTTAATTTCATTAAAAATACTGTTTACCTCACTTTATAACCCAACTATGTCATCCCCTCCATCTCTTTTCCGCTCATGCCAAACCATTATTTTGACAAATATCTGTTGAGGATCTGGTTCGTTATCTCCTGAAGAACATCTTTTTCTCAAATGTCAAAACAAAAGTTAGTATGCTTAGCTGTTCTGCAGAAATTTGCAAACTAATGGACCTTTCATTCTAGAAATAAAAGACTGTAATTGACTATTTTAATGTAGTTAGGAGGATGTGGAAGATGGATGAATGAAAGTGATACGTCTTTTACCAACAAAGAGTAATGCTGAGAGAATGTAGGGGGAAGTGCATAATTGGTTTCTGTTTTCATCAGAGAAGATACTTTGCTTCCAGAAGGTCTGAACTAAAATAATTTGGGTATGTAACACTTTCAGAAGAAACTTTTAATGCTCATCTACTGCACAAGTGTGGTGAAAGATGGTTTCCAGAATACATATTGAAAGTACAACAAGTTGGATGTATTTTTGCCAGACTTTTATCTAAAATGTTTTTATTTTCCTGTAAGGGTAAATTATTTTAAATTATGTTTTGGTGCATTTTTATGCTAATGGCTTTTGGGAACAGCATCTTTCTAATTTCCTGCTCTGATAAGTCTTTGTCATGGGATCTCCTGCCCATGAAATGAATCATGCTGTATGCTGCTACCAGCGGGCTTGATGTATCATAGCAACGACCATTAATGTGGAAAATTCAAATGGAAAAAAGACAGTTGACAAGCACTGAAGTGATCTTCTAGAGGACCTCATAGGAAGTTCCTCAGCTCTTAAGTTAAAAAAAAATAATTTTTTTTTCCCAAAACCAATTTCAACTCCTACTTTCATAGAAATCTTATGTCCAAATTTTAAGCCAAACATCACTCTATGTAGCAAGAATCTGAACACCAGGAACTTCATCTCAGTGCAGAAAAGGGATGTGAGTGAAAGAGGCTTCCTATAGCTGGAGAGCAGGCTGCATGTTGGATCCTATGTGACCATGAGCCAAATAGCTCAATGATCAAATTAATTTGGGGGAATAGATAGCAGATAGCTAGTTAAGATTTTCTCTGTCTTTTTCACTGTGCTGAAAACTATGCCCAAAGTCTATGAAGTTCAAACAATTTTTGAGTTTCAAACACATAATCCATGTTTCTCCCTTATTTGTTCCCTATTTTTATACCTCATTCTGAAATAAATTTGAGCACAGGTGTGCTGACGTACAGCCAGAAGAAGGATTTTTCTATCTCACTTCTCATCTATGAGGCTAAAACCAAATTCTGTAAAATTAAAATGTGATTTCTGCTACATATTTCTTAAAAAATACCCTGCAACTAATTGAACACACTAGCACTCAGAAGACTTACCTTAACTAGTGGTAAGAAACTGGCAGAGGCAGAAATGGGAATCTTGTCTCCTGCAGTGCAAAATTCTAACCATTAAACCTAATGCCTATCAATTTGTTTTTCTGACTCATTTTGTAGACTTTATATTCCTGATAATTTTGCAGCAATTCAGAATCCATCCAGCCATAACAATGGTAGAAATGAAGGGAATTTCTGACTGATGTGGTCAACTAAGAGAGCAAATACAGAGAGAAACACAGTCTTTTTCCAAAAATCTTGCAGCCGTGTCCCATGTCATCAATGCTTCCATCACTGACTCACAGCAGTCCAGCAGTAACTAGGCAGACGATAGACCACTGCTGCAAAATCCAAGAAAATGTAATGAGAGACCCTTCTCACCAGTGCACCATCTGTTCTTTCTGTGCAAGGATATAAAATTGTTTTGTTATTTACATTAAAAAAAATCCAGCAAAGATCCAAATGGTGGTGGTTTGTGTTTATTAAGATCTGATGTATCATCAGGGGGATTTTCAACATAACTAGAATGCAGATGCTCAAAATGTACTTTAGAAGAAGAGAGCCCTATATGGGTCAGGAACATACTGCACAGAGTAGAAAGAGTCATTAATACATTTGGCTGGTTTTTAATTACAACATGCTGGTTAAATAAGCTTGTTTATGCTTCATTCCTTTTTAATTTAGCGGGGCTTCTTTCCCAATCATAGAAATGCCTTTCAGCTGATCTACCATGGGTCAATACTGTCAAGTGGCCAAAACTATAATGTGGGCATACTGGGACTCCTGTATTCCTTGGACTATTTTATCTAATTTTTACTCTCTAAGATCCAATGATCCTAAGTCCTGAAAACGCCCTGAATACTGATGAAAAGAAATGTAGTTCTATTTCTTGGCTTAAGAATTCTGCATTGGAGAGCAGAATGAGTTTGTCCCTCATCCCATAGTAAAGTTTAATTTCTCATGCTACTGTCATTTTGATAAAGCAAAACAAATGTAGAATTTTGCTGTTTAAATCTTAAGTCTCAGGAAAGTTGTGGCAAATTGAAAGTGAATACCATTTGTTCGTTAACACCTAATGTTTTGAAATAATTTATCATATGAACATTTCCTGGAAAACAAAAGCCACTTATGTGCAGGCAACTTATAAAATGTTACTTGTTTATCTAATAAACTACCCTGGGGCCAACAAGTACATTAGCATTGCACAAACTTTCTGACTTATTCATCATCACTATTTATTATTAAAACTTTATCTGTTTCAACTTAGTGAATAGCTGCCTTGGGATACACCGCTCAGAGCAGAAGCAACAAAATAAAGTTTATGCAATTTGCATAATATTGTACAACGGATATTAGCTTAGAACAATATGAATCCCCTGGATCATTTGCACAGCCCCTTTGGTGTTTAATGTTGGTAAATATTTAAATAACAGCAAGCTTATATAATTATGAAGATTCCTCTTCCTAATCCGCACAGATTGTACAAAATGTTGTAAATCATGTCTATTACACAGTCTTAGCTAGACTAAGAATAGAGAGATGATTTAGATATGCTTGTTACCTTCTCTGGGAATTTTATGACCCATCATTCAACAACATGTTGGCTTAGAAGCAGAGCATACACACAACTGAGCACTGCATATGACTTAAAATAAAAGATTACAGCATGCTCCAAAAGCTGAGGACTGTTTTCTTCATTGTTCTGTTGTGGTTTTTTCATTACTATGAGTCATATGTAAACCAATGCTATTCAGGTGTACGAGAGTTTTGCACTCACTCTGTATTAATTTTGTACTGATCTACGAAGTGCTGCATAAATTGGAACAGGATGAGGTTTTTTTCACAGAATTGAGATCACTCTTGGAAGGGGATGTTACCACACAGTGGAGATTAAATTGTTTAGTACTGGGAAACTACCGTTACCTTCACATTTAAGGGCCTGATTCTCAAAATTGCAGAACACATTGGGATTTATGATGCTTTGCGGAATGGCAGAACTCTTGTAAACCTTAAGATCCTTCCTGTGACTCTGATTATGAAATTCTTGGCCTTCATATATCATTTGTTTTTACATTCCCATCTTTTTTTTTTAATCATTTCTTTCTATGTTATGTTCAGTTAAAGATCAATTCCATCCACTACTGAGCAAAGGCAACTTCCACTAAAGTCAACAAAGCCGGGTGATTTTCTACATTATGTGAAATGCTTAGTACCTGCAAGGATCAAGTTTAGTTTTAAGTTCTTCTGAAAGTGTGGTCTGGTGGGTGATGCACTGGATAAAGATGTATGAGACCTGGGATCTATTTTGACTCTGACACCAATACACCTGTCAATCAAGTGTTCTTTACTTTCCCCATCTGTAGAATGAGATTAAAAATTATAGTTTAAAATCTTCAGTGTAGTCAGGTATATGCATCTTTTTGGGTCTACAGATAGCTGAACGCACCTCCATCATTGTAAGAAACAAAATTACAATCAAAACAAATCAATTCTTAGTGTGCCAGTGGTTCTAAACTTATCTAGACCAAATTAGATAATTTCTAATCCAGCTCAGAAAGTAGCCCGCTATCACCATCATATTTTTGTGACTGGTACAAGATAAAGATAACTATGTTTAAAACACAGCTCCTCTTTTCCATGCCAGTCAGTGGTCCATCTCTGTAGGTTTATGTTAGTTCAGTAGGCAAACCTGGTTAATTCACTGCTTCCATCACGGTGTTCAGGAAAGCAAAAATAAAAGAAAGGGAGAAATAGATGTTTTGATGAATGTAACATATTTCCCCTTAAATACACATACTGGGATTTAAGTAGATATTCCTTTTTGTTCTTGTTTTAAATAGACTAAAATGAGGATATGTAAATAGACTATCTCACCCTTGAAGAGCGATTATGTTTCTTTCACTCATGAGAAAAGCCTTCACAATTCCTTCATACCTGAGGGTCTTGTGAGTCATGGGTCCTTCACACTTTTGAAAGAAACACAGTACTCGCTCTTCTTGGATGCTGCCTCTTATATGTATTTAAATTGTACAATTAAGGTGTAGAGTTTTTAAAGGTGTATTCTACATATAAAACATAAATGCAAGCACAAAATATTTCCCTCTCCTGCTTGAAGGGTCCGTGAGACTATGATAACATGAAATATTATAGTGGAGACCATCATAGGATGTGCTGCATGCAAGACAAGAGAAGAAATAAGAAACTAAATTTTGCATTCATCTATGTCAGCAGGATGCACTGTTACAGCTTTCATAGAATCATAGAATCACTTTGGTTGGAAAAGACCTTTAAGATCATCAAGTCCAACCTTTAACCTAACCCTGCCATCCCACCACTATACCATGTGCCTAAGCACCTCATCCATCCTTCTTTTAAATACCTCCAGGGATAAGGACTCTACCACCTCCCTGGGCAGCCCATTCCAGAGCCTGACAACCCTTTCAGTGAAGAAGTTTTTCCTAATGTCCAACCTAAACCTGCCCTGGCGCAGCTTCAAACCATTCCCCCTCGTCCCGTCATCTGTTACCAGGGAGAAGAGGCCGACCCCCACCTCGCTACAGCCTTCTTTCCAGTAGTTGTCCTTTACAACAATTTAGATGTATTTCTTTTAGACTTTCAAAATACCAATAGAATATGAGAATTTAATCTAAAAGTATCAGCATTATGTCAGCAAAACATCCTGATATTGAAGAAACATTTTAAGCACTAAAAGCACTAGAAATACATGTGTAGAGGAGTGCGAGGGGACATAATGGAGTAATAAGCACTACATAGACTTTGCAAATATTATACTGAAAATATCACACAGGTGTCTAATTTTATTAAAGTTGGACACAGTTCACCAAATTTTCTCTCTTTTCTACTTAATATTTATAGTTAACTTTTAGTTAACTATCACATGACACTATTTAGATGCTTAAATTGGTACACTGTCCTTCAAACTAATTCCTGAAAGCCCTCATAGGAGAGGAAGATAATGGAAATACGAATTTTAAAAACATCATCCCACAGATGCAATACAAGCATGACACCATCTCCATCTGCTTTTCCTGAGGCTTCACGATTACATGGATGTCAAAAGTACTGAAAAGTCATTGTTCATTGCTCCAGCCATTGCAACTGTTCCAGGAAAAACATATACCATCCTGTCCACCAAATACTTGTAAAGGTACGTATAGCCAGTGAAGGTAGGGAATTCATTCTGCTGTAGTCTGAGTCTACAGTTTCACACAGATTGCCACATGGGCAAACTTGACATTTCAGTGGGGCTCCAGGCAAGGAGTAGGAGCAGAAGGTGCAGTGCTCGCTGCCTGAATCCCTCTGCATAGCCGTGGACCCCGTTCTTTCATTAGCTCCTAACCTGTAATCTCACGTGACTTCATTACCCTGAACAGCTCAGGATAAAACAAGGGGACAGATATTTTGCAGAAACATTTTAAATAAATGGACAAAGTGTCCCAGTAGAAACAGAACTGTCATCTTAGAGAGATACTAGATTACAGACAGAGATCAACCGTGAGACTACCAGAGACAAACATCGGTCAGTATCACATGGCTGGAATGATATAGAACGTCATAAAATACTGGTGAAATCTGGAAGGAATACCGGTTCAGAAATAAAACAATTAGAAGGAACAATTAACTCATCCATTTTATGAAGAAGCCTTGTCAGCACATAGCCCGAGTAACATTAAAATGGTAGTTAGCAGTGATTCTAATATATTAAGGCAGCATAGAATAATTCTGTTTTATTGAGCTCATTACTGCACTTCTGTGTTCCCAACACTTTAATCTGTTACTGGTAGAAAATATTAATGCAATCCTTCAGACAGAGGAAATCAGCATTGTCCTTTTCTAATGCCCTTAAGTCCTTCAAGTTCTTACACCCATGATAAACTACAGGACCTATATTAAGGTTTCACTAAAGACATAATACAGAATGTGTCTGTGTAGTCTCAAGCTGTCACACAATTGTGGTCATAAGTCTGCATACAAGAAACCAGAATTTTGTACAACAAAATAATCCTAAATTAAAGGGGGAGGCAGGAGGAAGGGAAGAAAAGAGGAGAACCCTGACTGGATTCTGCTAGCGCTATTCAGAAAGGGAAGAGGGCAGCATAAGCTCTTTCCCCACCTCATGATCGGGCAGAAGAGAAAAGATTAAATACTGTATTTTTCTGCCTTTTCTTTCATTTATGGTGTTTCCAAACAACAGAGGAATCAATGAGGGGCATCTCTTGGTGGTGAGATGGGGGCAGAACTAGATGGAACATGAGTGGTGTCAGAGATTAATTAAACTCTCTGATCCACTAACCAGTTATTGGTATTGACCAGGAACAAATTGTATTCCCTTTGTGTTGTATGGCAAAAAACCAACCAAACAAAACAAAAAACCAAACCCCAAACAAAAAACCAGCCAAAAACCAGAAAGGACTGTGACCATTGCAACATAAAAGAAAGCAAATGAAGACTAAAGTAGTCTTCTTGGGTCCACCTGATAGGAGAAAATAAAAAGTCTTTTCACTGAAGAGAATGCTGATAAAAGAAAAAGAGGAGAAATGGAAGCTTCTGAGGAGAAAACAATATGCTTTAGTTTCCTTAGGGTGGGAGAAAGTTAGATGAAGCAGAAACAAACCCTTCTTTTCTTATTTCAAGGAAAGGCTACAAGGATATTCCATAGTCCTTGTCGAGTGCCCTGTTTAACTGGACAATGAGTATATGGACTGACGAGCTGAGATGATCAAGATCTTTCTTCTTAAAAATAAGAATTGTTTTAAATGAAGGCAGATAGACTATGGTAGCATTTGCTATTAAATAAGAAGGCTTTTGGCTCTCAAATTTTCCAAGTTTTGAAGAAAAGCTTAAAACACCATGTATTATATAGGAAATTTATGTAATTTTTTGAAATATTTACTCCTCAAACAAATTAGCAGAGTTTTCTATAAACAGGAGAAACAGCAAATGTTGCTTTGGCAAGATTTGAAAGGAAAATTGTAGTGATCCAGAAGCATCTTTTTGTATATATTAAGCCTACAGCAAGGTGTCTCATACAACACTTACAGTGTAAAGTTTCTTTTGCACTGTAAGAGAACCTATGTAAGAGTTGTTTGGTCTCACCTTTTGACTCTTACTCTTGTCCTACTCTTCCTATACGGTCACTGAGACAACACTCCTTCCATTAATCTTTCTCTCATACCCTTGCTTGAAATAAAAACAAAAATATGATGTATTGTAAGGAATACATGTTATTCTTGGATATAGATTAGAGCAGGTAAAAAAAAAAAAGGAATTCCAGGAGTTCATTTGGTGCAACACTCAGTCTGCAATTCTCCTGGAAGCAACTTCTTCAGACACAGAGGCAAGTAAGAAATAAGCTTTCTCAAAAATATTCGCTCAAAGTTTTTTTCTTCCCAAATAAATTAAATGAGAGGCTAATTGTATCACCTACCCTCTCTGGGGGAGAAGTTTCCTAGACAGATTTTTTTCTCTTTTTGGCCCATATATAGCATTTGTATTTTCAAGTCAGGGAGCCTTTTTGATGTGCAATGCAGGTGATACAGTAACCGTCCTACATTCTTGTAGCTTCCACAGCAAATGTGCTCTTTAGTACCATTGCAATTGAATGTAAAGAGGGGGCTGCCTAGAATCAGAAATCTACACCATTTCTAAATGAAACCTATGCTGGGGCATTTCAAGAGTATACTTAAGGACATACATAGATAATTAGCATCAAAATATTTCTAAATCTGCGTCAGAAGTGCAGAAAACGTGAACCTAACAGAATTAGTGCAGATATTTCCACCCACTGAATGATAAAGAAATGTAGAGTTATGGGTTCTTTCTTCTGTAATAAACTTTGTTTCATATATCAATTTCCAAATTATAGTTTTTTGAAAACATATACTTAATAAAAATTATCATAACTGAATTTTGTTTTTTTTAAAATTACATTTATTTTTGATTATAAACTTTATTGAATAGCAAGAAAACCTAAAAATATACTAGAGTAAAATGAACTGAAAGATTTCAAACAGAACTGATCAAATACTTCAGTATTGTAATGCAGACATTTTGCTTTTCTCATCAAACAAACAAAAATGCTGGCGTGGAAAATCTAATGAAACCATTAAAGAACAGAGTGGGGATGGGAAGGATGTATAATCATGTCAGTCCAGCAATATTTTTGGTGTCTTAGCTGTATCTGAATGTGACAAATAAGCCTGGGCTTCCCTTTCACTGTCATCCATGGCTGCATTCTGAAACACTTGGAAGGATTTGCTCTGAAAACTGCAGGTCTGTTCTTACTGATTGAAAACACCCAGGGAATGCAAAGGGCTCACAAAGACTAAGAGGTCTGGGAAGCTAAGCTCAGATGAAACTTTGAACACTTTCATCAGACTTCAGAACAAGTGGGGGGAAAAAAAAATAATCACATGACCCTTTTTTTTGCAATCATCTTACTTTTCTGCAAAAGTCTAAGGGTGAATTCACATGCGTCCTCTATCATCTTTTACAGAACTTCTTTGACATATCCTACAATGAAGGGGATGTTGAGTCTGTCCTAGAGATGGCACTGTTGCATTTCTGTGATTACTGGTAGTTTGGTAATGGAAAAGTCCTAACTGGGGGAAAAAAGGAAATTAAACTATGCATCAACTGTCATGTTACAGTATTGTCAACGTTAAGTTTCTCCTATGGATCAAAATCCCCTCACCTTTTTTCCTGTCAAACTCAGAAAACTTTGTTGGTCTACCTAAACTAAGAAAAAAGGAAAAGATTATATTTGACTGTGTAACAAATTATAGCATCTTGCTCTTTGAAAAATGAATGAATTTCTTCAAATAATTATCTTAAGTTTAATTCTTATATGAAAAAAACTAACTTAGAAAGATGAATTTAAATACCAAGGCTCTAGGTACATTTGTTCTACTGCTTTAGACATTACATTCTATTTTTATGCATGTGTGGGAGTGGACATGTAAGTGTTACATTCTGGGAGCAATACCGACTGAGCACACTAAATCTGAGACACTGAGGAACACCAGGAGCTTAAGCTTCCCACCTTGGTGGTGTCACTTAGTGGCTGACAGAACAAGATGTAAAGCAATGCAGAATCAAAACTTGAAACTTCAGCTCTTAAAACCCATAAATCCCAAACTTAACAGTTTAGATTCTTGTTCTGTGAGCTGCCCAATTTTCCAAGGTGGGAAACTCTCCTTTTGGAAGTAGGCATCTACTTAGCTGGTTACAAAGCAAAGTCCTTGCTCTAACGGAGGTGATATTGAGGTGTTCCCACTGAGTGCCTTGCCCTTACACCCAGCTTGTACACAGAAGTCCTTCACGGGCAGGAACAGGCTGATTGACAAATAAGGCTAAGGAAACATCCAGAGTTAGAAACTAGCAGGTAACAGAAACGATGGGGGAAGTCCCCAAACCCAAGCTGATTTCTCAGAAAGATGAAGGATCAAAACCAGACCTCTGCCTCTTGGCTTGCATGAGCAGAAGTGACATAGCAAACAACCAGAGGAGATCATGCAAAATCTTGCTTTTTCCTACTTGTCTGGAAAGCAATATCTGACCTTGTGGCTTGTCTGTTAGTTACCTTGATAAAACCCAGTTCATTTACCAGGTAGAAGAGATGTATTGTAGGCATGAATTGATCAGCTCAACTGTCTCAACTCAGCTAAGCTGTCTGCACAGGCACAGTTATTTCAACAACTTTCTTTAAATAAAAGGTACCATTGTAGGCTTAAATTTAAAAAGGAATTCAGTGATGAGGTGACCTTGTACAGCCAAGTCAAGCATATAAATCAGTTAAGAGTATTGAAATCCTGGAGGACACGCTTTTTCTTGCTCACATACACTTACTTTTTTCCTAAATATGATTTAATGGGGCATTTACAGACTGATAGTAGCTCTTTGTTACAACTCAGTGTACAAAAATTAAATACCCGATTAACTGCTCTGCAGGACCAGATCCACAGTTTCTTACTTTTAAAATAAATAGCTCCTGTGGAGTAAAGAGATTAATTCAAAGTTTTATCAAATTCAAGTGATTAAAAATTTGCTTATAAAATCACTATGCTAGAATTATACATGGTTGGTTTGCCTAATTTTTAGCATATACCTAACACATTAAACACATACAGTGTTTGAAAAGTGATGGCTTTGCCAACCAAGCAATAGGGGTTTTTTCCCAAATAACTTAGAAAAAATACAATTTTTTACATGACAGTAGGCTACTGTCATTAAAGCTGAACTGTATCATGGAGTAGGCAGGTATAGGAAAGCAATCTGTGGTTTTTGGCAGACAGAAGTAACAGGTGATTCTTCTGTGCCCCTTATCATGTGTTCATGTTGGAAAGCAACTGCACTGCAGCATCAAATGTGGACTCCTGAAGCCTCTGAAACAGATTGTTGGGCCTAAAATGTAACCCTAACATGATATTAAATGATTTTAATACAAAGGAGAACATAGGCTTCCATTATAAAAAAGTTTGGAATAAAGTGTTTGCAAGATCTTTGACACAGCGTGTCCTCTCAGAAGTCTGTAGAAGAACATAGTCTGGTACAAACAGCAATTCCACATGCCATGAAGAATGGTGCCTGTGTACTCTGCTTATGGGTGGAAGAGGGAACACATGCAAACATATACATTAGGAAGCTTTGTGCTCTTTCCTTCGTATATACAATATCAATGGGTGCAATGCTTGTGTTTTAGGAGAGCTTATAGCTGAAGTTTCATAATGAATTGTGTAAGACACTACAGTTGAAAAGACATTATCTTTAAAGATAAAGGCAGATGAATGCTTCAAGGCATTCTGTCCCCTCTAACCTATATGTCCCCTATTTCCCTTAATGCTGTAGGCTATTTTGTCCATAAGAGATAAATACAACTAACTTGTTAGTCCCAGGAAGCAAGCACAATTCAATATCGCACCTGTAAACAGTTATGCATTTCTATGGCAACTAATGTTTGCCAGTGTGACCAAATTCCCTTTATTATAAAAAACCCAAACAGAACAGTAAGGGAAAAATCCATTATTGAAGAAATACCCAATTCCAGGTAGAAAGGTCAGAATCACTCCTGGGTTCTCAACATTGGATGCACATACCTTTGGGCACTCCAGCAATCCACTGAAGTGCTCAAACTGCATTTTTTTTTTATACCACCCACAGGCTGCTGCTTGAGAACAACATTTTTCACAGTCTTATAAAGAATGACATTACAGTAAAATCCAATGGACTGTAATGACCATGTGGGTTTTTTTTTCCTCTTCTTAATATTTCAGATATTCTTAAAAGTGGTAAAAACAGAACCTCCATTAAAATATGAATGTAAAGTTTTGGGAAATAACTGTCTGAGAACCCCTCACGGCCAAAACCCTGACTGCCTTGTTTGGACACAGTATAAATCATTCCAGTTTGGTAGCACAAGTTATTAATTATGAGCCCTAGCACTTCAGCTGTTATCAATATGGTTTCGTGGAGTTGAACACAGTGCACACTCAAGTCCATGGAGAATACCAGGGGTGTTCTGTAGAAGCAGTGCAAATGAAAAATAATGGGGGAGGTTTTCAAGCTGAGTTCAGAATTGGTACAGGTCCAGTAAGAAAATTATGCTGCCACAACAGGTTATTCAGTATGTCCTTGCCTCATCTGTATCCAGGAAAAAATTGCAAAGTATATAAAACACAAAGCACAGGTCCTGCCAGTTCATGTTAATCATCTGTATTGCTACTCCTTGTAGGGTAGGAAATAGCAATTCTATTATTCATAATTATGCCTTATCTATTTCCCACTCCTGTTTTACCTGGAAATAGTTTTAATTAATCTGGTTTCCTTCTTGCACCATACCTGTTACTAGAATTGCTGGGCAGAGTTAAAATCATGTTACAAGTGTCTGTCTAGAGACTACTTATTTAGAATGTATTGCATATAATGGATGGGAATAATTTTCAGCACGTTTTGTATTCACGATTCAGGTTTAAATGGTATTTGTTAGGAAAAAAATTAGGACAAAAGTGTCTGATTGTCACAATCTGGCAAAGAACTGCTGGTAAATTAGTTGGGCAGCACTCATCAGAATTGACTGACCTTTACAGATTTGGGTATGGCTTGTGTCGTTCAGTCCCAGCGATCTTGCAACATGGAGGCAGAGGTCAGGACTGGTGCTGTATATTTGACCTGAAAGTAGATTCATTGCTGAACTAATGATGGTTTGTTGTAACATGCCGTATGCAGTTAAAAACACTACCTTGTGCAAGAAGTCTTCCCATGAAGTCTTACCTGATTTCAATAGGACTATGAACATACCTATGCCTTGCAGAATATTATAGCATAGCTACAAAAGCAATACAGTTAAGCCAGCATGGTGTCACTAGTAGGCTAATTTGTCTTATCAAAGTTGCCATCAAATACCATGTTTGAGCTAATCTGGAGAACTGTAAGACTGAAATGCTTTGCACAGTATAGGCAGATCCTACAATTCATAGTTCCAGCTAGGAATCCAGACAGCACAAGTGTTTGCTTCAGTTTTCATGTTAATCACTGTCATGAATTTGTTCAGCCATCTAAATAGCGTACAGACACGCGCTGCAGTGACATAGCGTCCCTGCAGTCATGCCGAACTCTCGGTGAATGCAGGTATAAGGCAGACTAGGAAAGGCAAAGCCTGTAATTTCTGAGGTAACTAACTGCATATTTGGAATCAAAAATCCAATGTACTTCACATACTCAACTCTCTTCATATCTAAAAACTGGTGATAAAGATAAGATTCTCCACGTGGACAAAGGTGTATAAAATATTCTCGATGAGCTAAGGTCAAGGGTGAAATGTTGGACATTACACTGGAAATAGTTTTAAGCAGGCTGTTTTTCAAATGCAGTTGCAAGCCTTTCAGCAGTAAATAATTTGGCCCAGATTTTCAATAGCGTTCAACACTTTAAAAATCAAGTGATACTGAGTATGCTTTGCTAAAATTCGTATTCGTACCAGTTTTAGCATATGGTATCTCCTTCACTAATACATTATGTTTTAAATCTAGAAACCTGAAATAATTCCAATCTAAATGAGAACAAGTTCAGGATTCCCTAACTTTATGACAAGAAACAACACTACAAATAGCCAATAGACAGAAAAAGACCCCAAAATCCTTCAGTGAAACAATACACAAGTTGTACTCTTAAAAGGTGTTCCCATGAAGAACTACTTTGTCTGTAATACTGTGCGAATACCCAGCATCTGGATCCATATAAATTGCCATGAAGATTCATCATGCTCTCTTGAAACGTCCCTGCAAGAAACTGCAGTTGTATGAGTTGTCTAGTATGAGATACTGCTACAAATAAATCTGACAGGCAAACAGCTACAGCAAAATGGATTGCATCTGATAGAGTGTCAGCTTGCTCAGTAATCTGTGGCCTCTTATGGCTGAAAAGAACGAAAGAACAATTTTTGCAAAAGAGTAAGATAGCTGATACAGTCAAGACTTAGGTACAACTATTTTAAAACACTCAAAATTCAGTATATTCTTAACTGCCTGGTCATACGGTATGACCAGTGAATCTCAATATTACCGAGGTCTAAGGTTTAAGAACAAATCTGATAGATCTGGGTGTTCATCTGTGTATCCTGAACTCTAAAATAGAGAATGCTCTAGCAAAACAACCCCCTCCACTTAATTACACACAGTGATACCTAGTGTTTTATTTGTAATAACTTCCCAGGAATGGTAATTTGAAAATGTACTTTAAAATATTTAAAGTGATAAACGATCTCTGACCGTTGGATATTCTGTTTTGGAAAGATTAACCACTATTATATGTATAGCTGTAAGTGTATGAGAATTGTCTTCTCTCCCTTTTTCCAGTGAAAGAATGACTATTGATTGATTGGTTTCTTTAATGCAATATATCAGACTGAAAAAGACATTCTTATGCTGGATTGAGTGTATCCACTCAGAAGTGTCCAATCAGTTTAACGTAACCTCTGTAAGTTCACATCTCATCTTCTTCTGAAATAACTGAAGATTCCTGGGATATACAGGAAGATTAAAACAGATCCCAAACCCCAATTAAGGATAGCATATCAACTTTAAAGTATATTAAAGGTGCTTTTCAGACTCAATATTGTAACTGTTTCATTTTCTGTCTTGCTACCATTCCTCATTTTGCAGGCACAATAGGGAAGTCTCTGCAGGTTTGGAGCTATTGCCCTGTCCATGTGAGTAACAAAATGTTGAGCTGCATTTCAGAAATCATCAGCGCTGTCTGAACTACTCTCGTTCACAAACCTAGGCTGGCAATGCCCTGTGAAACTGTGTTTCCTTGTGACATTGCCAGTACTTTTGATTACAGCTGGGCAGAAAGGATAGCAATGTTGTGACTTCTATGCTTTCATTTTTAGTTAAGACTGAAAATGCAGAAATTTAAAAAAAAAATAAAATTGAGAGGCAGCATGAAATATGAAAGAAAGTTCTAGCCTTAGATTCAGGAGAGCTTAAATTTGCTTTGGGCTCAGCTATTACTGGCCTTTGCACATGAGTGAAGGCAGCCGGACCTCCAAGGGTGGTGGTGAATGGAGTTAAATCCAGTTGGCAGCCAGTCACAGGTGGTGTTCCCCAGGGCTCAGTGTTGGGGCCAGTTCTGTTTGACATCTTTATTAATGACCTGGATGAGGGGACTGAGCGCACCCTCAGCAAATTTGCAGATAACACTAAGCTGTGTGGGAGTGCTGATCTACTTGAGGGTAGGGAGGCTCTGCAGAGGGTCCTGGACAGGCTGGATCCATGGGCTGAAGCCAATTGTGCGAGGTTCAACAAGGCCAAGTGCTGGGTCCTGCACTTGGGTCACAACAGTCCCCAGCAATGCTACAGGCTGGGGGATGAGCGGCTGAAAAGCTGCTTGGCAGAGAGGGATCTAGGGGTACTGGTTGACAGCTGACTGAATATGAGCCAGCAGTGTGCCCAGGTGGCCAAGAGGGCCAACAGAATCCTGGCTCGTATCAGGAATAACATGACCAGCAGGACCAGGACCATCCTTTCGCTATACTCTGCATTGGTGAGGCCGCACCTTGAATACTGTGTTCAGTTTTGGGTGCCTCACTACAAGAAGGGTATTGAGGCACTGGAGCATGTCCAGAGAAGGGCAAGGAAGCTCATGAGGGGCCTGGAGCACAAGGCTGATGGAGAGCGGTTGAGGGACCTGGGGGTGTTCAGCCTGGAGAAGAGGAGGCTGAGGGGAGACCTTATCACTCCCTACAACTGCTTGACAGGAGGGAAGAGCCGGGTAACAAGCGATAGGATGAGAGGAAATGACCTCAAATTGTGCCAGGTTTAGGTCGGACATTAGGAAAAAATTCTTTACTGAAAGTGTTGTCAAGTATTGGAATGGGCTGCCCAGGGAAGTGGTTGACTCCCCATCCCTGAAGAGATTTAAAAAGTGGGTAGATGCGGTGCTTAAGGACAGTGTTTAGTAGTGGATAGGTACAGTTGGACTTGATCTTAAAGGTCTTTTCCAAACAAATTATTCTATGATTTTATTTCTTTTGACTATTTAGATTGTATGATGCTGTGAGCTCGTGTGTTTTTTATTATACCTTGATCCTTGCACAGTAAGGCAATAATACAAAATAATACACCATACTATAAATAAATAATTCTTCAATATTGACTCTAATTAATGAATTTAAATTAACTACTTTGACTGAGCCCAAAAGTCCATTCCAATATTAGAGACACGAGCAAATATTCAAAGTAGCAATTCTTAAAGCTGTCTTATTTTTAGTCTAAGTCCAAGGTCTAACACCTAAGAACACAGTACATATTAAAATGTCTTAAAATACATTTAAATACTTAAAAACGCAAATGTTGTGTGTGTTCATTTATGTGAAGAAACTATTATTCTGGTAAAAGAGTATGAAATAGGGTATTGGAATATATTGCATGTTTATGCAACACTTCTTACATCACAACTGTGCATTTGTTCCTGTGATCACTAAATTATTTAAATATATGTTAGATCAATACAAAATGTTTAAAGAAAGACCAAGGAAATTCAAACATCAGAACCACTCTTAAAAAAAGCCCTGGAAACATATGTATCCTCACAGAAATTTAAACATTTAAAAATATAGTCTATAAAACCAATACAAATTCATAGCATAAGATTAAAAGTTTTGAGTATACCTCATTCAAAATAGATCATAATTTAAAATTTCTCATTGTGTCCTAGCAGTCAAATATTAATTCAATGTGTGCACATCTGCAAGACTATTTAACAAGAGGAGGCAGAAAAATAAATCAAGTGACAGACAGTGTGTTTTACTGGGTATTTGTGTGTACAGCATAATTGTGTGAAATGAACACGTATTTCTGCTTTTGGGGAAAATATAGGTCCAGATTTCCAGTCACTGAAATTAATTCTAGACACACGATAATCTGGCCTTTTTTTGCTTTGCTTCACAAACAGAAGCCTCTTGCACAAAATGCACTTTGAAAGCAAAATGCACTGTTCTTAAGTATTAGAAAATAACACACTTATTTCAGAGGCAGAACATCAGTCACAAATATTGGCTATGTAACAAGGGCTCTTAAACATAAGCCTGCTGAACTACTTTGTGCCATTTTTCCAAAGAAAATGTACACTCTTCAGTAAACTGCATAAATGAGATTGAAGAAAATATATGAAGAAAGAAAAAATAAAGTCCAATTTTACAGTCCAATTTGATGTTATTACATAGCTTTTTGTGTTACAACATATATATAAAAAGGCTCCTGTAGTGACTAACATTTGCATCTCAACTGGGAAAAAAAAAAAGTCACTTGCCTCCCATTTGCCCCTCTGGAATCAGACAGGTCACCCTATCTTTAAAAGTGCATTGCGTACAAGGCAGGATGACGCATTTTTTCAGTTGCAAAACTGTGCAGACCAAGCTGTTTATCTGAGTTTTGTGCAGTAATTCCCCATCCCCTACCACCTCTAAACATTGTTTGCTTCCAAGGGCTTTGTCTGTACACCAAATACTTGGGTGCAAAAGGAAACCATCAGCAGAATGAAGCTGTCAATGTTAAGGTGCAGTTATTGAAACCGTTTGTAGGTTGAGGTTTTACTTTGGACTGAATTTAGTCCGATCCCTTGGATCCCTCACATCATGCACATGGACTGAAGCTGCCTAAAGGTGCAAGTGCTGGTACGGACTTAGCATCCCCACTGACTGTTGGACGGCATGCAGTCCACTTCAGTACCAGAGCTTCTGATATATTTGCCTCAGAAAAGAATCTAGTTTGGACTTACCAAACCCATTCTGCAACTGAAGCACCACATGGCAAGGGGGACAATGAGAGAATTCTTTTACAAGCTGCACTGCTGCTCTGAACGGGTAGGGCTAATAGGGTCCGTTAGTGTGAAATGGATCATTTTTGGGGAGGCTGGAAAAAAAGCAGAATATATCTGAAGTTACACATTATATTGTCAGTAGTGGTCAGTGAGATGGAACAACATATATGGTGCAAGAACTGAAGCCACAGGGGTATAGTCCAGTTTTGACAAGTGACAAGAACATGCAAGATGAAAGTAATGTCTTCATGTGAAAGTGCTCATTCCTCTGGCGATAAATAGGAGATACCCAGTGATCACACAGTATTATGCTGTGAGCTTGAGACAAACATTTAGAAACAGGTGAGGAGGAGCTCTTTAAAATAGAATAAAAAGCAGCTGGGAAAGCAGTTCCATAAGATGGTACATATAAATATTGTAGTATAATACTCATCTGAAGCATGTCCTGCTTTTATGTAATAAATTAAATCTGTAAATGGCTTTTTCCATTTGGTTTTTTTGGTTGTGGGTTTTTTTTTTTTTTCCATTTCTGTTTGTTCAATTCCATATGCATTTCACACATTCACCGGTATCAGGGTTAGATCTGTGTCTTTTGTTCAACCTGATGCAACAGGTTTTCCATTTATAAGGTTACATTTCCCTCTGTCAAATAAAGAGGGAATATAAAAGTCTCTGGAAACATTAAGATTGCATTGAACTATGACAACTGTTCTTGCTAACTTTGCTGCTTACCAGCGCTGAGGCTTTCTACTGAGCAGAGAACGAACATCTGCTGTCACAAGCTGATTTCAGAAGTGAGAGTAGGTTGCAAACTGAAAAATGTTGGCACAATTTCTCTGTATCCCTTACACTGAAGACAACTTATGGAATTCACTAGCTATGTGCAAGGGAGGCAGTGTTCAGTAATTAATGGCATATTTAAAATCTGTGGCACACATTTGCATCTCTCTAGAGAAAGAATAAGATGACACCATCTAGGTAAATACTAAGCAGAATTTCACACTTACAGGATTCTTCCATCTCAGTAATCTGTAAGCTTGCTGCAACCAACTGAAGATTATATTTGCCCCAGTGGGAAAAAATAATCTTTATTAAAAAGTTTTCTGGCAGTTTTTGCTATCCTGGTTTGTTTGTTTGGTTTTTGTGTTTGGTTTTTTTGGTTGTTTTTTTTTTTTTTGTTTGTTTGTTTTTCAATTAATCAATTTTCAATTTAGGAAAAGAATCTAAAAGAGGATTAGAACCTCAACTTCCAGGGGATGACATGAGGTGGAGAACAGGGGGGTTCAGACTCTATTGCTCTACTTCTTATTTTGAAATCTATTGATGGTGAGTAGATACTATCAGTTCCCTGTGAAACAGTCAGGTTCTCAGAGGTCAATAAAGCCTTCACTTCTTTCCAGGTGAATAACTGATACAGAATGAGAAGTGACGTAAATGATCAATGCCCAGAAGCAAGAGCCAGATTTGAAGACTGACATGTTTGCCTTACTACGTTTGGGCCGCTGACACAACGTGATTGGATCTCCAAATAACATTAATAATTAAGTGAAGAGAGCCATCTGTTCAGTTGTCTATAGGAAATGAATTGGTAGCCTTGAGCCCAGCTATAACTGCTCAAAATACCTACATAAGACTTCTATTAAAGAAAAGGAGGCAGTTGTAACCCCAGAAGGCTTCAGGACTGTGTCAGGAATGCACAGGTACCTCATACCAGTTACTCAGCCAACTTGGACCACACTGCAAGCAACATCCGTGAAGAACCTAAGACTAAAATCACATCTCTGCCAGTGTGGTATTTCTCTTTGCTGCAGCTATTTTAAGAACAATGTGGAGAAACATCCCAGTCACTAGCATAGAAAAAAAAAAAAGAGGGAAGTCCAGCTTCGTCTGTTTGCACTCAGAAGACATGGTGAAGCTGTCATTTCAAATCATATTTTGAATAAGTGTGTGGGAGTATGTGCGAGACAGAGGAAAGATAAGAGAACTTACACTTAGATAAGACAAAGACAAGCTTTTCATACACAAAACCTATTCTTTTTTTGCTCCTACGAGTTCCGCCTCCTTCTCTCTGAAGTTTCCACTTCCTTTCACTTCTCACTTGTTTCCTACAGCCTCAGGTAACACGCTCTGGCAAAATGCTATGCTAACCAAGATCTAAACTTTAAGACACGCAGAACACATCAGTAATCTCACACAGGAAAAACATATTCAAGAGGCAGCCTTCAACAATAAGTAGCATTAAGTAGCAGCTTCTGAAACCTTCCTGGTAGAATAAAAACCCCTCTGACTGACAATTCATTCCTCATAATACGGTAAGATTGATTGCCTTAGAAAGCCTATGAAATCACATTCACAGTGATATTATTTGAAGGCTCTGTATAATTCATCGACCACCCTGTCATGCATTGTGCATGTGATGTTATATTTTGGACACACTGGGAAGTATTAGATATAAAATTACTTTGTATGATGCAGCCCAGATGTAAAAAAGTGAATTGCTTGGGACTACATGATTCAGTGAGAAAATATAAATGGGAAATTACTGGAGCTGAAATTTTATTGCAAAGTTATTTATCTTTGTTATCACTTTCTGAATCCTTTTGTGCTTATTGTTCACTACAACAGATAGAGCAACTCTTACTTACACTTTAAGCTGAGGATTATGAAGGTGGAAGTAGTCACTGTATAACCAAAAAAAGATTAACATGTTGTCCAAGTTGGTGTTTATTCTCTTAATGCCTGAAATAGAATTTTATATACGTATGTGCATATATATGTGTACACACACACACATCCATTCAGTCTGACTAAACAGTTCCAGAATTACCCTGAACATTAATAGTAATGTATTATTTTAAGAGAGAAAGATGTGAAGACTACCTGATTTTAAAGAAAAGGTCTTTCGACTGTGAGAAGAAGAAATTATAGACATATATAAGAGTCCTGTCTCTCCACAGATTTCAGAACAATGCAAATGCCTATTCATAAAGGCATACAAAAATTATATATATGTAGCTTCTAGTTCTGTAAAACATAGAGCATGCTTTCAGTTTCCATCCCTGTAATGGAAGCCTGTCTTAGGAGTTCAGTCAAGGTGCATCCCACGTACAATTCAGTTTGCCAAATTAATTGCATGCTCATGTATTTAATTAGAGCACTGATGTTCCAAAAGTCCACTTGTAAATCAGTCGTATCCTGGCACTGCATGGCCAAGCATGCAACTGGATGGATGTGGATTTTAACTTTGGCCTGTGCCAACTATAGTTTCAGACCATTTAAACTTCTGAGCTGTCTTTTTATGAGACTCTCACAGATTACATGCAACAAGCTTGACAAGAACAAGCCATGAGAGGAATACGCACAGAGTTTGCACTGAGAAAACAATGAGGCATCAGCTGCCTGCACTATGCTACCATAAAACACCTTTGCACCACTAATTTCAAAGCCATCCTTATTTCTCTTTTATAAAGGTTCCCAGCATGTGATCCATCCCTCTGGAAGAATTTGGAAAGGAAAAGGACATTCGCATTTAAATGTCATAATCTCCAACTGGATTTCACTACTCTTAGCAGGAAAGGGAATTAGGGATTTATAAAGGAGGCTTCAGCATGATATAAATCTCCAAAGGCTTGCCCTTTGCTCCAGCTACTTCCCCAGTCGAAGCTGAGCGGACTATAACTCATGCTGGTTTAAAAGCATCTTCAACAAATATGAGAAAATGAATTAAAAACAGGACACTGAGCATCCTATATGATGCAGACAGCTGAGCCCTTTGCATTATTTCTTATTCTCTGTAATCTGAAAGGATTACAATAACGTTAATTTTTGTGAAGCCTCATCATGGTAAATTGAGAAGAAAGCATATACCACACAGGTTTAGGTGGCCACAGCAGAACTTTCCATAGCTCATAAAGAGAACCTAAAGCTTCCATGAACCACACAGCTGTTCATATACAGGATAGCAGCAGAAATCCTAAAACGCATGAGGAACCACATTTACCAGAAAGTGCTAAATATCCTGGGCAATGCAGGATCTGGTGAGCATGTAAAATGTGAATACAATTAAAGAGAAATCATAGCTGTATGTTTTAAATGAACACAGTTGCAAAGCTGTGCATGCTTATAGTTTCACAGATCAGAAACTTCCAGGTGGTGACTTCATTGTGTATTAACCTTTGCTTAACATATTGCTCTTAATTGCAGTAATATGACAATAATATTAATTAAATGATCCTGTAATTTATCTCACACAGGTATTTCTAAGGATCTACTTACTAATATGGAAGTGCAATTGCATTCCTGATAGTGAGATCTTGGAAATAAATCTAAAAATTGTATTAAATCCTTACAGAGGGATCTCTCAGCTTCAGAGAGAAAAGTTTGGAGGTGTTCAGAAATAGGAACTTTCTTTTTTCCAGTCCAATATGCTGATTCAGAGTAGTTAATGAACAACTAAGACTCTGCATGTAAATTAGGGAATATATATTTGGTGTGAGATTGTATTTTGAAGCTAAAGGGTCGAGAAGCAGAGAATTTTTGATTTGAAGAAAGTAATATCATTTAGTGCTTAGAACCAAAAAAAAAAAAATATTTCTAGCTTTTCCCTTTCCTGCCATTTTCCTGTGCATGTCAAGTTGTGTGCAAACCTACATAAATCAGCTATAATAAAATCCAACTCACAGAAATGGTATCAGGTTATTTACGCATGCCTAGAAAGAAGACACAGGAATGACAAATACTACTTTTAACAAGGTAACATGTTCATATTGGCTATTAATTGGTGCAATTAATTTACTTTTTTATTAAAAAGAAATATTTACAACTGCCTTTTCATTGTCCCGAATTAAGGTGATATATAAAAAGACAGATAAATGCCTATATTTGGTTAAAACACGTAGTTTGCTCAGCTCTTTCATCAAGTATTAAAGCAGACTTTCTTACAATTCAGTGGCATATTAATTTTTTTTCAAAAACTGATCTCAAAAGTTTTAGTCCTGTGTAGATCTGCTGGAAAAATGCATTTGTAAACTGTTTAATAAAAGGAAACTATTTTAACATTTTGTAAAGTTAAAGCCGTTTTCCAAAGGTTAATATTTAACATGGAAGGTGTACTGAACAAACTAAGATTTTACCCCAGCCACTGTTAGCCGAGTGCTTAAAAACCACTTAAAACCACATGAAAGGATGATTTCAGGTGACTAGACCCCAGGTATTCAGCTAGTTATTTAAGTAAATTCTTCCATCTATCTTTACTGAGCAAAGAACTGAAACATGCTTACACATGAAGTCGTTTTCATCGCAGACTGTTCACAGTGGTGGTTCGCTGAATTGAGACTTTCCCCACTCATCCCGAACTACACCTTTATGCTCTCACTGATACAATTTTTATTTGAACTGAAAGAAAATACATCTCCAGAACAACTTAACTGTTTATTTTGTTACAGGAAACTGTGCTTCAGTCTCCACAGGAAACAAAAGCTGGACCCTACATGGAATTTCTAATACTGTAAATATTCATTGCTATGTAAGATAAATTTATTTTCTTTGTCTGTGCATGCAGAGCCCTTCAAAGCACATTCAAGCACCATGCAGCTAAAAAAATTAATTTCTCTTTACCCTTCCTCTTTTGACTTAGATTTATACTTTTTTTCTCCCCCTAAGAAAAGACAATTTTTAATTGGACTACCTCAGCATGTATTTTTTCTATATCACTGCAGCCGTGCAAGTGGCTGCCTTGTGAAAAATTGCCCTAGATTAGTCCAACCTGAGTTTGCGCTAACTTCTTTTGTATCATGAGCTAGACTGGCACCTTAACCTAAAGAGACATGTCCTCTAAATGGGTTCTTGCTGTTGATTTTTTTAAATACTACCCTGTACAGAGAGCTCAGTAACATACTCTTAAATCCCGTCTCACTCCGACAGTCTGCCTCATAAACTCTGACAGTTTTATGAAAGAGCCCTAACTTTTCATTGTCTATCTACCTCATCTTTCTTCATAAAAAGGAAACTCCTTATCTATAATTCCTGTATTTTACAAAATGGTTTGGGGCTCATATCAACTTGTACCAGTATTTTAAAGTAAAGAGTATTTGGAAAAATACAACTATAATATTTATTCTAAAAAGTGCTCCTTTGCGGCATTTTAGAGTTTCTTAATTTTGTGATTGCCTACAACAGAAGGGCCAAGAAATTGGGCTCTAAGCTGTACTCCTTGAGTTCACAGCCCTGACTAGGACTCTGCCCCTGGTTTAGGGGTGTTTTCCTTTGTCCACAAGTCTACTTTCCCTTTTCTGAAATTCTGAGACAGCAAAAAGCCCTAATTAAAGCTTCAGGAAAACT
Organism: Egretta garzetta; assembly: GCF_000687185.1. Classification (NCBI taxonomy): domain Eukaryota; kingdom Metazoa; phylum Chordata; class Aves; order Pelecaniformes; family Ardeidae; genus Egretta; species Egretta garzetta. The sequence continues at coordinate 2,634,621 of NW_009260430.1, read as the reverse complement.
CCCAGTAAGCCCAGGTCAAGCTACCTACACATCTTATACTAGACAGCCTGTGACTCACGTTTGAGACATTATGATTTTATGCAATGAAAAGCAATGGTTGCTCTAATTACGCTCTAATTAGTTCATTATTGACTGCAAAGGAAAGTGCCTATGTCCATGCATGTGCTCTTCTGACAGGTATATGAAACACAAAAGGAGAAGAGTAAAAGTACAATATTTTCAGATATTCCCAGACATACTAAGCAATATATCATTCCAATAAATTCCAGTTTTGAGATGAATATAAAAGCTGAACACATTCTATAGAATAGCTCTAGACAAACTGCCAGAAATAAAAAGATCTTGAATTCAGAGTGTTTAATATATGATCACATCTCCAAGTACAGTAACTCAGAAGTAGGAGGGTACTGAGGGAATGTTAAATGTAGGGCATTATATATTAATATAATTTCTTTCTTTCCCCGAGATAAAGAATATTTTTGCTCACGCAGCTTTAATTTAGATGGCCTGTCAAGTCCTCCTTTCTGCAGTGTCATGATGAAAGACACTGATGTGGGCCAGCAGAGGCAGCACTGGGGCTTTTCAACTATTACTGTATAAATGCTAATGAATCTCCTCCAATAAAAAGCCCCAGTAAGCTCCCTCATCTAGACCCTCCATTATAGCATCCATAAATTACCCATTTGTTTGCTCGTGCTGAATCTCAGAACGTTTTGGGATCTGCTGAAGTCAAGATAAGGACTCAGACTGATTTCAGAGGGCACTGTAGCAGTTCTTAATACCTGGTTCCTGCCACGAATCCACATTTGTAAACTGGTTCTGCATTAAGGTCTGTGGACTCTAGACAAGCTCAGCAGTTTGCTTGTGCAGAGCCTGTGTGGAGCCTAAGCAATGACAGTGGATCTGCGGTGAAATGGAGAGGCAAGTTCCGCTTGGACTGTGCCCACCCAGTCCAGCTAACACAGTTGCAGGGCCATGCCTGGGCTTGGGGCAGAAGCCAGATGTCAGAAGGCAACAAAATTCCCTTGACACTGCTACCTATTTTGTCTGTGTTAGAGCCTCAGAGAGCAAGGCAAACCCACACGGCTTTGGCATAGTCCATATGGACTGTGCTGGGGGGGCAAGCACAATCACTGGGAAGGGGGCTGAGCATCATCAGTGAACGCCACCAGCAACCTTTCCATTTCCATACAAACAATTGATCCAGCTTTCCATGGGTCTCTGCCTCACTCTCAGCCTTCCTCCTGTTGGGTGAAAACCCACGTCTCAGCCTGCCACGTGGTAGGCACGTTAGGGCCCTAGCTCCTCTGAGGAGCCATAATCTGATTTTGCCTACACTGTTGAGAAAACCTGAGCCTGCTCTGTGCAGTTAGCAGGGCTGACACACTGGCAACTCTGCCTTCGTCTTCAGTTGTGATTACACATGTGTATTATCAGAGTATGTTACAATCACAACTTAATTTTTTCAGAGCAGAAACATCTTGGTGTTTTTTCTATCATATTGCAGTAGAAATTCGGTGGTTTGACCATCGTAATGAAGCAGTTCTTCTCTAGCCACACATTGCCTCAGTACAAAGCAGTTTTAAACTCTTTTACAAATAAAACAGTTTATCATAATTAACTGCATGGTAGGATAGAGCTCCCTCAAGACAACTATAAATACTGCTTCCTTGCTACCCATAGGCTGGCAATGAGGATTTGCCACTAGACGAAAGAAACATCTATTTTTTACCACCTCAGGTAACGATGTGGGCTAACCAGTGTAGTAATTGCAATGATCATACACTTTACCTATTGATTTGATTGCGCAGAGAAAGACGTGGTGACATCACTCGAGAGGGGTCTCTGCTGAGCGGGATCGGTGGTGATGCAGCAAGGACTGGAATGTTAATAACTTGCAGAAAAACCAGCCTATTTATGTCCTCATCAATCACTATCTCCACAGATACCAGAAAAGCACTAAAAGAATTTCCATTGAAAGACTAGCTTTAATTAACTCTCGCCCTCACTCAGCACAGGAAAAACCGTGCCTGATTCAAACTGCTCTAAATGTGCTTTCTTACACCTGCAAAGCGGTTTGATTTAGCAGCGTGCATGTCTCAGGTGGCTCATGCAGACCAGCGTTTCCCAGCTGGGAGAGCCACAAGAAAGAATCAGAAGAGTCAGGAAGCTTTGAAAATTTTACTGTAATCTAAATCAAAGGAAATCATGTTCATCCACTCCCTTTACATCTTTACATTTCAAGGTCAAGTATTTTCTGTCAACTTTTCCAGACGCACATAGAGAAAAAGATGCAGGCTTACCCTTGCCACAGAGCCACTTCAGCTCTCCCATGCTAAATGTAAAAAAAACCCGAAAAATGCAAGGAGGGAAATGGAAAGACTGTGGGGTCTGGGTGGCGCAATCAATACATAGCCTAATAGCCATTTTCAGTGCGAATGATTTCAAACAAGATCTCTCTGATTGTTGGCACCTTCGTTTTCAGATGAAACTCTGAAGCCTGACTCCTACAGGATCTGGACGCACTGAGTCTGTCTGAAAATAAGGTCCAGTGTGCTCAGACTTAGGGATAACTTCCCTAAATAGTAACTCTGAAAGAATAAGAAATCTTGTGACACAGAACGGTGAACTCAGCCCCAAACAATCAGGAAAAGGGACTGAGAGGCAGCAAAAGCGGCAGTAGGCAAAGCCTGGTCACAAACCACAGTGGTGTTTTACCTCCAAGAAAGAAAGTACTAAAAAACAAATAAAATCTTAAGAATGAGAAAGCCATCAGCTCAAGTTACATCACATGTTCACCAGTTCAGATCCTTTTCTTATTTTCATGCCACAACCCTTAATCCCTGGTGTCAAGAATCTCGTCTAATTCTTTCATCTACATCCTGACGCTTCTCAAATATATTCTCTTACACTTACGCAGGGGTGCATGCTCATTACTTGCTACATGAACCTGCTCTGTATAGTTTGTATTTGACTCCTGATTTCGTAAGCCTTCAGATTAAGTCCTCTTATTGTTAGGCTCTTTTGGATCAACTTTATCAAGATTTTTATTTCTTCCTTGAGTTATTACTTTATTAAATTTAAATCTTTAATAAAGTCTTCTTTCCCCCATGACAATAAACTTTACATGAATAAACTTTTCTCACAACTTTTGCAATTTTCCAAGCCTATTATTTTCTCATATAATCTGAAAGATCTCTAGATGAGATACATTATTTCTTTAGTGTACAAGAGAAATAAAAAAAACCCCTACCCCAGAAGTATGAATTGTGGGTGAAATTCCTATCTTCAGCATACCATGTTCTAGGATTTACGCATGATATCTGGTCTGTTACTGGATCGCCTGTACTAGATTAGAGGCAACTACATCTGTGACAATGTGATTTCAATTCTTATTGATTATATACACTTGTATAAGCAAAAGCCAGCTCCTTTGTTATGTTTTGCATATGTATGCTTGCTGCAGAGTCCTTGTCACAGACCATAGCATTTGTGCTAATTGACATTTAGATTGCGATAGAATAGAACAAAATAACATCCTGAGTTGTTCTTTACCTTCCCTCCTAAATAATGAACTAGGGCTTTGTTTTGATTTCTGCCTATTCTTTCACAGCATCTAGTTGCACAGCATGGCTGCTTGGCAGAGAGAGACAGTCCCTGGTCAATCCAGGGAAGCAAAGACATCCTTCTTTAAATGGCAGGCTGCACTTCTTCAGCAGCATAAAATCCAGGTGAGGTCATACAAGCAACACTTGCAGTGCCAGGGGCTCCACTATTCTTTGGCTAATTTCCCATCAGACTTGCAAGTTAACCTCTCAAGTATAAGCTAATTAGAAATCACCCATGAAATTATCCAGATTAGCACCTCACCTCTCTGTATTCTTCCTTCAAGCACTCTTGAGAGTCTGCTGTCTGGATCTAGTGGTTTGTCAATTGGAACTCAAGACTTAGTGTCTTTAATTAGGGATGTGCCAAAGTACCTGAATTTAATGGAGATGCCTAGCAGACAGCTCGCTCTCCATTCCACTTCTGTTTTAACGGTTTCATTACAGATGGATGTCCACAGTGATAGCCTGTATACACTTTACAGAACAGCTGATCTATTGAAGTGCTGCTGGTTTTGATTTGTGCCCCTGTTGCGCTGTGCCACGTAACAACACTTAAAAATCCCTATTATGCCGGGCCACACAGAGAGCTGACGTGATATAATGTGGCATTGACACTGCATAAGCAAATTAATAGCTTAATAACATGACACCTGGTGTCCACAATTACAGTGGCCACTGCTTGTAAGTTTGGCTGCTGGAAAAGGCAGGGATAATGAATTATTCATCAACTACTCTGATCATCAGATAATTCAGTACTCATACCTCCTTTGCCTTCAATAAGCCTTTTCACTGTTATTTATAATCATCCTTTTGCTTTGTAAAGATAAATGCTAAGTAATTGTTAAATATCTCTGCCATTTCCTGCGTAAAATGTAGATACTGGAAAATAATACTTACTAATATATTTGCAATATATTGATTTTTTTAATGTTTGAATTAAACTACAAGAAAGAAAAAGGAGAGAATATCACTAAACAAGAAACCAAGAGGCCCTGATCAGTGTAAAAGTAATGCCCTGACAAATAAAAATACTGATTTGTTGACATCAATATTTCTTATAGGTCAGTAATGGTATTATTGCATTCTAAATAAGAATACAAAATGCAGTGGCTCTTAGTCACAAATTAAATGAAATGTTGATGCCATTTGCTTTAAGCTTCTGTAACTACTATTTGGTTATTTAAACTAATACATCAGGCTGCAATAGGATCAGCAACCGCTACATATACAGTACCCACAGTGAATTCTCAGGGCCAGTTTTTCTACGTATATTAGACCAAAATACATTAATAAAAAAACTGAGCAAAGGAATATTGCATGGGGAGTTTCATAAAAGTTAGAGACAATTTTATTCCAGCTCACTGTGGCTGTTTCTATGCTAATCTTTGATGCTATTGTGCCTCTTACTGTATACTGTAAGCACATGTACATTGCATTGGAGATCTTGAGTAACAACAGGGACTGAACCACACTACCTGCTGTGCTGAAAACATGTCTTTGCCTTTTGAAAATCATAATCCTTCTGCCCTCAGCCTACAGAGAACACATACAAGCCAGTTACAATGCATTAAAAATTGCACTTTCAGTTTTCTCCTGGCTTCCTTAAATTCCACATTTAAGCAGCTACTTAAGTCTTACTGTTTTCAAAGTCACTGTGCATCTGGAGCCTCCTCTATCTTGCTATATTTCATTCTTTGATACTGTGTTTGACACAAGAGTCTAATTTTTAGCATCCAAGTTTCTAAATATTTGTCCATTTCTACTGGTCATGACCTGTTCTGAGCCTAACATGCAATATAAACCTTCATTCAAAGTCCATGGAAGCATAAGATAATATTTTTGTCGAGTCCAGTAAGCTTTGAATTAGGGTTATTGTGTAAAATAATTTAAATCATTTAACAATTCATAAGTTTCAACCCATAAGAACTTTGATCAATTCAGGGCTGACTGTATGAAGGTTTGAGCAATTGCTTGCTTCAGAAATCAATAGGTGGCACAGCAGCTCTCAATCTCTGTTAATTTGATCCACAAGTAAGAGCTTAAGAATTTGACCCCATAAGGTAAAACTTTTTCCTACATAATCAATATGCAAGACAGCAGCCGTATCCAAGATAGCTCTGCTGCCCCAAACCCTGTTTAAAAATTGTATCACTGTCAGTGCTGTAGATAACCTCAGGCTCTGTGGAATTTCAGGAAAGCAGGCAGAATTATCAAGTATATAGAAATGGTTTTCAGAAACGATAAAATGGAGCTTGTCATAAATAGGAACTTTCTGCAATACTGAACTGTAAATTACTGTATAATAATATCTTCCAAAAGACAATACCTCTCATTACTGTGTGTTTGTGGCTTGTTTACCCTGGTACCAGAATCAATAATGTCCTATCAAGCCTAGGAGAAAAAGAAGGGAATTTTCAGGACCCATAGCTGAACTCTTTTCAGGACAACAGCACTTACTCTTTGATACAACACAAAGTAATAAGGTTCTCTACATTGATGCAAATGCATTCCTAAAGGTCACCTTAAGTTTAAAGAAAGCGTTGTGAGGAAAATCTGATTTCTCAGTGCTGATTCAATAGCACAATGTGTTAGCGCTTTCACAATGTGCTAGCACTTTTCGGGAGACTTTGCCACTGGCACTTGTTATTTTTATCTACCCACCAGGCAGCTCACAAAAACGCAAGAAACAATTTAACTTTGTTCATTCTTCCCCCATGTGTATATAATAATATAGGAAGAAGAAATAAGGGGAAAACATAAAATGATCATTAAAAATGAATGAGAACAGTGCGGATAGAAGAATTATGGGTAAATGGACTGTATCCTCACTGGCACATGACTTTTTTTACTTTGCTGTAGGTAAACAGAATATTAACTATTTGCTCTGATGAAAGTGCATTATGTTGTTGCACTGGACGAACAAGAGAGGAATAAATTCTGAATAGATCAATACTGTGGCTGCTGCTTCTCCCTTGCTCCAGGGGGAAGGGAATTATGTATCTTTTGTTCTGCAACCTACTTCCATTCTGTGCTAACTCAGTTGTTACCTGGCACATCAGGTGGACCTATGACTCTCTACTGCTTAACTGCCTGCATGCTCTTTACTCACCCATGAAAAAGGCACACACAGGAGTACAGCACAGTCTTTGCAATCTTTCTCCATATATGCAAGTGTTTGGTAGCTTATAGATCTGATCTTAAAGCCAGTACATGAAAAGACTGCTGTATTTTGCCATGCACTTCTACAGTACGTTATGGAAGATTACTATTCCAGTACTACTACTACCACCAGAATGTCTAGCTAGCAAAATACGTAGTTACAAAGGGTGTAATTTCAAGTACAGAATAGTTCTGCTGCCATCTTTGGGAGTACCAATGTCTTTTGTTGCATTGCACATTAAGGTTATAATGACTAATCAAAAAAGGAATATAGGTTTGGAATAGCCATCCCACACTACACTAATCTACAGCCTAACGGCTCTCTTCCTTGAAGAAGGAATAAGGATATCTACATCAAGCCTTAGTGTGCAATATTTTGTTCAAGTTCACACCTGAGCTCATTTCACAACTGCTTTCTCACACAGATAAGCAGAATTTACAAAGGAATTCAGCCAATCCCTTAATAGAGTTAAGATGTATGTAAACAAACGCCCTTCACAGACCTTTCTGTTACCACACAGAGGTAATTAAGGATGCCTTTAAGACAATACCACTGAAAATCCAAGTAGCTACATGTTTCTTAGTATAGAAGGCTCTTGGCAAAACATTAGAAAGACCGATTTGCACTCCAAATACTCTGAAGTAGATGGTCACCAATGGCAACTATTTTGCTTTCTTTATTTGTTACTTGCCCTGGGACCCTTGACTACAGCTACTACAGCTTTCCTAAACTGATGTATAGCAGGAGTTCAGGCACAAACTGTAAAGCCAGGGAACATTTCTAGTTCAATCTGTTCTACAACTGCATGATCATATTTAACACTTAGCCAGCATTTAGTTCTACAAAGTGACCTTGCCACAGCAGTTTCAGTGGTGTTCACACAATATTGATATTGCAAAGTAAAATTACAATTCATGGAATACACTGGTAGCTTTTGAAGGCATTCACAAGAGCACTGAAACAATAGAGCAGCACCACAGAAAACCAAAAACCCCTTTAAGGCTGTTGAACTGTAGACCTTTAAAATTGCTTTAATTCCAGACTGACACTGAAACAACAGATGGTTTAACAAATATTTTCCAGAAGTGCATTGAGCTGACAAAGCATATTTCTCCCCACTCCCCTGCCTACCACACCTTAACTGTCTTCTGATCGATGTGAAAACAACAGAGCTAGCAGTAATACTCCAGAAGGAGAACCCCTAAACAATCCACTGCGTGTCAATGCACTTATAAAGTGTGCTCACTAATAGGAAAGCTGCCACAAGCCTCCTCTTCTGCAAGTGAAGCAGGGTCCACCTTGCTGTACTGCAGATCAGACAGTATTAGGCCATCTCAAAGCATCCCAAACTGTACATGGCCACCAGCACATATACACTACAAAAAAGACCATTACTGCTGAGCCAGTAACCAGATGGCAGCAACAGGATGTCTCAGAAGTGGCCAGAACTGCTTGGTGCTAAGCCTCTCTATGGATTATTCTACCAAGAGGAAAGCACCCTACTCTTTACACATTTGTTATACTTATTTTTCACAGAATAGCAAGAAAGCATGTGGGAGGGAAGAATGCACTGTTGCTTAGCAATGAGATGCTCATAGCATGGCTGATTTTTAAAAGCTTTTGCTAAATATACATGTATAAAACAAAGATAAAACCACCTCAAGTACAATGGAAAAGCAAAAATGTATTCTTAAGAATGGAATTACTTGGGTAGGCCAAAATTCCATTTCTCTCTGTATCCAGTATCCAACAAAGTAAATACACAGGAGAAGAGTATGAGAAGTGTGACAAGCATGAAAAGTGGTCATTTCCATGGAACGCTCTCTTAATTGTGTCAGCAATTTCAGGACTTGCTGAGCCATAAAGTGCATCCATATCATTACTGTATCCTCATGGAAGTATCCTCCATTAATTCATAACGCAGTTATGCAAGGTGTTAAAAATACTTCCATTGCTTGTGTTAAAATGGCATCCTGGTGATTTCATTGCCCCCTGGATTTTTCGTTGTTCCTCATTTACCTTCTCCTAATTAGTAATTCAGGCATTGTGCATGTAACAAAACATCTCCTCTGAACTGCTCTGTGGCTCAGGGGTTGGGACTAATCACGCCGCTGGGTGTGCAGGGGGGAAGGAGGTACGGCAGGAGCATCTCCAGCGCAGATGCTTGGCTGGGACCTCCACCTGCATGACACCGCAGCAGCACTGCTGGCAAACAGGAACTCCAAAGCTAGGATCTGGCCCCCAGACCTCCCAGCAAAGAAAGATGTAAAGTTTTCCTGTCCAGCTCTTCACTTGAAAGTATATATTCAAGTACTTAGGAAACACATAGATTATCCACCTATAATTTGCTAAAAGACCAGAAGATCCTGTCAGTTGCAAAGTATATAGTAATATCAGGTTTGCAAACTAGCAACAAAACCATCTATATACAGAAATACCTGCAAAATTTTCTCTTTTCTATACAATTAAACAAAGTACATAATTTTTATCTAAATGTACAAAAAAAATATCAAGCTATACTGAAACACCAATGAAGAGCTGGTTCCAGTTTGTATTTCTTTTCTCAAAAGGTTTTTTTTAAATCTTAAAGTCAATAGAATTTACAAAAATCTTAATTCATGACTTGTAATATGTTCCATAAGATTCTTTTCCGCGATGATTCACTAATATTCATGCTGATGAAAGAAAATCTTATCTACTTTTTCTGCCTAATTAAAATGTGAAGAATGCACAAAAAATGAAGAAATAATCAAGCATATTTTTCTGCTTCTTTTTTGCTGGAATAACATTTTGAGAAGAGGTCCTTCTTGTTTTTATGCTATTAATAATCTTCCATTTGCAAAATCATCAATGTCTGCACAATTATAAGACTGTAATTTCAATTACTGGAGTATGAACAAGTGGGATGAAAGCATGAGTTATGAGGGAGAAACACGGCTTTTTCTTCAACATTTCACTATTAAATCAGGAAACTAACAATCTGTGAGTGGTAAATGGACTTATTTCTAAACAGAACATTGGGTAAAATTAGATTACACAGGCAAGTAATTTCTGAAGCTAAGCAGATTTGAAGTACTATCAGCTGGGTGGACAAGATGCACAGCTGGTGTTCTTATGGGAGATTCTAAGCACTGGCAAAGAAGAGATACTCAAGTGAATATACAGTACTTCAAGTATTTTGGCTGCTACTCTGCTGTGATTTTCACCACATCTTCTGGCCTCTGTGATGGAAAGAGGGGAGGTGAACTTCTTTCTTACACAGATTAGCAAGAGGCATTGTTACAATTTAAGCGTGACTGAAAACAGTCTTCCTTTAGACACCTAAACATCTTTTCTGCAAACAACACATAGTTGCCACCATCTAAAACACAATTGTACACAAGCCTTTATAGTTGGCTTGCGATGCAAGTTGAGCATTTTCCAAAAGCCTGAAGTAGTAAATACAAGGGTCTGTGCGCAGATTAGTGATGACAAAAGTGTCTGTCTTTTGGGAGAAATAGGAGAAAAGCTAAAGAAACAGTCAAGATAGAACAACACACACCACCCAGGTCTCTTGTTTTTCTCAGAGTTATCTATGGGGTGGAAAGAGCAGAACTATGAGAAACAGACTCTGAATAAAGTCCTGAAGTGTTGAGGGAAACAAGATTTTCATGGCCCTTGGAAACTACAAAGCATGGTGTCTGTGAGAGTCCTGCTCCACATCTCTTTCTCTGCAGAAAGAAAAATGTTTTGTCTGAGGTCTGTTAAGGAAGAGAATTACAAATCTCCAGAACTGTAGGAGCCCAGGATAATAGAAGTGATAAAAATATTTCATTTTCTGTATGTAACCCAATTTAATTTCATAGAGATCTAAACTATAGTCAAGCTACAGCACACAGTTTGCTAGTACTGGTTTACCTGCATTTGCTGCAGCACCTTCTGAAATAGAGAAGACAAATTTAATTTTGGAGTGCAATGAGCTATACACTCTCATAATCAAGCTCCCGTCAAGGCAAACATCTCCTGTGGGCAATTTAAGAACAGGTAATTTGAATGGCATTTACATCTCAGACTTACAATCTCTAACAGATCTTAAAAAAAAAAAACCAAACCAAAATGACAAAACCATTCATGGTTATAAAAGCCTACCATTAGCAACTAGAAATATTTACTGTAACACATTTGATTTATAGTATCACATCTTAAAGCCTGAGCTAGACTGGAGTAGCTGGAGCATTCCAGGAACTGAAAAAGAGTGGACTGGTTTTGGAACTGCTACCTTCGACACCAGAGAAGTATTAATTTCAGCAGAAAAATATTCTGAACGTGATTTTCAAAACAACCAAGTCACCAATACAGCTGTATTTCAGTCAAGCACAAAATGACAATATATAGCACACAGAAACTGGTTACACCAATTGTCTCACAACTTTTTTTACTGAAGCAAGAATGACAAAAAAAAAATCACCCATGAAATAGTCATGCAAAAAAATTTTATCAGGTAGTTCAAATACCTCTGAGACAAGCTTCACTGCACAGCAGTTGGATTGATTATTGCATCGGTACAAATCTGATCAAAAAAGAGAAGTCTCTCTTCAGAAATACGGCAAAAATGTAAGTAGTGTGTTGGGTATATACTTTGTATACAGATAAACAACAATTTTGTTGGCCAGCACCTTCTAGGACCCTTTGCCTTGCAGTTACTATTGCTGCCTTGTTTTCACCTCCTTGTGCTACTGTCCACAAGATGATCCAACAGTCTATTTCCAGACAACAACAAAAACTGCAATGATAGATCTTGCACGAAAACTGCCTATATGGGGAATTTCACTTCTAGAATGAGCGAAGAGTTTTTAGCATATGAGTTCCCCTGCCCATTAGGCACTTCAAGAGGCGTGCAAGGGAAATAATAATTTAAAAAAACAGTATTTTTTTATAAATATGGACATACATTACAATAAATATTGTCTTGTGCCCAAAGGAGAACAAGCATCTGATATTTGCCACTAAATTAAGCAGATGGGTATTCCTGGTTTTGAAGGTATACGCTGTCATTTATTCATTTATGGTTAAAAAAAAATCTAGTTCTAAATAGCGTGAGTGATTTTTGCACCAGCTTCCATTTCTAAAATATTCAGAGCTTGATAAGAAAAGTTATGAGGGGGAAGCTACTGTGGATTTTTTTAAGAGGAAACGTCACTATTTTTAATCCCTTGTCCTAACAACAAAACTTTGCATATTTTAAAATGAAAACTGCAGCTTTGCAAAACTGAGCTTACAACTTCCAGCCTTCTAAATTCTGCTTCTTCTGTGTGCAGTGTTAATAATCATATAGAAGACAGATAATTAAACCATAGAAATCACTGCATTTCCACCTCCCATCCCTTCTTGGTTAAAAATGTAAGAAAAACATAGCAAATGAGATTTTGCCTCAAGTGTTTTTCCCCTGCTATTAAGATACTTCTCTGAAAGGAGCACTTGCTGTTTTTATGCTATTAATAATCCTCTATTTGTGACATCAGCCCATCCCCACAGCAACACACTGGGTTTCAGCTACTGGCTTAGATCCTCTGGCTGGTTTTAACAAGAAGGTGGAATCATGGAAAGCTGGATCCCTTTTATATGCGAGGCTGAGAATTTGGTTAGTCTGTGTTTTTCTTGAGTAGGTCAGTGTTTCATTAATAAGAGGAGTGTTCATCTATTTAATGAAGCAAATCTACATAACGTTTTACTGGTATGGGGCCCATTTGCCTTTGCATAAGTAGAGATGAACTGGATCAGCCGTATCATTTGCTAGTTAATGCTATATATAGTCTGGTAGTAGCAATGGGGAGAGGAGTGATGCGCCTAAGTGGAAATTTGGACAGCTTGTCACGTGCAAACCTTTGTGTTCTGTGCAAACCTATTGTGTTCTGTGCAAACCCATCTCTTGGACAAAAAAAGAAAGGAAGAATAAGAAAGAACAAACCTCATGTGATATTTAGACTATTTTAGTGCTGCCACTGTTTAAATCTCTGAAATACTGTGTTCAGGAGTTCTCATTAACATCTTTTTTAATGGAAGATATTTGTCTGAGCAGCTAAGTCGTTTATGCTTACATAAGGCTGCCATTTACAACAAGAAGTATAATAGCATCTTTGAGCTTTTTAATTAAAAATTAATTAGGAGATTTAAGAACAAACTCATTGGGGGTTACTGTACAATAACATGTTTACAAAATTAGGTCTGGGCTTTTTGTTTTTGTTAAGTGTTTCAATCAATTCTGTGTCTATTAAATATAATTACGTATGATGCTTCCTCAAAATTATAATGTAGCATTTAAAGAGCAGCTGGGAAAAGTCTGTAATTTTAACTTCAGAACTAGGGTAACCATTAAAATGCAAATAGGTGGAAACAGCAGTTTGTTGATGAAGAGAACCCTCAACATAAACATTTTATCCATTAATCTTGAGATTACAAAGATTCCTTCTATTTTGTTACTACTTAAACTTTTGCAAGTTAGGTTTCCTAGAAGATGTCAGATTCCTTCAAGAATAATTCATCCTTAGGAATAAAAGCCTGTTTTTACTACATAGGATAACACAAATACAAACACTCACTTCTGCACATACACATATGCAAAGAATATGTTATATGGAAATGTCTACAGTGAATCAAGCAGAAAAAAGCCTAAAAAAATTTATTTTGTTCCTTTTTCATACTAGACTTGCCACATTGAAATAGAAGCTAGGTATTCCACTTCTACCCGACTTAAGCAAGTAGCTGAAATGGATCAGACTTCAATCTTCTGCCCTGATTTAGGAAGGCATTCAACCATTTGCTTAATTTTGTTTTAAACAAGGAAAGAAAGAATGAGCTTGGGTTTCAGAGATGTATTTCTGGCCTGGGGATGTATTTATGCTAAATTTATTTATTCCAAGGCTTTAAATGGAGCTATTTTAACTTGCTGCTGCTTCTATGAGAAGAGAATTTGATCCACTGCATTCTACAGTGGAACTATATGGGTGAGCAAGTAAGCAACATTTATCTGAAATAACTTATTTCACAAATTTAAGTAAATTCAGCTTAACAACACTTTATCCAACAGAACTAAATCAATATAGAAGTTTGAATAAGATTACAATCATAGATGTCACACTGTGTTGATATCTAAAGAGGGAGATCTTCCAAAAGGTGAAGCGTACGAATTGTGGACAGGTAAACAACAAAGCTGGCCATGAGACAACTCAGTTGCATGTACAAGCAGAAAGCAACATGTAACTCAAACATGCCCCTTCTGTGAACAATACCAATGCAAGTAAAGTGTCAGTCACTATGATATTAGTGTGGGCAAGCAGAGCTTCACCCGCACTGTGGCTTTCAAGCTTTCCCTCCCAACATACGTCAAGAGAATATATTATTATATGGTTCTAGCGAGTCAGTTCCTACATGGCGATTCCACTGTCAGACCCTGAAACACCAACCAGCCCCCACCCATACATTCACTCCCTTGCCATTCATAATGGAGGATCGCATACTTAGTGTTTTGATTGTTTTCCAAGGCTGTTTGGTCATTGTTTTCATTGTCAGCACCATGGTCTTTTATCCCATTAAAGGGTATCCTTCTGTTGAATCCAAGACAAAGTATTCTACCCTAATTGTTACCAAAAATAAAACAAACCCCCCTACTCTTACAAGTGATCAAAGAAGGGGTCCTAACCACTCTATTTAAAAAAAAGATGATAACATAACTTCGGATTGCTTAAGGCTGGCTGTAATGTATATCACACAGTGTCTTAAACACTGGAGGAAAAGAACTGGTTATTCCCTTCATCCACAGACGCTCTGCCCCAAGCACGTACTGGTCAACTGATTCATCCACATACGCTCTGCCGCAAGCACGTACTGGTCAACAGATTCATCCTAATGGTATCCTTTCTTCTTTCTTTTTATGTAAAAGCTTCCTGTAATTATTTGCTCTCTTTTTATGTAAATATTAGGCATGGTTTAACAAATACGTCATCCCACTGCCATATGATGCCAGGCTATTCATTCTTTGAGAGGTCATTTCCTTGAAGCCATTACTTAGACTTCAGATATGCAGAAGCCAAGTGAGAGTGGTGCAGTGAACAAAGACCTTAATTACTCAAATAACCACGAAAGGATTCATATCTTGCCTGATAAGTTTGTGACTCAGCCAAACAATTCATTAAAAGACAGATGTTTATAGCAGAGGTTTCTGGGGGATGATGAATCATTATTACACTTATAATGACAATCCTTGGCTTAAGGCAGCCAGCCTTAACACTTCATGAGTTCTAGGTTCAGAAAAATGTCACCCAAAAGGAAGAGGGGAAAAAAGGCCAACAGATTTTGCTGATAGAAATTCAAATTTAGACTAACATCATGACAGGCAAACTTGTTCAGGGAGGGAATGGAATGATAAAGGAAAAAAAAATGACACTGAAGTCTGTGGGAGCTTTTGCTGACTTGGCAGCTTGAAACCAGAAGAGTAACATTCTGGGATTGATTTCTCCACCCCCTTTTGTCCCCAAAGCCATGAATTTGCCTGAAATTCAAAAACGTAATTTTAAAGTGAAGATCAAGAGGTATCATGATTACAGTGGATGAATACCCACAATACCAGAAGGGTTTTCAATCTATCAGGAAAAATTATCTCAAACCGAAGTTGACTACTGATTCTAGTGTGTTTTACAGGGGGCTGTAGAGATCGGGGAGATTTCTGAGGACTGAAGGAAAGCAAGAAAGACAAGGAGGAGGATCTGGGGAGCTACAGGTCAGTCAGCCTCACTGACAAGGACAAGGGCACAAACTGAAATGCAGGGAATTCCATTTAAGCATAAGAAACAAGGGCTTGTTTGGTTTTTGTTTTCCTGTGAGGTTAGTCAAACACTGGAATAGTTTGCCTAGAGAGACTGCGGAGTCTTCATCCTTGAAGATATTCAATCCCTGGATGGACACAGTCCTGGGCAACCTGCTGTAGTTGACCAGGCTTTGAGCAGTGTGGTTGGATTATCTAGAGACAGATAAGATTTGAAAAGTGACATATTTTGTAGCTGTCTTAGGTTTCTTTATTTATGAGATCTGTTACAATACTTATGAAAGTAAAAAGGTGATTTTTCCTCTCTGATGTTAGCATGTAAGATAGTTCCATATAATCAGCATTTTCAATAAAGTGACAATTACTGAATGATATATTGTTGTCCAAGTATAAGCCTTCTGCTTGTCTTCAGCTGAAAATCAAATTACTTCAACAGCTTTATTGAACTTTAAATGGGGCAGAAAAAACTGAACCATTTTAAAAATTGTTCTCTAAACCAGAGCAATTTCCTCATTCCTCGTTCAGGTTAAACTCCTACTGCAGACACTTAGAGAAGAGAAATAAAATGAGAATGTTTACTCAAGCCAAAAATCCTCCTAAAAGAATATGATAAATCTAAGGGATGATTTTTATTTTTTTTAAATCCAACCAATGTTAATGATGGAGAATTGAGTCAGAGAGATTCAAGGCCATACTTGGAATCTCAAAAGAAAAGAGGACTAAAACACAGAATTGAATTTTTGGAACTGAATCTTGGTCCAGCACCTTTCCAAAAGTGACCTGAGAGTCAAAGTTGAATCTAGTGCAAAGAATGCAACCAAACCAAAGCAATAAATGCCAAACGGTAGTAGAAGTGGAGTGTGGGCTCCTAGCAAACAGCGTTTTAAACAATTCTTCTTACTTTAAAATTCTGTGAAGTTTGTTTATCAGGCTTCGGACACATTAAATAACACAACAGTAACACAACTTTTGCAGGAAGCATCTTTACAGCAAACGGCATTCTTTGTTGGATATTACTGAAGCTATTAACTGCTTTAAAGAAATAAAGAAACCTGCAACAGATTTCTACTGGCCTCTGAAAAGTACACATCAAAAAAAGGACAGTGAAATTGTACATTACTAGAAAATGTCTGTTCCCTTTTTTGGGAACAACTATTTATTTTTGTTATTTTTAAAATACAGCCATTTTCTTCTTAGTTTTAAAGAAAAGCAAAACTAATTAGAAGAACATAAAGATAAATCAAATTTTTTAATTTTTCCTTTCTTTAAAAGCAAATTGTATTACGGTTTGCCATTTTTACCAATCCTGGTCTCTTGACAAAGAAAAGACTTACCAAAATTTTCAGAAAGTTGGTAAAGAAAAAAAAAAAAAAAGACAATCCAGAGTTGTCCACATGTGAAAACAAATTTGTTGTTCTGACTTGCTTCCATGCAATAATGCAGATTTTCATGTGGCTGTCACTTTCTCAGCACACTCACCTTTGAAATTAGAATTCTTGGTTGTGCCTTCAAAATAGCTGTAAGACGACATTTGTGTGAAAGGCTTACAAAATCTTGATCAAGATGCAGAACAGGGTAGGCGAGAAGAGTAAAGACAAGGAAGAGGTTACGTGTAGGCCTTCTGCTGAGCAAGGCAAGTATTTTTTATCACAGTTTCACCAGGGGATGGAGCTTGTTGTTAAACATTCCATTTTCAGTGCAATATCTTTAAACCAAGGCTGCACTTCTCAAGGGTACTGAGTGACTTTGCCATATAGTCAACTTAATTTGTCACACTTAAGTAGCTACCATAATTAATAGTTTAATTATAATTTGTAGAACCACAGAACAACAAGGAAAAAGCAAAGTTTAATAGTTTAGCTACCAAAAGGTAATGAGCTTCAGCAAGTATTCAGCTGATACAACCTGTCATGGGAAAGTAGTCTTCTAGAACAAATCTCTGCATGCAGAAAATTCTATACTGTTCTTTGCTGCAATTCTGACAGTATGTGGGAGTAAGGGAAATAAATCACAAGACATTGCTAATTGGGGTAAAGGCTGATAATGCAACATTTACTGAATTAAATCAGACTGCAGTGGTTAAGTGGCAGACAGTAGTCTGTGTTCCAAAATAATCACAAGTGCTATCATGCCCTGGGCATGAAGCAGATGCGGCCTCCAAGTGTAATTAGACATATCTTAGGCTGAAAGGTAAGATTCTATCAGATGATCAGAAAATACATACACCTACACAGATCCGGGAGATTCAGGAATTCTAAAACACACGTTCTACTATATATATATATGAAATATTAAAAGAAAGATGTTTCAGCTTTCACTCCTCCAAAGAAAATAATTTTAACTTCTTATTTTCTTTCCCATATAAGTTTTCAGGTCCCACTATTTCTTTAGCAATATGGCAGCTCTACTAAACTGCTTAGAGTCAAGTTGTCCAAAAGATCTTTTATGCCTCACCTCTAACTTGCAGTCATATTTTGGGGCCAGAGAGAGAGTATGAATATTAGTCAGCCTAGTTAAGCTTAAGACTGCCACCTAATTTTCAGCAACAAGTCTGTGCAAGGGAGAGCTGCGTTCTTATCTTTTTCTTTTCAATAGTCTGTGCCATAATTAAAAAGAGTTATATCCTCTTATTAAAGCCTCAGTTTTCAGAGGTAGAACATGCATCTACAGAAATGTTTACAGCAGCCAGAAACTATTAATTTACTGTTATTCACAGCAATCAAAGGCATGCTTTTGTTTAATATTGTGAAGATAGAGCTGGATGAGAGAAAGGTATTTTTCACCTCAAATAACTGAAACTTTTGTGAGAAAAAGAAGAGAAAAAGCCTACTGAGCACAAACTTTGATCATATGTTGAAAAAACCCCACCCAAAGTCTTGGCAGATAAGTCTACAACAACTTTTTTTCCCCCCAGCAAATAATTTTGGTTAAAAACGTATGCTATCTTTGGTCAGGAGACGCTTTCTGCAAAATACATCATTACTCCATATTCCAGATTTTCCACAGGAACAGTGGAGGTGAAGCAGCCTTCAGTAAGAGCTAGCTTTATAGGGAGCTGAGCACTTGCAGTCTTTTGAAATGAAAATAAATGGCAACAGTAAGTGTTGATCACCTTTGAATAGCAGACTTACAGAAAAAGCCAGGTACCTGCTGAGGTATCAATACTTCACCCTTTTTACTTACATATTTGATTACCAAAACACCACTTATAGGTATGTCATCATTAACAGTTTTAACAACAAGGCTACAGAAGCAAAACTGCATTGGAACAATATTTGATATACATTTCACTTCATTTAGTTCTGCTATGGACAAAAAGATTCCGAGGTTAAAAAAAGTTAAAAACAAAACCTGCAGTTTTGTACACGCAATTCATATTTTTCGGAGTGCTTAGTAATTGGTAGTGCCAACAACATCAATATGAGGTCAGTGCATTTGAGGCCTGTAGAACTGAACTGCTGAAACACACCATCTACATAGCGATTAGATATCTAGCAAACTGTATTTCCTTGAGATTCAGATCTTAAGCATTCAGAATTTGTTATTGGTTATATTCCTCTGTTAAGTTCCCATGGGAAGGGTTTATAGCAATCCATCAGAAAAACCATCTAACAAAGCTTTAAGACCTTAATAAGCAACAATATCTCAACCTACACTCAAACTATAATAGCAATGCAGTTACCAAGTCATTCCATTTAGCAAATACGCTGTTCAGTTCTTTCATCTACCATTTGGAGACTGTCAACTCCTAGTTCTCATGCCCTTTCTGCATACGAAGACGTTAGATGAAAAACTTCAGGATGTTGTGTGAATTTCTGCCTTCTGTACTTCAAAGCAGCTGAATTAATGGAAGCTACTTCACGTATCTGCCTCTAGATATTGACACCCACATTTTTGACCTACTAATATCGCCTTTTAACCATTATCTTAGTAAAAGTTACTAGGACTACTAGGTACTTTCAAGACAGACATACCTGGTGCTGAATATACTTGTACTGCAGCAAAACAATGAAGAAAGAAGTTGGTCATCCACAGTTCAAAGCAAGCATCCTGCTAGTTGAGCTAAAAGGACTTGCTGGGTGCAGTTGTGAGGAATCATTTATACTTGGTCTGTGTTCAATTTCTCAACTCCTGCGAAGAAAAACAGTAAGAATGTAAACTTGTTATAAAAATATAAGTTATACAAAGCCAGCTAATTACCTAATTTTGACCCACTGAGACTGTTAATGAGTAATTTCAAGGGAATGGTGTATCCTGTAGCAAATGGTACTCCTTGGTATGGAATTTGCAACAAAAGGACTCTGACAAAGCCATATACTGCAGGACAACGGATTATTCAAAATCATGGCAAGTAATTAGGAGGAAGAAGTACACAAGGCAGACACATTTACTTGTCTTTTAGTACTTTATTTCTGTAAGATGATGTAACATTGTTTAATCAGTAGTCTTAATATGTGCTCATACCCATTGTTAAAGGAATAATTTTTTCTCTTGGAGTCACAATAATATTCCATTTTCAGACCTGATGCAGCCTAAGTGTCTGGAAGACTTAGCTTTTAGGAGCCAAAATATTGCCTATGTTGATTTTTTTGCTTCCCCTATAATAAAAAAGACACATATGGCATAGAAACACAGAATTTATGGGAACATATAAAAAGAACACATTTTCCTTGCAAGTCGATGAAGTTTAATTTAGTGATGAAGGACTAGATCAAGGAATATATTTTAAAGCCATTTTTCTCTTTCGCAAGATTTACACATCCTTTTACTTTCTGGAAGCAACCACGATCAGTGCAAAGCTGTGTTTTAGCATACTATATAGAGGTGGAAAGAATTCACACAACTACTTATATTGTAACCGGGATAACTTTATGTAGTGAACCTAAGTTATGGATGCAGAGTTTCGATAACATTCAGTGATTAGAGGTTATTTGTTAAGAATTCTTTTCAGCCACAAGCAGTAGACTGAAGGTATTATTCAACAGAACTTAAAGAAGACTTTAAGAAGCAGCTGGCTGCATCTCTATACCCTCCCATTGGGCAGCTGTAGACAGCAATAAAAACTCATTCTTATCTTACAATTTCTTTTATTTAGTTTTTGTTTAGTTCCACTCTATAAATATATATATATGAGATAAATAGTTGCATATTATGCATGCATTCACAATGCTCATTAGGGCTTGGAATAAAGACCTAAAGGGAGCTGAAAACTCAAGCTCAGGCTGAAACTAACCCCTCAAAACTCTGTAGAAACACTTCTAAAAACTAAAACCGATGAAGATAGAAATAGGAGCTTCACTGAAGAGCAGTAAACCTAGACAAAAGCTTCCCCTACATTCATTCTACAATCAGTGCGGTATGTGTGTGCAGAGCATTTACTCCAGCAAATGACTGTAAGAATGCCATGAGCTATGAGTATTCAGAAAAATGTGATTATGCTTTGAAGATTTTGATGATTTGTTCCCCCAAATATCATGTGAGGTATGGTAGTTTCCAAGTTCACCTGGTATCTTTTCTCAAACTTCACTTTTTGATACATTGCCTTTTCTTTGCCACTATGTTAACAGAGAAATAATTATATTTTCAGCATGCCAGAAGTGACATGCTCTGCCATCTGCTTTAGCAAGGTCAGATGTTGTATCAACAGAATCAAATTAAGGTGCGATTTTGAAGTGGCTTAGACACTTCGCCAAATTTGCTTAGATGAGTCTCGGATTTCTAAATAAGCCTATGAAAACAAGTTGAGGAATTAATGGAAGGAAATAATTCAGTTGAAGTAAAGTTATCATAGTAGTGAAGTTTGTAAGGGTTTTTAAAATTCCTTTTGCCATTTGAGCCCTGCATATGCATTTTATTTTTTTAATACAATTCAGGCTGGAGAAGACCATGCTAAGACCTTGTGTAAACAGAATGCTCATGCCTTCAAAGAAGTCATCAAGAATACCAGATCTGCAGCAATGTAGAAGTTGTAACAGGTGCTAATGTCACTGTTTTTCTAAGCTGAGGATAGAACTTTGAAGAAAAGCATGATGAGCTAAGTTGGCTAGAGTCATTTGCAAGAAATAGGAAAATAGGAAACAGTTTTATGATTCCCTGGTGCTTGATAGCTTTTATTAATTTCACATAACTTTTCTGCCAACATGTAGGTTGGTACAAATTAAAGCAGTCTCATAACTATGCTAAAACCTGTTCAGCTGTAGAAAGCCACAGAAGGTCTATAGGAGGGAGATATTCCAACCAAATGGCTCTTTCAGCAGACTCTCCACTTTGGCTGTTCTTATGCAGACAACTAAGAAAGATACTTGGGTGGGCTGTAACACCAAATCTCAGGGGATTCAGAGCATATGCTCTTTCATCTCTCTCATGCTTATTATTGTCCAAGTAAGATAAATGAAGAATACAGAAGTTCTTCTTTTCACCTTTTCTCTCCAAGTACATTTCTGACAATTGCCAGGACAGCTACTTCACTGAAATTTCCAAATAGATGCTTTACTGCATCAAAGGACATCATGGCTCAGCTTGCTCTGATGTACCCTTGAAATGCCACTTCACAGATTCTTGGCACAATGCATTTTGTGAGTTCACTCCATAGCATAAATAAGCTATTAAATAGATCATCCCCAGGACACACCAGAAACCTTCCAAGTAGCCATTAGGGCATATTGTGTCAATCTGCCCTGTGGAGACATTTATAAAAGGCTCTTTTGCAGAGTACAATGCAATGGCTCCTTCAGGGAGTGTAAAAATGAGTAAGATTAGTCACAGATGGAGTATTAATAGTATGAAAAGGTGATACATATTAATACATTATGATGAAATACCATGGAGAAAGAGCAGAGAATATCTAAACATGATTTGGTTTATGTTACATGTTGGTAAAAGAGTTCTGTAAGCATTAGAAAGTCACCCATTTACTTACAGTGGACTGTACCCTGGGGTTTGGATTTTGTTTGTTTTATATTTTTTAAATAATTTTTTTTTTTTACAAGCTGTAATTTTGCTCATTTTTTTTACCCTGGACATCATCAACCAGAGATGATTAAGACATCGGGGGAGGGAGGGGCGGTGGGGGAGAATATCATTTGTTACATCAACCACTATCAGACTGGTTTATTCAAAGCAAATGAATCAGTAATAACAATGAAACTAAACAAAGAAAATAATTTGTTTGCTGGAATAGCTTCTGGAAGTGGTCTACTTGAGAATGGAGGGATTAATTATGGGTAAAAAAGAAAAAAGCTGCAGATATTGATTTAGTAATTTTTGAATTAGGGTTTTTGTATGCCATTTGCAGAGAAACATGTTTACTTTAGCCTAAAACTGGCTGTCACTGGGATGGAGCTTTTTCTCAAGGAGATTTATGCATGAAATTCAAACATGGTGAGAAATTTCCTTTTATGGTTTTTGTAAGCCATGTACAGAAACCTCCATTTTCAGGTGTTAACTTATTCATCACTATTTTTAGCTTCTCATTGGATGTAGGGGAATGTTTTCAAAGCTACAAGCATGGTTTGTTTAAAAATCCATCCAAAAAGTATCACTATGCACTTTTTTGGGTTGATGCAGTAAGCGACATGCCAACATCTTTGCGTGAAAGCATTTTAGTTTGAAATATTGCACAGAATTTCCAAAAGCCAGGAAAATTGTACTTCTCTAATATGTGACAGAGGAATCTACCCTTGAAGATGCAATGGGGAGGGGGGAGCAACTCCCTATACAGTAGATGAGGTTAAAACATGTTGCTAGATGCTACCTAAAAATACTACAGACATAAGACAGATGGCAAAGGTGAGGCATCTTCCCTTTCCTCTGCAGAACCATCCTGTAACATTAAAATTCACAGTACACATTTTCGTGAAACTGACAGATCCTACACATATTGCTAAAATAAAAGTCTCTAAAAGAAGAAATGGAGAATCTCATCAGGCAGGCTATGCTTAAGGAAGTCTTCTTTTAGGGTATTCCTTACTCAAGCCCAAATCTGGAAAGTACCTCTGTACAGAACAGGTCTTAAACAGGAGATTTCTTAAGGAGGGAGACTAGCTTGATGGTCAGGGAACTAGCTTCTCTATACATACTTCCCCCTTCTTTAAAAGTTGGGACAAATAACAAGAAAATGGGACATGAAGTAACTGCAGAACATTAACAGACATTGTCCTTTCTTAGGCACAAGAGGAAGCACGTACAGCATTTCCAAGAGACATTTGTAGAGTATGTTTTTAAAATAACATCCAGTGACAAAGAATTCATAACCTCCCTACTGAGGCCATTGCTTATCTATCCTTACCATTAAAAAATTTTCTCATAATGTATGTTCCTTGCTACAATTTAAGCCCATTATTTCTTGCCATTTCCACCATTCCTGTGGGAACCAGTTTATTTCCTTTTTGCAGCATGTAAAGGGTAAAACCTTCAATTTCTAGACTAAATAATCCCACATCTTTCAGTCTTTCCTGTACATTTTTGGCTATTCTTGTTCCTCTCTGCCCTGTCTACATTTTGAAGTGATGTGGCCAAGTTAGACATACTACCCGGGGTGAGGCTGTATTAAAGTAAACACTATCAAAGTGCTGTGAGTATCAATATATTAAAACCAGTTGGGCTTTTCCATCAAAATGCATATGGGAGCATACACACTTATTTTTTCCTTTCTGAAAACAGAGGCTGAGGATGAGGTAGACAAGGGTGAAAAATGCATTTCTCTGCAGCATAAACGGGAGCCCTCTCCATAAGAAGTCTAATGAGTTGCAACAGAGCAGGCCAAGCCTCTGTGCCCTCCTCTCCGTTCAGGAGAGCCT
Source organism: Egretta garzetta (assembly GCF_000687185.1). Classification (NCBI taxonomy): domain Eukaryota; kingdom Metazoa; phylum Chordata; class Aves; order Pelecaniformes; family Ardeidae; genus Egretta; species Egretta garzetta. The sequence goes on along the minus strand of NW_009260430.1, from coordinate 2,610,255 downwards.
AGTTCATGTTCCTGTTGTAGCTTCCTTGCTTTACTTGAGTTTATAAATGTGCTCAAAAGGAACAAACTGTGGAAGGTAAGATATTCTGCTTCTGTTAATTGCTAGAGCACTTTCTGCCGCTTTAGTTTTTCTTAAAGAAGCAGCAAAACAGCATAAGGCAGCCTTCATACACATTCACCTGACTTCATGCTAACGGTTACTAATGACTGATTAACCTCTTCCTTTAGCTAAAAATTAATTCATACTAAAATGAAGCATTATTTGGGATAAAGTTATGTGAATTTAGGAACCAGCTTAGCCACTGTGCCATACAGAAACAGAAAAGCAAACAACGTCCCATTATTTTACTCTCAGTAATATAAACGGTCAGGCCGCTTTTACATTTCCTATAGCTACAATTAAGTTGATGGCAGTCAGGGTGAAAGATATCTATCCCTGTATTGCTACAAATTAAACAAAAATCACTTACAGAAAATTGTGAACAGAGCCCTGGAGAGCCAAAGAGCAGCTTAGCACATTTCAGAAAGTAATTTTCTGTGAGAATATTGCATGGGATAATAAAACTGCAGATAAGAACCCCATTTTAGTGCATATCTTTTGCCACTGCTGTGTTGTTACCTCAGGATTATGGTAGTGTTTTGGGAAGATAGGAGACAAAAAAGAAAGCCCAAAGAAGATATGTGTCCTCATCACTCAGGCATTGTGATGAGGGGTGACATAAAAACGCCTCTACACAATGAACGAGGTACTCGGTGGAACCCTTCTGCCAGGTGTTGTCAGGTTCAATTACCTGGAGATTCCAGCTAGAAAAATTAAACAACTCTGGCATGAGCCCCACCCAGTAAACCTGAGAACTAAATTACCTCCCCTAGGCGCCCTTGACAAGTAATATTTCTGAAAGCTCTGGGTTTACTGAGTTAAAACAAAGCATACTGTATCAAGAACAAAAGAAATTTCAGACAAACTACAGGTAAAAATTAGCAGTTGCCCCTAGGTAACACCTGGGTTCCCTAGAGTATCCTGGCAGCAATTTTAACTTCCCCTCCTCCCCCCCACTCTGGAGTGGATAACAAAGTAATGCTTATAACGGTAGTTGCTCTCTTGTCACACCTTCTGATGCTGTTTGTCCTCCAGTACTGCCTGAACTCATCAGATGTCCAGGTTAGGGACAGCGTGTCTTAGTTAGAAGTTACCTGCACTGATGGAAGTCTGTGTTGCTGGAGTAAGGCCAGCAGCCCTGTGAGTCTAAGGCAGCTTGGTAAGTCTGGCCTGAAACACATACAAGACCACTTCTCACCTTTAAGTCATAAGCTGCCAATGAGAGAGGAGGAAGCCTTGATCTGTTTCTGTTTACAGCTGTGGAGTTTAGTGCTTGATTCCGCTTCTATTAAAGCTCACAGCAAAGGCTTCAATTATTTCAGGTGTGTAGAATCAGATTTGTGATCTCTCTACTGAAGAGACACCAGCTCCAAGAATAAGGTACACACATAAGGTCATTTAGAACAGAAGCAGGAGAAAAGACATGATGTTTGTGTCAAACCCGCTATATAGAAAAGAATTAAGAAAGAAAGGCTTTCCCTATTCTTTCTCCACCTGATCTTGTATTTTTGCTGTCTCTGCTGTACCGCATACCAATGTGGGTGATGCAGAACTAACGTGAGCTTAAGCTGTACTGGAACACTGTCTGCCTCTGCGCAGAACATTTCTTTCTCATCCTTCAATCTTTTTTTCCCACCTCGAGGAATTAAGGGAGTATTGCAGAGTAGGACTGGCAAGTAAGTCCTTTGAACATGGAGAGTGCTGACTGTCTCAGGACATTATTTTGTTCTTCAAGATGTACCCTTTCCCTCTGCATTTCCATAGTGGGCACTGGGCAAATTGGAAAGAGCAAAGGAGGACTCAGTGGAAGAATGCTTCTCACCTGAAAAGCCTGCAGGAATAAACCTCACAGAAAACATCAGCTTACTTCCTGGTGGTTTGAGTCTTGATTCAGTTGTTGCAGTTAGTGAACTGTTTCAACATTAGCGAAATACAGTGTATGGATAAAGCATATGTGTCCAAAATTATACAGAGAAGTGGGACTGTTTATGTGACGTTCCTGCCCAGAGTGCCCCATTTCTTCCTTTTTGGTGCTCTCACTGGTGTCCTAGGCCTTACATCTCACAAGATGCTGCATAAACCACAGTAAACTTTCCATGTTTAGGCTTGCAAAGTAGATTTTGCTTGTTGCTAGTTTATAGTCTTACGTGTAAATCTTGAGTATCTAAACAATGACTCTGAAAGTATAAATCTCCAAGTACTGACAAATGTTATAACTGACCCCAAGGTTCAGGGAACAGAGCAACTACATCCTCTGAAACAAAGTTAAAAGCATCTAACACACCTCACTGTGCATGCTTTTATAACTATATTACAAATGCTAGACGGGTATGACAATAAGAAGGGCAAATGAGTTTCAGTAACAGTGAAATTTTGAAAGAGAATCTGTCTCACAATGGTATGAAATCTGTAATTTTATTGAAAGTAATTTGATTTTGTTTTTAAAGCAAAACCATGGATGCAATGGAAATCTAAGCCTCAGTTAAATGACATTTCTAGTACTCCTTGTTGCTAAGAAAGGCTTAAAAATGGGACAATAAAAACAGAATAATCATAAAACAAATGAACAGAATGCAGACAAGAGAGATTGTATATATTAATTTAAAGTAAAGCTCATAATTTAAGGCAAATTTGGCTGGGATTATCAGCTCATTTCAGCCATGATGTAACTGCATGGAGCAATACTGTCATGTTTGTAGAGAAAACTACAAAATCTGTGCATGGAGCAAAGCTCCAACGTGGCAATAAATAACCTTGCTGGACTTGGCGGAAATTTATAACAGTACAGCACAGAGGCCTGGAAACTGAGCAAATCTTCACTCTCCCAGTAATAAACAAAATAAACAGTGAGCTAGGCTACTAGTTTCCTACTCTGAAACACCAAAACTAGAGACTTTATGCAAGTGACTTAAAGCTCCTACACGGAGGAGCAGAAGAGTCATGCTGCGGCCAAATCATGCACGATAATTAAGAGGTGAACAGGGGTAAGAAAACTTGGCCCTGAATAAGAACTCAGGATTTCATTTTAGGGGATGAAAATAACTCAAATTCAATGAGCAGTAAGATAATGTAATGAATAAAGGGTTATATTACAGATTCAATACTTTTCAGAAAAAGCCCAAAAATAATATCCCGTACATTAGTAGACATCTGCTTTAATTTTTGTTAAATTAAATACATGCTAGATTCAACTGACTTGATCTCCTATTTGCTTTGAGAGCTGCTTAACTGATAAGAAAAATAGTCACTTTTTGCATGTCTTCTGGCTTTTGTCATGGGAGTAACTTATTATGTCAGGTTACATTGTAACACATCTATTGTGTGATTCTGTGCAACAGATTGTGGCTTAATAAGGTAAGTCAGGAAATTCAAGATATAGGTAAGGTCTTTTGTGATTTAGCAATGTCTTATCTGGCAAGCTACTGGATATCTGAGCTGAAACAGAAATGACGGGGGAGAGAAGAGTATAGGACAAAGATACAGTTTCCATAATGCTGATTTAGTAAATATCATCCTGCGGCCTGCTCAGGCAGAGTCATTAGTGTCCCCAGGAGCTGTCGGTTAAGTCTGCCAGAACACAGGAGAAAACCTGTATTGCTCCTGTTGCTGTCCACAGCCAACAGAGAGACAACATGAGGGACTGTGTCTGGAACCAAGGTATGCAGGATGCTAGATCGTGGCATTTGCACCACTGCTATGAGCAGGGGAACAGAAAGAAAAGGAGATCTGACCAGCTCTTTCTTCCCCTTTTCTCCCAACAATACTTAGGCATCCCATTCCCTCATACAGCCCAGAATGATGCTCCTTGAAGAACAGGAGTATTAGGGATGGGATGTCCTTGTATGTCCATGCAGCAGGAGGGCCACAGTCTGTTCAGAGAAAGCAGAAACCTCCCCAGAAGCAGTGTTTTGTTCTGTGACTGAGGCGGAGCTTCCAGGGAAACTAATCATCCATAGTCCTCTTACTGCCTGAAATACTGGCAAGCCATCCTAACAAAGGAACAGTGGGCAGGGCAGATGTATCATTCAAGCTATTTATTTTCATTTATAGCTCAGAAGTAGAACAGTAACAATGTGCCAGCCTTCACAGAAGAAATGCCTGAACATTTACATTCTCTTATTTCTACTGCTTCATCTCCATGCTACATCACTACTGCCAACTGTCTATAATGGAGAGGTGTGGGCAAAGGTACATGAGGTTTTCCTGTTGCACCAGCACCCTCCCAATGTATAAGTCTGGCTCAATTCTATCACCTGGTCCAGCGCAGAACAGATGCAAGGAAGGAAGGTGAAGAATAAACTGGCAGATGGATCAGGGTAACTGCAAAAAACCCTCCTTAAACTATGCTATAAGATCCTGAGAGGGAAAATATTTCATAAACTATTTTTTTTTTGTTAATCCAGAACTTCAGGATTATATGTTAGAAATTTGTCAATTAAGCCTATACAAATAAGACCTGGATGTTCATGTAGGAATCTCTTACGGGAGGACAGATTGATGAAGAAATGTTTTATAACCGATCCACTGAGCATCTGTAGAATACCTGTTTAAAGAAAGCTGCACCATGAGCACCAGAGAGAAATCTTACATGAAAAATGTGTTTATAGTTGGCAAACAAACTAAATGAGCTATTCAAGAAAAGTACACTACAGGACCTTCTAAGAAGAACAAATTTTTATTTTGTTCTTTTCTGGACTTTTAAAAACTAGACTTGACAGCTACTGGTTCACTGAACTAATAGTACATATCTATGCTGCCTATTAAAATCCTTATCATTGTATGTCAATTGATAGATATCAAAAGGAAGGACATATACACTCAACGATTCTCTAATACTCTGTGAGCTTGATTCCATATGTTTCCTAAAATTTCTTATGCTATATTGGCCTCACACCATTATTAAAGATAACACAATGTCTCTGTCTCTCATGGTTTAGAGACATTTTTCCTAACATGCACTAATTCTTTATTTTTATTTATTAAAAATGATATGTTCTTTCTGTAATATATCAGCATAGCTAAATAAATAAGGCAACTCTAGTACATATACCAGTCTAAATGGAAAATGTTTATTATGCATGAGAAAATACTTTCAGAGTATGCTTTAATGATGCTCTGAATAGCATTTTGCTTTTAATCTGAGAAACACAGTTGCTCTTGGTATAAATTCAAATTAAGATTAGTGACCAGCATTTCCAATAAAACAAATGAATGATTGGGGAATATTTAGATCTATCAGTGGAGTGCATGCTGTACTGAAACAGCATTATGTCCTTCAGGTATAGAATTTTAAATCAAAGTAACATTATTATCAGTGTCTAGCTTCATGCACTTTGCTTCACAGACACTATTATGCATTGAGCAGCAATTAGTGAATCACCAGGGATACCTTCCTAGACTCTTCAGGTCAGAAAAGCTAATTAACCTTCCTCCTGTATTCTGAACAGACTAACAATAATCAGTGCCAAATCTTATGTTTCTTTTTTTCTTTAAAAAAAACCCCACAAAACTGTTTTAAAATATTGGTGGCAAATTAGGAAAAAAATGTAAAGAAGCTCCCCTGATAAAAACAGCATATCCGCTAAAGAGGTCAAAGAGCTGAAACTGCGACCCAGGTTTGTTTGTTTATACCAGTGATTCTTTGTTTAATAGATTTTTTACAAAGCTCTGTGAAGGCAGTTTAATTAACTACCCATTTACACTACAGGTAACAGCAGACACAGCGGTGACTGACATGTGAAAACAATTGTATTTGCTTTGACACGGTGTGCAAATGCAATGACATTTACAATAGCTGCCCTTGGAAAGAAGTAGCATCTAACCGTCCGGGCCGGTGATGCAAGGTGACAAAGGTATGGCATTGTGTCAATATGCACGATGTTATGACAGGTCAGGTGGGATGACACCACTGGAGATGAACTAACTCCGTACGATGCTGTCATGCCGTATCTGCGAGTTTAAAGGAGACAGTGCTGTGTTTTGGAGGGATTTACCAATAGGTCAACCGTAGCAGCCAGTATGTCCAAACAGGTCACCAGAACAGCACTTCTAAACTGATGGCAAATGCTGGTTATGTGTATTGGAGTCAAGTGGAACATACATAATTTTTCAGTAGTTTAATTCTCTGTTTAATACCTCATGCAAGGAAATACAGTGCAAAAGTATATGCTCACAAGCAACTACTCCAGAGAAGCAAACTGACAGCCTGAGCTTTCTTCCATACAATGCCTATATGATTTTCTTCATGGCCTCTTCCCTGGAAGTTGGGTCTGAAAATGACTTTTTTTTTTTTTTTCTTCTACAGTTGCTGTTCAGCCCACCTTGCAGATCTTTCATTTAACCTACGAACATAATATACAATGCCCTTCCTGATGCAAGAAGGGGAAAACCTCCCAGCACTTCAGAAGCAATGCTATGCCACCATGAAACAAGACTTGCATAAGAATCTCATTCTGATGATAATTTCAGCACCTTTTGTACAAACTGCCCCCATATTTATTTATCTTTAAAAAGCAGAGGGACAAGTCAAAGCAAATCTGGCAACACTTGTCATCTTGGCAAGTCAACTTTCTAACAATGGGCTACCATATCCCGATGAATCCAGGAATGCAGGAAAAGAGCTGCAGTTTGCCCTTGTTTCCCATAATGTGAAGGGCCCATATAGGAAACTGCTACATCTGACTGCAATTACATTAGGCAGATTACAGCCATGGGGGGGATTTAGAAGGGTGAAGTACATAGCACATCACTTGAGCAGGTCACAGGATGTTGTCAAACTTTGGACAAAAAAGGAAGGAAGAAGAGATGTGTATGTGGGGAATAGGTTCGAACAGTTTTTCTGCAGCATTTAAATACAAGAAAAAATTCTCCAGATCCCAGTGAAATGTGCCAGGTGAACTTAAGCAAGAGAATCAATTTAATGTTTCCGGTGTTTTGCTATGCGCTGAATAGCGTAAGACTCAGGATTTGAATTACATTAGAACAGCCTGGCATATCTGTAAAACTAATGTTTCAAACTCCTGTGTGATAAATTAAAATAATGCCACTCGTCATACTGCAAACAACGAGCTGTTCAGAAGCCTTTGAAAAAGTACTTTCAAGATAAAATATGTGCTTGTTGTTTCTGTGTCTTTCAAAAAATGCTGTATCTTCTTCACAGCTTCAGTGGTAGAAAAACATTTCATGTAAAATGTGTTTTTCTCTGACATTTAGACGTCTTGCAAAGTGGTTTATTATAGATCTTGTGGACATTTGGATATTTAATTAAATGTCAGAAACATATTCTCTGTCCTCATATGAATGAATATGAAGAGTTTATTTATTCATAGTCTATTTGTTATTCTTTTTCTGCTTCTCACACAAAATTATCAGTTGGAAAGTAAGTCATCAGAGACACTTAAAATTTTTAGGGGTCAGAAATCTAATTAACCTCAGCAACTGTGCTTAAAATGGTGAATAATATTAGACAAGCTCTCACAGGAATCTATAGAACCATTCAGACTTAGAGGTAATTTTGCAGCTGTTTTTTCAACTGACCTTTAATGTAATTTTCAAAACATCCATGGAAGGCAAGATGTAAGGAGCTGAGAATACAGAAACCAGGCTAGTATTAATTTTAGTTCTTAGCAAACACATTTAGGACTTTACACTGCAGGCCTTAGTCTGAATTGGGCTTATTTCCAGAAATAATTCTGTTAAAGTTGTGTGCCAATGCTGTAAGCCCTGCTAAGAGCAGAATGTGATATACCTGAGAGCTGTCAGTAAGCTGTAGTGAAATGAGATATTTGCTGGTTTTTGCATTTAATGAATTAATGAAGAGAAACAATGAACTGTAGAAGACTGGAAACTAATGATCTGAAAAGATTTATTTAGGATAGGTAGATATGAAGTAAGTCTTCTGGTTCGCCTTTAACTGTGAAAATTTTGACCAATTTGGATAAATCCTGAATTCTGCATTGCAGAATGTACAGTGGAAAGACGTTCCTTTTATTTTCTGTTTTCATCATAATTGATCACTCCGTAATGATGACATGGGAAATATCTATATTTTTTACTTATCAGCATAAACAGTGGCCTCTGGTTACTGCTGCCTGGTACCATCCTGTAGGGAAGAAACCATATCTCAGACCTGATAAGCTGTCAAACATTAAATATTGAACAAAGTGGACTGTAAGAGACCATGTGGTTGTAAATTTCCCAGTAGAATAGTGAAAGAATATTTCTAATAATTTGAGGGATAAATGTGCAGATGGAAAATTGAGCAAAGTAGATAAATGGCTTTCATTCAGGAGAAAGGGATAATACTATTGATGAGTGCTTGGTTTTGTTTCTAAATATCTGACATTAGATCGAGATAAGACACGCTCATGCATCAAAATTAATAATATTGCATGTGAACATTACTCACAGCTGGGGCTCAGAAACGTGTTTAAACCCCGGTGTACTCATGTAAAATGCTCAAGTATTTGCTGAACCATTGTGTGGCTAGCTAAGAATATCTGGTCCAAATGCAGTACTGCAGTAATGACAGGTCCAGATCAGACATGACCCTAACTTCAAAGACAATCAATTCTGAAGAGTTTAAGTAAGGGGCCTTTTCTGTTTTACAGATCTTTTGCCTCATTGTTTGGTGTGAAATAAGATTAACCCCTAAGGAGAGGAAACAGATACATTTCCAGATGGAAAAGCTGTTCTGATGAGCCTGTCCACGAATAAAGATTTACACAATTTACGGCAAAAAGGATAACAATGCCAACTGATATCTCCAGCAATATGAAACAGAGATGATCACCATCTTCATTAACTGCTCTGGATCAAAAAAAAGGATGTTTGAAAAATATTGTAAATATTATACAAAAAATTGTGTCAGAGGTTCTGAAAAGAAAAACCATAGTATTTGTAATAATGTCAAAAGCCGAGAGGTTCTTCAGATTATCTGGTTAATGTTGCACTGTCTTTTCTGTACTCGTGATAGAAACTTTCACTGAAAATTATTTCTACATTGATCCTTCTTTTTACTGTCTGTGATGAAACAAAATTTGTTCTAATTTATGCAGCTACACCCAGATAAAGCATTCAAAGCCTGCTGGGAATAGTTGACTAGTTTTTGTATTATTTTTCACCAGCATATTCAATAAAGTTTACAGCACAACAGAAGACTTAATTGTATTGAACATTAAAATCTTGTATATATTATACTGCAATCTGCATTGGATTTTAAGAGGAAATAATCCTTCAATATTTGTTTATATGTGGGGTTTTTTGTACTCTGTGCTACAGTAATTGTTTAAGACTGACAACTTTTATTACTTGCTATTTTTATTACCAAAATACTGAACAAAACCCAATGAAGCTAGACATTGTTACGGATAATTTTATTATTTCTTTTTCTACAGCAGCAGATGAAATCATGAAAAGTAAAATTCTAACCAAGCATCTAATTGACTAGGCACTGGAGTGTGCATGTGTGAGGAGATTCAGCTGAAAAAGACAGAAATGTACTGCCTGAATTCTGTTCAGATGGGAATTACCTATCTTGTATGCTTTGAGCTTCCTTTATCTTTTCAGGGGTAGTTAAACCTAGGAAGTTTTAGGCATGTAGGACCTGTGATCTGAGTATAGCTGAGGATCAAAGGCTGAATTGAAAAAGCTTTCTGCAAATTTTCCTCCAAGTCTTCCATCATCACAAGCTATATCTATTACAATTTTGCGTCTACTATCAGTGTGGACATCAGATTGATACCAGTACGTTGCGTCTCTCTGCATACTTCATATAAGAATGTTAATTATTAAACAATTAGAGAAAGCAATAATATTGGATGTTCCTTATTAAGGAATTCTGTTCACTGTTCCCTACTAATTTCAGATGTGAAAAAAAATCCATAGGTTTATGAAATTAGGAAAATAGAATTAGGTAATGTTGGTATGAGTATTTTAAAAAAAAATCAAACCTAATGCACACATTTATGTTGTTATGTCTGTTCTGAAAGCAGTAGCTGATCTTTGCCACTGTGCCAGTGCTAGTACAGGTTGCTCTGGCAACAGGATGCACAGGCAACAATATTCCACTCAAGGCAAAAAGTTTAAGAGGGAAATTTTACCTCTGATATTTATAGCTAAAAATGCAAGCACACACTTAACTTTAAGCATCTAGGTAGTTACCATTGATTTTAGCTCTCCTTTCTCACAACACTGGTCATTTACCTTGACTACAACAGAATAAAAACTACCCATAAGAAAAATCTATTCTACTGACTCCAGCAGAGTTACTCATCTGCTCAGGTTAAATGCCTAGTTAGGGAGGAAGATTGCTGGTGGAATTTTATTAATGGATTAGTGTTAGCACCCGTTTTATTTAACATTTTAATTACTAAGATGACAGAAAAGCTTGGGACGATGTGGTGACATTTGGTGCAATACCATACAGGACAATTTGGATGACATTTAGAACTGGAGTAATGGAAATAGGATGAAATGTAATAGCACAAAATGCACAACCATTCACTTAGGGATGAATAACAAGAATTTCTGGTACAACTGGGGAGCTCATTAGCTTGAAAATGACAGAGGTGGAGAAAGACTTGGCTATTTTACCTGATCACAGAATGACTATGAACCACCAATATGACTGTGGCCATAAAATGGCAAATGTTATGTCAAGACATATCAGGAAAAAATCCCTGCTGGATATGAAAATGGAACTTTTCATGAGTAAGATATTAATCATAGTGAGGAAGTCTGCCAAAATCTGCTCTTTCGCTCACACTACTTGTATTTTTTCTTTTTTTTATTTTTCATTGAGGAAGACATTTATCGATACCTGTCTTTGTCATAGACACAGATATTTATAAAGGCACTAGATTCGAATAAAGCTACAAAAAACTTAGCAAATATGTTTCATGCATGGGGCTCACACAGACTAATGGAAAAAATGAATGCTAGTTAATGTTGCCCATTGTCAAGTCCATTCTCAGGGTTTATATGGTATGAAAGAGAATCATGGCAGTCCTCTCTCATGACACAGCAGCTGTATCCAAGCCTAGTGGATTAAAAATAAGATGAGGAATACAGGTCGACATATAGCAAGTTAGACATTTAAATACCTTCACTGTCTTCCAGAAGAAGCAGTCATGATACTAATGCACGACTGGGCCTTCAGTTCTTTATTTTAATCTCTTTATCAGAGCACACATGCACCCCCCGCATACACATCATTCCATGCTTCCACTAGGAAATGCATTTTGAGGACAGAATTTTCAAGGCAGATTTCATCACTGCAGGAAAAATGATACTGGAGTTGATCCAGTCCCGCCAGAAAAAACTGTATTACCACATGTTTCCCAGTGACATACTGAACATAAATATGAAGTGCTGAGTATATGAGCCAAGCAAATTATTACACTTCTGCAAATGAAAATTGTCTCTGCTTTTTCCAGGCATGGACTTTGAATTCTTGACTATTTTAGTTTCTTATTAATACAGAACAATGATGAAGCTAGAGATCAATTTACAAGTTTGTTCTATGCAATCTGCATACGCTTTGAAACTTACAAGGTAACGATAGAGCCCTGATTATGATTCATATCGAGTTTTGATTCATGGTATTTATTTCTTTGACCACTATTGTCTGGGTGATGAAGTAAATAAAAAGCAACCATAAATAGCTGAAAACCACATACTTTAAGATACAGACAGGGAAAATAAGGGCACAATTAAAATAATGATGGGAAAGCTAAAAAGTTTAATGATACAGATTATGGGTTAAACTGTTGGACTATTATAAGATTTCTCTACATATGAATGCATATGGTACTTAATGAAAGAAATGCCAGTAGATGGCACTCAGAAGTACGTAGCATGCTTCAGTTTTGTCATATCACTAAAATCTGCTATTGCTGTTTATGGCCAATGCTTTTCTTTATGCATTTCTTAGCATCAATGTTAACAAAACCTTTATTTTTCAGGTTCATAACAGATACACAGAAAACAATCAAGCATTAAGAGCATGCTACTCTCTCTATATAATGGCATTACAGTTCATATTAGAAAAATTTAGGACTACATATACAAACAAATTATCTATACAGTCTTCTGCTTTAATTATTTTTTACTCTGTTTTCTCATTTTGAAAAATCTACTGGTGAAATTCTGACCTAGTGACCTAACAAGTTAATGTGCTTTGCCATTTCACTAGGCTTGGATGCCATCTTGCTTAATATGTTATTGTCATATTGAGTATAACGTAAACCAAATTACCAAAGTCTTAGGATCTGTTTCAGTGACCCAGCTTTCTACAAGAAGACATTTTAATCCTCTTTCAGCATGCTGTTCTTTTCTTTTTTTTTAAATAAATAACATTGCCAATTTAGCAGATGTTGACTTTGATCACTAAATTGCATTACATGCTCATTCCTATGTATTAAGTAGCAAGATTCAAGATCAGAAACATAGATTCACTGATCATGTCTAGGGGTAGATAATTGTATTGTTTCTAACCATGGAGATTAGAGTTACAAAGGGAGACACAGCCTTCCAGGTAACTTGAGTCTGTGCCATGGAAATCTTTACACGCCACTGCAATAACCTTGATACTGTATTCAGTGAAGAGACATTGCAGAAAGTGGAGCCCCAGGGCTGTGTGCTCATGGGTACTACTGCATTGGAAGATGAGTAAAAGATGAAATCCACCCTAGGAAAAACAGACCACGTAGAATACCGAATGAAATACAGTCTTTTGGGGAAAAAAAACCCAACACACACAAACACACACACACACAAAACTGCCAAAGGATTTAAAGATAAATGTTGAAAAAAAATCAAAATAAAAAGAGTTCGTTAATAGATGAGGATGCCTACATGCTATGCTGAAGAAGGTTACAAAGCTTACATATTGTTCTCCTAAAGGCTGCTTGGCATGCTAGGCAAATACTTTCTCCCAGTGACACCTATAAAACTGTTTTACCCCTTGAAAAATACAGCATGAAAATAATTTTGCTTTCTTTCCACATATAGGAGTGGTATACAATAGCCAAAGGAAAGCCACAATATGGTCTGCATTTTATTGAAGAGGAGCTGGATTTTCAAAAGCTGGATTCGACATTCTGTGTGTAATGTGATACTCTGCTTCCTGGGGCTTAACCTTGTCCCAGAATTGCAAAGGGTATAGCTACACTAAGACCGTAGTGCAGATTGCTGACAAAATGCAGTACATCTAGCTTTAATCGAGGACAGTAAGAGAACAGCAGTTCAAATATTTGTGAAGTAAATAAATATATATTCAGGGTGTTCTATGCTGAAGCCCACATCATCATCATCAGTAAATAAGGACAAACATGGACTTTCTTATTTCCATAGCAAAGCATGAACCAGCCCCATGCAGGGGTATACATATAGCACCAACACAGATTAGTGAACAAAAGCCGTTCTCCCCATAACTAGTGACTGAAGCACCCCATCCAGTAACTGGTGGTTCCACATCAAATGCATTCATATAAATCATGCAGAACACAGCTGGAATGGAGGTTTAAATTCTTAATGAAATTATTCATGTTGCAGGTTAAACAGGAATTCACATTTGGAGGTCTCAGTAATGGCTTTCATTTTTATATTAATTTAATTATGAGATACCTTTGTTCATTTCAATGATCAATCCACAGGCTAAACTGTCCTGCCAGTGTAGAAAGGAATCTAAAGGACAGGTGAGCAGAAGTGCAAGACATTGGTGACTATGCTGATGCACTACCCAAGCATTGTGTCAGCTTGAGAAGCAGCAGGTATGGGAATTACAATAGTAATGACAACCATCTTCCTGAGGGGACAAGTCCATCCCACCTAATTATATTTGTCCGACTGCTTCCAAAAGAGCTCTATTCTGCAAAGGGATGCATGTTATAATTTCATTTGTCCTTAAGTAGGTAACACACCTTAGCTCTCAGGACTTGTAGGATTATGCTCCCCTATCAACTATATTTAAAAAAAATCTGGCAATTGTACTTCTTTTAGTCGAATTCTTGCATAAAAATCAAAGCAATTTTACATAGTTTTGTTCAGCCATGGTTTGATTTCTGCAGTAAAACATGTAGCTACTCCCCCATCAGTTAACAAATGAGTAAAAGCACTAAAATGACTTCTATTCCATAACTGAATAGAACAATTGGTTTGACAGCAATCTGGTAATTTAATTACAGGAAATGCACTGCATGCAATGCATACACATAGGGTATAAAGAGGAAAACAGAACCAGTAAATCATTGCACTCAATAAACAAACAAAAAAAAAATCTTAATTGTCCAGTTAGTACTGACGGGACTATAAAAAAAGCTGCAAACAATGTTTGATGCAGTAAAAGTGGTTTCAGTGCAATGTAATTTCTCTGAGAACTGTAAAAATGTAGAGAAAATTGCTGAGCTATATTTCCTTATTTGTAATTTCATGTATGATGTGTAAGAAAATGGCAGCTAGCCATGATGGTGAAAGAAGTAATTGCAGTTTTCCATGAAATATTTTGAAAGAAGTAACTGCAGTTTTCTGTTTCTTTCACCATCTTAAACCAACTACAATTTAACACATTGAGAAAAAGGACAAATGATAAACCACAAAGGAATGACTGCATACAAAGGATATATACAGATTTCTAGCACAATGTTTACACAAAACGTTAACATTATATACAAAGCTTTAAATATTTTAATTGCCATTAAGTGTATTACAGTAACAACTGTATGAACAGAATGAATACACCAAGATCCATCTCTAGAACCTTATTCTTGAAGTAAAAAAGAAACAGTAAATGACGGACACAAAAAATGGTCAGGGACAGTTCATAGAAAACCAGGCAGCAGTACTAGTCAACATGGAAAATCTGGGGTCACAACACACTGGCTGTTCAGCTTTTGTCAAGTTTTTTGTAAGGCTCAAGGAAGTGGAAAGATTTGTGAAAGGATTTGAGGAAAGTCAATTAAGAAAGTGGATAAAGTAGATAAGTTTTCATAAGATTAGGTAAGAACCTAACTGGTTTGATGTGTTACCATCACATTGTTTGATAGGTACTTTTTCTTCCAATGGGTTCCTTTTGTTTAACTCAGAATATGAGGCCTCCATCAGAGAAATAAGTTTTATTTCACTTTTCCTTCTTGTCAACATGTTAAACCAGTTTTGTAAATGGAGATCCAATTTAAATTTAGGTTAGGTACAGCTCCAAAATATTCACAACTTTCTGATTAAAGCAGTATGTCATTATTCTAAAAGAAATGTAGACATACAGGCTGCCAGAAACAAAGAGTACAGTTGTAAACTTCCTCTTAAATTGGGCTGTCACGAGGGTCTCCCTTCACTTTCCTTTCAATCTAACTTGAGTTCTCTGTATCTCTACAGCTACTTCCTTTTATTATTATTATTATTATTATGTCTGGGGCGTATTTTACAAATCACAGTAAATGAGCAGAAAATAATCAATGTCTTCCAGGAGGGTTTTGAGAATCAAAGCAGGGTGTGTTAACCAAGGAACCTAGCCATCCCAAACCAGTGTGTGATGTGGGTACCACATCTATGGTATTTCATAGCAAAATATCACATCTTTTCCTAAGATCAAGTCACTTCATCCATTATTTTTTCCTTCTGGAGATTTTATTTTATTTTGCTCTGTTTTTAAGAAATATTCAGAATGGCAAGCACTTCAGCTCTTTTTTGTTTAGTTCTTAACATGACATTTGAGATCATTTGTATTATACTGTGGTAGCATGTTGTTTCCTGGTCTTGAAATGGGACCTCCCTTTGCTACACAGTGTGCAGACACTGCAAAAAAAGACTGTCTTTACTCTAAATCATGCCAGCATAAATTAACCTTCTATAAAAGCCCTTTTCCTGTAGTTGCATGAGCTTCAGCATCGCTTACTCTCTGAAGAACAATAATCTCAGGGTGTCTAGAAAGGGGAAATGACATCAATATATCAGCTAATGTTTTGGGAGAAAGTTTGCATAGAGAGCCTATGCTGGGGTGGAGAATATAAAAGAATGAGTGAGTGGGAGAGAGAGATATCTTTACATTTTAGAGACTGTCTTTGTATACAAGTATTAGAATAAATGCGACTGAATGTCTTATGTACTACATTCTAGTCATTTTAACTCAGAGAAATTGACTGGAAAATCAACTCGTGTAGGTAAATTGGGTTAGCAGATAATAACAATGCGGATTTTAAATGTGTTTCGTTATTCCAAACATGTCTAGGTTACAGCAACTCTGGTTTCACTATAATTATAAATCTGCATTTTTCCATGTTGCATATTTTATTCTGGATTCTGCATTCAGAATTTAATTGTCCTGTGAACTCTGTCTGAGGGAGTTAGTGTGCAAATCTGTTCTTTCCCCTCTTCCTGCTTGTTGCTGATAGTGTTAACGTTGCGGGTTAAAGCTCTGCTTTTCATGCAGTTTATGAGGTAGTTGCATAAATACTCAGATAGCATCAGATCTAGCAAGACAAAGCACCAACTATTTCCATTAACTGGGACTATATATTCAAACCTTAGAACATAAATTTAGGCACCTATGCTGATATCCACTGGGCTTTATTGGCCCAGTTTAACCTCAATGGGCTCTGGGACAACTCAGCACTGCTAAAATCTAAGTCAAGCTTCCTACGTATAGATTAAACATATAAATATTGGTAACAAAGCAGTCCCAACCCATTAGAAATTGAGGTCTATTCGCAATCACCTAGAAGCTGAGAGCTAAATAAATAGCTAGGGTTTTGCCTCTCATGTTGATAGACTCTGTAGATCATGTTCTTCCGTTGGCATCAAGAGAAATTCAAGCAGTCATTGACATGTGAGCAGAGTCAGATATTTACTGAAATTCTCCACCTAACTGTTTTAGTGGGACCAATCAGTGACAAGTATATATAAAAACATCTATATAATTTTGTTTTACAAGCAAAATATTAGCAACGTTAACAGCACTTGAATCCCTTAACATCTTACTCAACTTTAATAAGTAGCTGTTATATTTTTTTTACTAAAACAAAATTTAATCCCAGACACATATGTGTTACTACCAAGTCACGGACTAAGTTTTAATAGGCAAGTTTTAAGCCCCTGAAAGCTGGGATTTATAAAAGAAATGCAGACTAACTGCCATGAATAGAGCCATATAACATAAAAGAACTATTACTGAAGGACATGTATTTTTTGTGAGTAGCTCCTTATTTCAGCAACTTTTTCTTTCAAGTATCCCTTCTATAATGGAATAATTTTGTATTCAGCAGTAATCTTCATGAATTCACTTGGTATTCATGTAGATGTCACATGTATTTCCACCGATTTTCCACTGCTGTTTGGGATTAGTTAATGGGCACTTAAAATAGAGTGTTACCCCCGTGGGAGTAAAATAACTTCAATCTCAGTGCACATGTTTCCAAGTCGAAGTATAAATGATGACATTGTATTGAGCAGAGCTCAGTCAGTTGTTGGCTTTTCAAATAATACGCCAACAGCATCTTTAAAAAAAATAAGGGGAGGGCAAGTGGAAAGATAACCTTTTATCGCTGAGAAAAAACACTTATGAATAAAATAGTTGCTTAGTCTGTAAGTACAAGGGGACAGATGCTGCTGTAAATCAGTCTGGCTGCACTGAGGTCAATGAGGCTACGTTAATTTACAACTATTGGTGAGGATATGTTTTGTTCAGTTACTTTCTGATTGTGATGGCTAGTCTGCAAGCAATTATCTTTTATAGTGGGTTCAGTCATTTTACTTGTTTTCTACATTTCTTATTAGTGTGTATTACAGTGGTAGCAACAATTTACAGCCAAGGAATACGCTCTCGCTTGTGATACACTGATTAGTTCTTATAATCTGAATTCAGGTATGATGAAGAATTCTTTTCAGGCAACTCAAAATAACTAAGGAACATAAATTTATCTCCCAACATAATTTCTTAACAAATACTGTATATAACCATCAACTGCTAGTTTGCCTTGAGTTTTTTTCTCTTCTGTCGAATTGTACAGCAGAAAATTAGTACAAGAAATGAAACAATTCTAATATTCCTTTTGTAAACGATTTTAAGGCTAGCTGCTTTAGGCACTGCAGATGCAGTCTTTAAATAGGTCATCATTAAAGACCAGAATATTCCAACAGTTTTGTGAAGTGCCATTTGAGACATCAATACAAATTCAGAAATAACCTTTTAGTTTACAGTTCCAATTCCCCAATGAATAATCCAATATTCATAATATTCAGGATTACAGAAGGAGGAAGATGGTATAACAATAGGCATCCTAGGCACTGTAACTTTTCTGGATGTGGTTACATGTGTTCTTGCATGCTGTGGGCTCAGGAAAGGTGGGTGTCTTGCCAAGATCTGGGAAGGCAGATACCATACTGGGTGTATGGAAGAGAAGATGCACAGCCTTGTTTTCAGCAGCAGTGGTTTTTCAGGGCAGGCAGGCATAGACAGGCAGACTTCTGATTTTGCTTTTTAACATGTTTGGCAAGCCAGCTACCCCCTTAGGTTCCTACATGTATGACCAGAGGCATGTGTGCTCTAGCTTGAGCATATCTACCTTAGGTCTCTGAATGTGGGGGAATTATTGGAAATACTCAGGCCCATTAGTGACTGCCATACAGTTGATGGTGGCTTCCCACGCTGCCAATCTCTGCTCATGAGGACCTGCCTCTGAACTCCCCTAGCCACTCTTTAGCATACCAAGGACTACTGTAGCTCCCCAGCAAAAGGGGGATCACCTTTTACTTAATTCCTATTCTGAGTACAGGGAAAGGAATGACGCTATTACTAAACTACCCAAGTTGTCCATGGTCTGACAAGGCATCACCATACCTCTACTACACCCTGAACTACTTTCTCTTTGGCTGGATTCTGGATTTAGTTTCCACATTAGGAGTCACTGCTGACGTGAATAAGGAGGATGGGGGGAATATAAGCATTTATTAATGCTTTGTGCTGAATTTCAAATGGTCCCAAGGAATATGGGTGCTAGATGCGCATTAAAAGTAATAGGAATTGGCATTGACCAAGTCTCTGTGGTTTTGATGTCTCAGCTCTAACATTCTGTTTGTTTGTTTGGTGGCTTGTTTGAAGTGTGCTTACCCTGAGTTGCATATTTCTGCTAAGATCTAACATTGTTTTCACCAAGACATGATAACTGTTTCTGTATTTGAAATAATCTGTCCTTTTTTATCACCCTACACACGTTGGGTCAATTCTACCCCAAGAGTTCATTTCAGACCACAAGTCTTTCAAGCTGACTCTGTTTTTTCTCTTAATAGAGTAGCCTACGGGATGTCATTGTCCCAGTGTTTTGTTACTAGGATCCTGTCATCAGTTTACACATTTGATAGATGAAGCTGCAGAGAATTGTAGTATTATTCATATTCACACCCCTGAGAGATACAAACTGCAAATTGAGACAGGAAACTTTGAAAGCTCTCCCAAGAGGCAAAATCACTTCTTTCTGCTGCTGATTATAAAGAAGATTGGCTGGCAGATGTTAATATTGGCAGTTACTCTCTGACAAATTTTCTCTAGGTACAGCTAATCAATTTTTGCTGCATGGAATGAGAAATAGAGCTTGAATATTCAGATGTCTAGACATGTAAATACATTACCTTTATAAATAGATTTAAATGATTAATATCTATGAAAAAATAAACATGAAAAATGGATAAACTAGAAGTGTTGGGTGAAGATTCATGGACTACTTAGACGATGGATAGAAAAATTTATCTATATGTTAGGAGGATGAAATGACCTATGCGGTTATCACATATGTATTTATAGACAACACTGGTCTTTCTAAAAAAAACCTCTTAATGTAAAAACTCTCTGACCCTAAAGACAGTTTAAGGGCCATTACTTGAAACAGACCTGTTCTAGACAGAGATACTATCAATGTAATAAGGATAATGCAATCTGACTCATTAACACTGTAGAAATAGATGCTTTCTCTGTGTAGGGTCCTGCAAATACTTAAACAAATTTAATAGACACTAATGGGATGCACTGAAGGCTAAGGTTTTTGGGAATGACAAGTGATCCCATAATTGCAACATGATTATTTCATTCATAAATGTTCTGACTTCGTAGTGATCAAGTACAATTCTCTGGAGGAAAAAGATGAAATTTCCTCCCCTGGAGATTAGCTGTATCATCCCAGTGACCATTCCGTGATGTGTTATTAACTGCTTTGATCTGCCCATGGGAGAGGCTTGTAACACTACCGTGCATCCCCAACCAAGCTACCCCAACAGTTTTTACACATCAAATGACATCAGATTCCCCTAAGTGACGCTGGCAATCCCTGTTGGACTGCCACAGAGCAACTGTGTTATCTACAGGTAACACAGAAGATACTACCTGCTTTACCAGCATATCTGCTCACTTAGCTATGGTGATATGATTAACCTTATTATTTCTGAATCAGTCCACTGTGGCAAATGATGAAGCACCATATGGCTTTCTGAGAATGAAAGCAACATGTCTGTGTGGTGCAAGAAATTTTTCTGGATGGGTGGCTGAATTATGTATTATGATTCATAGTTAAATACCAACCTAAAAGAAAATTCTTTCTATGGAGACTATTTAGACTGTTTCTATATTTTATAGAAGGCAATGGATCAAAAAGTCTGAAGCAGCAATGCGTACTTAATGACCTGTTCCAAGGAGTAAATTATGGCTGGAATTGTCAGGGTATTAAACTTAGCAGAGCAGAGCTTAAGCAACAGAGATGGAAATTTTCAAAATATAGTTCATTCTTTTACAGTGACACAATAGTAAAATAAAGTAACCTCTGACAATATGATTTATTGAAGAAACTAAACAAAAGATGTTGGAGCTGCTGTGTACCAAAGTTATTTAGCTGTTCTATTACTTTTAATGAATAGCCAAGATCAGTGAATATATTCAGGGAGATAAGGCTCAGTGCATTTCTGATAAGGGGAGAAAGGTAAAAAAAGAAAACCTGCATCAATTTTTCATTCAGAGATTTATTTACTAGAGGTTTATATATATAAAATCCCAAACAAGCAACAAAATGAAACATCCTATTTTCTCTCTGGTCCTTTTATCCGTTTAGAACCAAGGTCTGACTGGAAAAATATATTTGTGTGATAATGTTTCAGGAAAAGGTCAGATAAAAATCAGATGAGAGTTTCAGAAATTCATGGGTGTTTGTGATATGTTTCTCTGTTCTCAATGGGACATGAGGCTAAGACAAATCGTGGCCTTTACTTTTAGCAAGCAGCTAAGAAAGGCATTTTACAGCAATTTTACCTGAACAATGACCTATGGGTTAATCAATAAAGGACTATAATTTTTATTAGGGCTAAGCCTTCAGTGACTGAACAAGCCTGAGTAAGTGGTCTTGCTGTCCCCGAATTGTGCTGTATATAAAGAGCATGATGGCATTCACGATCTTGGCTTATTTTGCCAATTTAAACACTTGTAGCTTTCCCACTGTTAATGAGCGTGAGGACATGAACTGCCTCTTTCCCAAAGATGACAGGACTACATAATTTTTTTGTGTGGCTCTAGTTACAAGTGGAACATCCATTTCCTTACATTGTATCTTCTTCTTTCCCTGCATCCCAGGGAAATACTTGTTGCAGGTGCTACAGAGAGCAACAGAAATGCTTCATTCCTGGTGCTCGTAGATGTACAGCTGCATAGGATGTTCCACAAGCTGAGTCAAAAATTATTAACAATGAAGTATTTGGTTACAGCTGAAAAAATATGTGTTAGAACTCATTTGGGCCTCCTAAAAATATATGTGTGTATAAACACAGTACACTAATAACTGTTTTAAACCTGTTAAAAGATATTGAAAAGCACATTGATGATCAATTTAATAAACTATGACATACTATTGATTTGATGACTAAAATCAGCACTGATCACAATTTTAGTACTATATAATGGTCCTCTTTTCAGACTGAAACTACACAGTCCCTCAGGTACTGTATACTTATATAATGAAAAAATGGTCTTTGTACAAAGTAGAAGAGTGATGGTTTTAGTAAGAGTAACAGGAGTGACAGCATTGTCAAGCTCTTACACAGAATCATAGTAGATGTGAGTTACAAGGAAGAGTTAGAGGAGGGCACCATAGAAACTTCATACACTTTCACAGGGATCACATTCCAGGCATGCGAGGAAGCAAGATGCTTGTGGGAAATTCTACTAAAAATCTCTAAAGCTGGCATCGTTGGTGAAACAGAGGGAGCATATGATGACAGCGTGTAAGATCTGAATAGACTTTATTAATAAACCATTAAACAGCCTCATAAATATATAAAGAGCTATGCAAGACCTAGATTAATATAGTCCTTCCTCCAAAGAGATCATTCAAGTAACTCAATTCTTCTCTCAACTGAAGTAAATGGCAAAGCTCTCATGACTTCATGCCCAGTCAGAGGCATAAAAGCCAAAGCATGATACACTGTTTTAAAAAAAGAAAATCCTTTCTTCAAAAAAAAAAAAAAAGGCAAAAAAAAAAGTTCTTGGAAGCCACAATACTTCAAAAAATAGCTACAACAAGAAAAGAGAGCGCGAGGTAGACTTTCTGAATCACAGGTCTGCATGAAGGACAGATACGAAGGATAACCTGAAAGACAGTTTAGGAAGTTACACAGCTTAGAAAATCCAGGCTTTATGGTGCCTGTAAAGTTCAGTGTTAAAATCTTGGCTAACATTCATTCTGGAAGAGATTTTTTCTGTCATTATGGGACCTGAGGTCAAACGTTGACCAGCCTGGTACAGGATCTGACTATCTTGATACTGTCTACTTACAGCAGTTCTCCTCCTTCAGCCCTCCAACCCCCATGAAGGAGACGCTGATTATCACAGCATATCTGAGTCCCCTGTGGCTGTATTTTGCTATTGATCCAGAGCTCTCACTGACATTAATGGGAGCTTCTGTTCATCATGAATAGAGTACAGTATGTGTCTTTAGAGAATCTTGCCAATGACTGTAAAATCTTTTAAAAACTATAGTAAGATAACAATAAATAATGCATTTAACAAGCTATAAAAAAAAAAGAAAGAAGACAAAAACGCAGGTGAGTCTTCTATCATTTATTCTCCTGTGTCATGAATTACCTGTAACTTTATAATTAATCTTAACTCTGCATTGAGAATTGATGCTGTCAAACAGTTTAAGTCAGTTAAATGGGAAAGCAGAGTATTCTGTATGTTTAAGAAAAAAGTCTGGTAAAACCAGTGAGAAAGAAAAGGTGTAAAAGATGTGTAATGGATAGCAATTAACTGTGGTAATGTCCTTGTAACACTTCAGTGCAGGGGCTTATCCTCTCACAATTAACACATCAGCTAGGGTCCTACATTCTTCAGTGACTGAAAGTTCAATGCCTGTCCTATTGTCCTCAGATGACAGTGGCTTAATGGGTGACAATACTGGGAAGCTCAGCATCAAGATAACTTGTCTGAGCCTGTTCTGCTTGAGTGCATCTCTGTGACACTGAACATGGGACTCTACTTCTCAGTAAAGAGGCTCCCTCGTTTGGGGCCAGCTAGGAAAAAAATTAACTGAGAACTCAGTGAACAAGAGGACATGCAGCTTCTTGTCTTGTCATCTTTCCTTTAAAAAAGGCTGACTTACTTGACTCAAACAGTTCTGTGGTTTATCTTGTTTCTCTAAGGGGTTGTATCTTTCAGATGCTCTGTGATGGCTGTGTCAGTGCTTACTGAATGCAACATCTACAGAATACATCCGTTTGAGCTGTTCATTATTGGGCCACTATTTGCTCATTAGCTCATGAGGTGTCCTTACCACTGCTCAAGTGCAAACGCAATGTAAATGCAATGCATATACAACACTCGTTTAATGGCAGTAACACATGCCTCCTCTGCAATCAGATTTGTAACAAGTGGTTGTATCTTTGGGAGAATTTGGGGTATGTTTGCAATTTACCCAAGTAGGCCCATTGCTCTGATGCTGTGATTCTTCAACTTTTGGAACCTGCAATGTCCTTTTGGCTCATATGTCTTTTGTACCACCACCTGAATTGTTGCCACCAATTAATGATAGCCAATAGGTCCCTGACCACTGAGAACACTTGAAGCCAGTAATTACATCCTGTTCACACTCCTGTGCCCTGTAGGAGCAGAGCTGCTGCTGACTCTGCTGAGTAACATTTTATGACCCCTTTTAGAGACTTGGGAAGGCTGTGATCAAGTATTTGAGAAAACATCGATCTAGTATTTATAAAAAGGTATTTTGTAGGAGTGTGTAAAACATGGTTTTTTTGTCCATTAATACTCCTGCATAGTATGTGGGCTGAACCCCATCTTACAGTTTTATTTTTAAGAAAGAGTTTGGCGTATCTAAACTATGCCTCTTTTTCCCTTTTTCTGAGTGCCTCAAAAACAAGCAGTGGTGTCAAATTGCATCATTTCCCATCGCTGAAGAAGGAGAGGAGGGGAAGCTCCAGTTTTCATCTCTTTGCTGCCTTAAAGCCAGATCCTGAACCCTGTGGTACTGCTGTATTGGTTAGGAAAGAGTTTTCTTCCTGCCCTGGATTCAGTTCTTGCATGATGGGATGATGTTTAAGGAAGGGAGAAGATTGTAGAGTTTTAGTAGCCATCCTCCCCAAAATCGTAGCCATCTCAGATGGAGTAGTAAGCAACACTAAATGGGTTACTGGCAGAGCTTATTTCTCCTGCTACAGCAAACTAGAGACTTCACAGAATCATGGAATCATGTAATGGTTGAGGTTAGAAGGGATCTCTGGAGGTCAGCTGGTCCAACTCCCCTGCTCAAGCAGGACCATCTAGACCCAGTTTCCCAGGACTGTGTCCACATGGCTTTTGAATATCTCCAAGGATGCAGACTCCACAACCTCCCTGGGCAACCTATTCCAGTGCTCAGTCACCCTCACCATAAAAAAAGTGTTTCAGGATGTTCAGACGGAACCTTCTGTGTTTCAGTTTGTGCCCATTGCCTCTGGCCCCGTCACTGGGCACCACTGAAAAGAGGCTGGCTCTATCCTTTTGCACCCTGCTTTCAGGTATTTATATACATTAATAAGATCCCTCACCCTGAGCTGTCTCTTCTTTAGGCTAAACAGTCCCAGCTCTCTTCATCTTTCCTCACATGAGAGATGCTCCTGTTCCTTAATCACCTCCGCAGCCCTCCTCTCCAGTATGTCCATGTTTCTCTTGTACTGAGGAGCCCAGAACTGGACATAGTATTCCAGGTGTGGCCTCACCAGTGCTGAGCAGAAGGGAAAGATTACATCCCTTGACCTGCTGGCAATATTTTGGCTAATGCAGCTCCATGATGCCATTAACATTCTTTGCCACAAGGGCACACTGCCTTGGGCATGACAGTGCAAGGGCACTGTGACTTTGTGAATGACAGCTGAACTGACAACAGGGAGCTTTTTTCACTGGGTTTCATATATTCTATCTCCAGTGTCAGGGCAGAATGAAATGTCCCAATTTTACTGTTGGTGTCCTGGTTATCTAGAATGTTGCTTATTATATATCTGAAATAAACAAAAAAATCAGAGTTATTTCTTAATTGCTCTGTTGTTTGAAGGTTGGGGAACTTAGTGACAAAGGAATTCACATATGAATTCTCACTTTGTTCTTGGTTTTACAAAATTTTCTTGTTTGCCCAATAGAATGACAGCAAAGCTTTCTCTCTAGCTTCCTCTCCATAAACAAAGGTGAACCTGATAAAGAGAAGTCAGGACATACTGACATTGCTCCATTGCTGGTTTTCTCCCCTTTCCCCTACGATCACTTATCTTCTCTTGAACTTCAAGGAAGCATTGTCCAGCTATATCCTCTGAATATTATATGCTGCTTTTGTTCTCAGTTGCACCATTATTAAATCAATAGTTTTAAGAATGCTGTACTGATGATAAAATATTGCCTCTGTTTTCCCTTTCTCTGGAGATAAGAACTTTCTGGGCATTAGGAAAATACTACCAATATACATTTATTTAACATAGGTACAAGGCAGGCTAATGAAAGCAGTAGGTGTCCCATTTCCAATTACCCAAACATGTTCTGCCACAGAGGGCTTTACTTCCCAACAACAGACAGAGAGATTAGGAGTCCTGAGGCTTTCGACAACCTTTCATTGCATGCTCTTTTTCCCTCCATGTAATTACATGCTCCAGCAGGCACAATCGCAGTGACTGTGAAGGGAAGCAGTTTCCTTCAGGGTTACATTATCCTGCCTCTGGGTTCTAATGAGTGGAGGCAAAAGAACAAAACACCTTCTCTCTTATGATACATCTCTGGTGTCCAGCTCCACGTTGCTCATAAACTCTGGTGTCCAACACTACAACTGCTCACAGAGAAAAAAAATTCTTTCCCACCTTACGCGTAGGGAATTTTTTAAACCCCAGATGCAATATCTTCAGGAGACTACAGACACTAGTTAAAACTCAGTAACTACTCTTTGTAGAAGGAGAAAGACCAAAAAAGTCACTTTCAGTTAACCAGAAGAATTAGCAAGTGACTCAAAGATATTCACTGTAAAAAAGTGATCTACACTGAGGATACATTTCTTACTGCCTCAGTGCACATATTTCATCTTCAGGATTTACAAATATAGAACTCTGTGTAATTCTAAGTACAGACTGGGCTACTTCTGATTTAAACAATCTTGGCAGATTTATGCTGACTTGTATAGATGTAAACTTTGGAGAGTGGTTCATAGGTGAAAAAGCTTCTAAGAGGTCAGGATGTTCTTGGAGAGGTCTAGAGAAATAGATAAAAACTGGAAATAATTTTCCAGCAAGGCTGCGTGGAAAGGTGCCTCAGGGTGAGCAGGCTGAGTATACCTCTCCAGTAGTCTGCCAGGAGGGCTACGCTATCTTCCTTACATAACTATATTTTTAACAAAGAGACAACTCCATTAAGAAATCAATAACAAGTTAATTACCACTTGGTCATCTCTGCTTTCTACTCATGGTAACGATGATCAAAACTTCCTGCAGACTGAGTTATACAAGCTCTTTAAAAGCAATTGTTTAGGCAGGAGTTCTGTATGTTTCTGTGGGATTGCTCTTGGGACTGGGTACCGTTTGGGAAGCAGCTGTACAATCACCTTACAGCATCACCAAAGCAAAAAATTCAACCATTTTACTCCAGAAATGCAACCTCATACAGCTGACTGAAAAAGAGGTACATAATAAAAGAATTCTAATTCCATCCAGGGGACGGCAGAGGCACACATACGTATAAACCAGTTTCCTGACTTCCTAACTGTGCTGGTGCTCCTGAATGCCAGCTGGGACATGAGAGACTGTGAGAATCCAGCCTGGAGCCTCCCCCAGAACTCGGTGTTTCACAACAGTTATCAAGAGCCAGGCAAAACAATGTTCACAAGATACAACCCAAACTGGATGTTGCACACTGTTTAAGTATTTGAGGTGTTAAGGTCCCTGGAAGTATATTTCTGGAATGAGGAAGAAAAACCCCACCCTCTGGATTTATTAACATATTTCCATTTCTTAAAAAAAAAAAAAAAAAAAAACCAAACCCAAAAGAGTTATAAGTACCCCAAAATCCCCATCAATGTAGTATGATGAAGCATGAAACAGTATTCAGAGATGAAATCCATCTCATGAAAAGCTTTTGATGGACGCAAATTAACTGTTTAAGCTAAAAAGAATAAAACTTCAGAAGTAGTTTGTACAATTAGACTGCTCAATACGTTTGCCATTAAGTGATTTTTCTTCTTTTTAATTCCCTGAGGATCTGTGTCACCACAGAGCAAGAATAAAATATTTCACTACTCATTTCTTTGTTTCAAAGAACAGACAAAAGTCATCAAGTAGTTTGTTTTATTTCCTAAAAGACTAGTAACAAATCAGAAACACCTATTTCCAAATCACCAGAAGCTGAGCTTTCCCTGGAAAATTCCTATTTTGCATTTGGAGGTTATTTCTAAATTATATTTACCAAAATAACTTTGTTTATCGACCTTTCTGTCCTTCATTCCTTTGCATACCACTTCTGTTGCTGAATAGATGCAACAGAAATCATTAGCACCTAAAGTGTTAGGATTTTTACCTCACACCCCACATTTATCTATATCCTTGGTTTTGCTAGCAGACTTCTACACATAGTGCCTATTCTGGGGAAACTGTGTCTTTCCTCCTACTATTAATAACCTTCCTGTGCTATTTATTCTATAAATATCCGTGCTATTACAAATATGATGTAGAAAATACTCTCTGAACATGTCGATTTACAGCTTGTCTGGTTTAGACTGTCTGTCTCATTCTGTGAAACTGGGCATAAATCTGCTTGGTGCTGTGCAGCAGTGAGAGAGAGGCAGCCACTGCAGAACTGCCATAAAAGCCTCTTTCATCTGCAGGAGCCAAATTAACTTTTTGTGGGTCCACGTAACTTGACTGTAACATCTTCTCTATCCTTACATATCGTTTTCCTGTGACTGCTGCTTAACATCAGAGCCTGAACCACCTCATCGCTGCCTTGTGTGCTCACGGCACGGTTTGTTATCCAGGAGCTTGTAAATAGGCTGCGCGCTCGTCTAGTGCTCTGTTCCGTATTCATAGCAGTGCTTTCTACACTGAGGCACTGGTCTCTAGCTGTTACTCACTGCAAGCAAGTAATAATTTCTAGCTCTAAATTGGCCAGAATAGATGAGAACCATCATCTATAGGGGAGGTGAAGTGTGGACAGAGCTGCAAATGGGGCCCAGCTGCTGCAGAGCGAAGACTGTAGGAAAGTTCTACCTCCTTCCCTATAGCAAGGGAAAAAGACAGACGGAGAGCGTGTTTCATGGGGAGATTTATTTTCAGTGCCTCCACTGCCTAGTGCCGTCTACAGTGCAGGTCAGCAACTGAAATAATCTTTCAACCTTCAATTTATTTAGGCCAAAAAATATCAAATGTCTGTCTTACAATGCATTTTCATTTACTTTAACAAGACTTCTGATTGATATTTTGCAATGAATTTCAAGCATGTAATAAAACCTGAAGCAGGACTACTTTCACATCATTTAGCCCACAGAGAAGGTGCTAGGCAAATATTTTGCGTAGCTCTCCTCCCAGTCTTTAGTGATAGATTTTTATTAATGCAACATGTACGATTTTTCATGTGGAATCTGTGAGAACAGACACAGGAGATGAATCACAAGTATTTTCCTGGGATATCAAAATGTGTGTATCTTTCTGAAACTCATTTAATAAATTATGTGAAAAACAACAGCTTGACTTGCTAAATGCAAATGAAAGTGGGTCTCAAGTTGTCTCTCATCTAACAGTCACTTATTTCAATGATGCACAAATGAGTAGTTCCCACTATACAAAATTATGGATTGACAGAAAAACTTAATAAAACAACCTACTCTATTAAGATGTCTAGGTAGTGTCATCTGTGATAAAACTGTTGATTTGATTTTCCATTTTAGTAAATATTTTATGATAATACAATGGTAACTAAACTTAAGAGGTTTAGATCCTTACAATAAACAGATCCCACACCTTCTTGGTTGGAATAAAATTCATCCACTTAGTGATCCCCAATGTAAGGCAGATGGAGAATCAATTCTATCAGTATACTTCAAAATTCCATTCCAGTTTATTCCCACGTTATCAAGGCCTACGTCCTACTTTAAGGGGGAGGCATTTTCAGAGAGAAGAAATCCACTTTAATGGTTAAACAACAACTTAGTTTGGAGCACAAATGCTGAGCAGGACCCTAGAATAGTCTAGGGAAGGAAGTAGCTCAGGCCATGTCAATGTTTTAATCTCCTTGTTTTAGCCGCAAGTAACTTTTGGTTTTCTTAGACTGCCTCCAAATTAGCTTGTCACTGAAGGTCATTATGTTCTGCCCGTTCCTCATTCATATAGGCCAGGGGTTGCTGCCTGGTAAAGCCAAATATGTGCACAATAGGAACACAATGTAGGCTACATAGGGCAAGCCACAATGGGAATTTTTTTCAGTAAGAAATTGTGTAAGATTGAAGCACTCTGTTCTATTTTGCTTGAAAAATAAAACATTAGCACTTCCAATAGGCAAGTCTTCTATCTGCACAGTTTTTATTTCAGTCCAGTAGGAATAGAAAATCCCTGATTTCAAGTGCCGTAATGTAATCTTGTCTACAATAAAAACTTCATTAGGGCAGTCGTGGTCTGTAGCAGATGCAGAAATACACAGCTGCTCAGTCAGGATGTTTGCCACAGGATTAACCGTTATGTGGTGAAGGATGTTTGACAGAGGATCATCAAGAACCTTCCTCAATTTCTACGCAGCAATTTATTCACAGGTTTGATTGTGATCTCTTACTTTGTTTTAGAAAGAAAATCCCTCTCTGAAATATTTCTTGCTGCTGGAGCTCATGTCATCTTGTCAATGCACTCATCACCATTATCATATACTACTAAAAGATTGGCAAATTTGTTCAGCTGTGTAAGATAGATATTATGGCATTTGACAGATGATTTCAGTACTGAAATGAATTTTTTGGATGTGCTGTATACTTTGGCACTCCATTATGCAGCACAAGAGTGAATTTTCTCATTGTTATCAGACAAACAAGCCTTGAAAACTGGGAGTCATGAGGGAAGAATTATTCCTAAAGCCTGAAAATGGATTTTCTGAACACCACGGTTTCAGTTCTAATTCCCTAATTATAATATGGCTTTGGTCACTGAGCGCTCACATTCCTATTCCAATTGGCTGGAAATAGCTTTAAGATGATGTCTTCCCCTCTTCTTTACCTCTCTAGAGAAGATGCTGTTTGGGGACGATGTCTCCTAGCTCATCAACTGATTTTCATAATGGGATTATGATGCCTAATGCAGCTAATGAGGAGCAAGGAGAAAAGCAGAACAGTAGAGAGAAAAGCTTGTAAGGGATTACTGCTCACAAAGAAATACCTTTTCACTATTTCTTCTGTCTGAAACCTGAGAAAGAAACCCAGCTTCCTATTAACTAAAATAATTTTTATGATTTTTATGATTAAAATCTCACATAGCAGTTATACAGCCTTGTCAGAGCCTCAGAATCTGCAGATTATGTTGGATCCAGTGGTTGGAGTGACAGCTCTCAGACACCACAATTCAATCTTTGTTCTATTGCACATTTCTTATACCTCAGTTACCTCCTCCTCTGTACTGGGTTTAACACTGCTTCCCTACCTCACTAGGGATTTGTGATGGTAAATACATTAAACATTAGGTGGTGCACAGGCACTGTAATGAACTGCATGGACAAAAGATGGCGTAAAGACTGAAAATCTTCCTGTGAGGCAAGCTGATTTGATGGTTGGTGTAGATTTGATAATCACTTGTGTGAAAACTGGAATATATGACAGTCGGAAATGACTGCCAACTTTAGGAACTTGAAATTTGGCATTCATAGACTTTTCACAACATCACAATAACAGCTAGAGTGGGGAAGGGCAACTCACCTCTCTCTGTTTTGGCTTTTGTTGAGACAAATGAAGGTGCCAAGTAGTCACATTTGAGGTTAGAAGATGGAGGTTGGACTCAGTAAGAGTATTAGGGATAAATTCGAAGTATATGGAAGAAAATGCATCTGACACCTCTCTCTCAGCCACCTCATCACAGAAACTACATCTTTTAATGATAAAGCCGTGATTACAGACCTCATGAATTTTTACTGAGAAGCAGCCTTTTTCAGAAGCAGGATATGGAGGTAGGCAGCACCTCTGATATCTTCATGTTCTGTTATAAAAAAAGGAAGTAATATAGATAGCAGATGTTCAGCCTTCTTGTTAGTACCTCACATTTTCCAATGCAGGGTGCTCTAGCTTAAGTGATCCTTCAATTATTTTCAAGACGGAGTGCTTTGTTTTGTTTGGTGTTTTCAGCGTTCCAGTAATTAACAAATGTGGCAGAACATTTGTCTTAATTGCACAATGAAAGCCCCTCACAATAGTAATTGCTCTATAAAAGTCCCATAAAAAAATCCACTTGGCTTGTGAAAAAGCACCATCCAATAAAAAATTGATGAAAAAAATTTTAACAAAGCCCATGTTCTTATCGGAAAGCTTCTATGTGTAAACAACTAACCTTTTCAAAGGAGACAAAGAAAAAGCGATCATGAGAAAAAAGTGGGTTGTAGGTTAGAATGTGAATCATAATTGGGATTTGTTTAAAAGTGCTTTATGGGATGTGCCCGCATCACAGTTTTGTAGTGATGAAATAAACCTGCTTAAAAATATACCCTGCTCTAGAGTGGAAGTAAAGACAACAGTGAAAAAAATGTCCCTACAATTTGCAGATGTAGAAAATGAGAAAACCGATCACAAAATATATTACCTCAAATGTATCTGGAACTCAGAAATGGTCGCAATAATTTTTAGCTGCTTTAAGGAATGATGCATATCACAGAATCACAGATTCTCTGAGGCTGCAGGGAACGTCTGGAGACTGTCCAGTCCAACCAATCTCCCTGGTCGAAGAAAGATTACATTGAGGAAGTTGCTCAGGACTGTATCCAGCTGGGTTTCAAATATAGCCCAGCACAGAGACTCTACAACATCTCTAGGAAACCTGTTTGAGTGTTTGACCACCTCCATTGGAAAAAAAATAAATGTTGGTTTCTTGTACTGTTTGAATGGAATTCTAGGTATTTCAGGTTTTGTCCATTGTGTCTTGTCCTTTGGGCACCACTGAGAAGAGTCTGGCTCCATCTTCTTTTCTACCCACCTCCTTCCTTGCCCAGCCAGTCCTTCCTAAGGAGCCTGTATACATCCATTGCAGCATTCTGGTTATGTGAGCTATCCCACCACATAAAAAATTTATATGCTATATGCTTTGAATATAGCACAGCTTTCCTGGGCTAGTGTTGAAAATACAGCTTCCTTTATTTTTCACTTTAAAATTACAAATTACTTTTAAATGTCCTCCTGAATTGGTTGCTTCTAATTTTTTATGAAAGATCTATTGGCCTATCTTCTTCTAACCTTTCCTTCCACTCGAAGATAGGAATATTAAGAGAGACAGCTGGAACTATAGATAAATCTTTTTTGAAAGTTTCCGTTAAAAAAGAAGAACTATACTTTGTGTGATTCAAAAAAAGTTATAATCTTTACTTAGAAATTACGTCCTTTTATCCTGTGATGTTAGGCTGCCAGGGTGAATCAGCAGAACTGCTCTGAATTTGTGCACAATATTCCTGAGCAAGACATACTTTTGGAGTTCTCAGTAATTAAATGACTGCCCATTTCCCACCTTACAAATAATCACTACAACTTCCAGCTGTAAACTAGGGGCTGAGAGCTGGTACCTCTAAAACATTTTTCAAGGAAGGAAAGAGAAGATCAATATTGAAAAGGCAAGGAGATGCATTTGTCATTCTTCATAGCAAATGGAATTTAAGAAATTGTCTTGAGCATACAGAGTCTTAGATTTCACCTTAGTTTTGATGTTACCCCCTTAATTGGTTCAGTGAATTAATTGTAGTGCCAATGGCAACAACATGTGGTATTAGTTATTTAGTTAGCAATATCAACTTTTTAAATAAAATGTAAAATGCCTAAAATAGATTTAAAGTGTTTTCTTGATAACATGATAAAACTGCTTACCTCACCAGCACTGAGAAGAAAAGGCCTTTTAACCAGACATTAACCAAACTCCTGTGTTCTTTCCTCTTAACGTGCATTCCTTGCATGACTAAATCTCTCATTTATGCCAGTGGAAATAAACCAGTTGAATTGCCATATGAAAACTGGACTACCTGCAGCCAAGACCCTGTATCTGTTTCTGAGGGACAGTCAATGTCAAACGCTTCAGAAAAGATAGAAAATACCTGAAGTGTATAATTATGAAAACACTTGGCTCTGTAAAATGTTTCTATTTGAACCTTCTTTGAGATTTTCTTTACACTGTGAAATAAATGTCAATTCAGGTCTGGACATTTCACACACTCCTGTTGATTTTCACAGGATATATGGAATTGAAACTTAAAATTACATTTACAAAAAGCAAGAGATTCCATCTTTCTGTTTAATTCAGGGTTTTCCAATGGAATTTCACAGCCGGTAATCAAAGGGCCTTTTTTATTGGTTGGGGCTTTTTTTAATAGTCTGAGAATGAAAAAGGCTTGCCCTTCTGCTCTCTTTGTATTCTTGAATTTCAGGGTAAATTACTTGTGGATAGCAAGTTAAAAAAACTTTCTTTAAATAACAGCTTGATAACCTGAGAAAGAATATGTATACTCTTTCACACCCAAAAAAAGGAAAAGTGTTAATCATGGAACCTTTTTGTCTTGCCATTCCCGCTTCCTTTCTCCACATTCCCCTGCTGCCCATCTTCTCAAACCGGTTAAAGACATTTTCTTCTGTATTTAAAATAACTGCTAACAAACCCACGGCTTTTTGCGTTAGAAACTCAACATCAGGTGTTAATGTGGTAATAACAGAATACAAAGACTGTGTCTCACAAACAAAGCAATTCAGGTTCATAGTCCAGTGTCTCAGTTAGCATGACTTGGCCTGTTGGTTGTATGTTACTGAATCCGTTTGTAAACGGTAAGAAATGGCTACCTACTACACTCCAGCTGGAGTATCTTATTTGTTAACATAAGCAACACTTACATTCTTCCCATAAAGTTTCCAGAGATACAATGTTGTTGAATATTAAGGAGTGTCTCATAAGTGACTTTGGAAATATAGATAAGTGATATATAAGAACACATGCTAAAAAATCATTATACCCTCTTTAAAAAAAATCAAAAAGCCAAGCCTAACATGTTAATCCTGTCTATTAACTCTGGCATATTGTTCTAATACAGTTCTAAGTAGCTTATTACTTCGTTAATAAAGACAATGTAATCTTCCTTATGCCATGTTAAATGCCTATACTTATTTTGTTCTTAAATTCAAGATCCAAGTGATCTGTAATCTGTTATGCAAACTAATAATCTTTTAGTTACATCTCTCGAAAGAGCAACTTCATATTTGTAGTCATTTCATTATAAATAGTGCATTTGGAAATGCAGTCAAAGGCGTAATGTTTGAACTGCTAGAATTGGGTGAGATTGAGGATTTCCAAAAGCTAGCCAGAGGGTAAAGTTTCAAAGTTGCAGAATTAAAATGGTATACTGTATGTGTGAATGGTATATAATTTTGTAACACACTTATTTGAGAAGGAAAATCAAAAGATGGACGGATACCTGAGGAGCCCATGTAGAAGAGAAACGTTATGTTTGAATACACACAGGAGGGCTTCTTGAACACTCAGCCAAACCAATACAAATATAATATTACTGAATGGAAAAATTACAGCAAACATTTCAAGAACAAATAGTGATCAATCTCAGGGGAGCATTTACTTATGAATAATAGATAAATGTCAACAAAAAAGGGTTCCTTTTGATACTATTCTGAATGCAGGAAAAAGAGGTTAAATTTATTTTCTATATTATTCATTCAGAAATACTGACTTGTTAAAAACACAGGGGTATTTGCATGGTAGGACCTTTTATTCATTTCTGCTGCCTTTTGCTGAGCTTATGTACTATCATTTTTTAACATAGGCCCCAGCCCAGTCTAATCTGTACTGTGGAGCCACTGTGCTTCCCCTGATCTTGGTGACTTCTTCAAGAAGAAAAGTGCTACAGCTGAAAAGATAAAATAAAATAATCTCTCCTGCTTACAAATGAATTAGATATTCTTTTGCAGGGATAAGCTGCAAGTCAACCAGGCCTCTGTGGCCTTCATGTTTTCAGGTGAAAGAATTTCTTTAGGTGCAGGAAAAACTAGTGATCAGTTAGATAGCTGCAAGGACTGTAACCTGAACTGTGTTTGAAGTATTATCCAGGATGCTGTTTCTCATGATTAGATGTGATTTCAAAACAATTATTTAACATAATTTGTACATAGATCTATGATAATGTCGTACCTGATTATGATAATACCTAACTATAGGTTATCAAGTGTCAGGAATCATGATTAAGACATTTAACACACAAAATTGAAGACATATAACAGACTTCGTCTGTGGTACACCTGTTTATTAAGTCAATTTTCCACTTCTAAAAGGCACTATATATTATGTACTGAGACTGTATGCAGAGGGTGGAGATGGAATGAACAAGCTGTATTTTGAGCATGAATTAAATATGCGGGTAATTTATTCAGAGTCTTTCACTCCTATAATTTTAGCTGAACGCCTCAGAAAGCTTCTGCCAAAGTTTTTTCTATTGGCTTGAAGGAGTTACCTAAGAATATTCACTGGGTGGGGGAGAGGTGCATTTGCAGTTGTTATGCACTCATGCATGCAGCTTTCAGCATACTGTGAAAAATGTAGCTCCAAATTGTTGATTACTGACTGTACAATACCCAGGTAGAACTCAATTGAAGTGCCATCAAAATTCATGGAACCACTCTATTAAATTCAGTGCACTTAAGATCAGACTTACATTCTATTTAAAACTCAGCTAAAACTCTTAGGGCAAACAGCTATGATTTTGCATTTTTTAATACTTCTAAAAAATGAAAATGTTGACCCGCTCCCCATGATTTTATCTCAATGGCTGGTTATAGCAATATGCTATTAATTACATTTTCTCTTTCTTGCAGATACTGAATTATTCCTATTAAATAGCCCAAATTAACAAATTATTCTGCATGCTCTGCCTTAACTAGCCAAGCTTCAGTTCTTTTGAATGTAATGAAAACATCATAATTAACAAATCCAATATCCAAAGCCTACAGAATATCAAAACTGTATTTAGCCGTTATTTACTTATAGTATGCTGAATGCATGCTCTTCCAACCACTAGCTATGCACTTACAAAATTCACAAAGCTTAATTCATATACCTGGAGATACCTGGTCAAAGAGGATGGCTATAGTTACAGATAAAGGAAGTATTTTACCTGGATCACACTAGTACTTGGTTTATGTGAGCTTTCTAGCCTAGTGTTAGCTGGGACACAGAACACTAAGAAAAAGTCAGGGAGCCTGAAGGACTAAGATGGAAGAAATAGCACAAAATAACCTTGCTGATTAGACAACAAGTGTATAGACTATATTAGGAAAAGCCTGGAAAACAGCAGCATCAGAGATGTTGGGAAGCCAGTAACAAAACTGAAAATGGCCAAGAACTTGAAGGGATGCTGGATATCGGGAATCTGCATAGCAACCTCTTGCCAACAGCTGCATTAAGAACACAAATTTCACAGCGAATCCCACTTGCCTTCCTTACAGTAGGATGTATCCCTGAGTGCCATAGTCTATAAGTCATGACAAGATGAAGTTTGGAATCATATTCATTTATCCAGTTTGTGATCTGCAATTATATGGGACTTTGCAACAGATACTGTCATGTTAATGTTTTTTTCCTCTCCATAACGAACTATTATAATTTGACTCTTAAATAAACTGACTCTTATCAAGTGAGCATGTCTGTGTTGGCTTGCAGTCGACTGTTGGCCATTTAATACTTCGTTCATTGTATAGTTCTGTTCTTCACAAACTAATCCCCAATATGATAATAATCCAGGAGTAATGTTATTCAGTGAGTGTGAAAGTCGACTTGTAGTCTCCTCCTGAGCCCTACTTTACGCATTTGTAGATCTTAATGGTCCATATGGTGCTGTAAAGTTGTAGGCAGTGGGATAAAATACCTTATTCTTACCAATAACTTTACTCAAAAAGAAAACTGATTTCCAAGGGAGACTGGTGAAGAAGATGCGTAAATGATTTAAAAAGCGTTTGTCACATTGTCTAGAAACAACAGCTATCACAAAACCAGCTTTGGGCCACATAGCTGTAGTTAAAATTTGTTTATGTACCTAACAGACCTCAAAGCTAGCTGCAAGAAACAATTCAGCAATAAAGACAGCTATTCTGCTTTCCTGCTTCAAACCTCACACATATTCACAGCCTTAGCCAAACTCCAAAGCAAGTACTATTCACACATTAAGTCTTGCATTATTTTAAAGGCATAAGTCACAGTTCTGAAGGACAGAAAAGTATTGGCAACTTAAGTCACGGAAGCAAAGCATTTCAAGTATTAGAGAAAAATATCCCCACAACATCTGTTTGTTCCAAATCAAAACACATGCTGTAAATTGATATTATGTGGTGGAAGCTAACACCTGCCCATGATATATACCCAGACATTTGCTCTGCTTTGTGACACGCACTGTCATCTAAACGCCAACAGTGACTGTTTTTCTCCTACTTGTAACTCTTGCATGCCTGCTATCACAGATTGCACCTCTTTGCAAGAAAACTCTGCAAAATTCCTATCATTGCTTTTATATTGCTATATTTACAAGATGACTGTAAATACTACTATATGGTATATTCCTAGAAGGATCAAAGTCTGCTGCTAACAATGATAATACTTGCATCAACTTCAGTGGGTCAGGCCTTCACAGCGGAAACCCAAAATATTCAGTGATACACTCAGATCAGAAGACTATACTCCTCTATAAACAGTGGAGAAACAGAGGCACGTGCGGAGCAGTAGTCGACCTCCAACAAATTCAGTACTACAGCTGAAATGAAGCATTGGATAACAATCTAGAATTATGCAAACCTTCCAACATGAAGTCAGAAACCAAATGAAGTCAACTGATTTCTGAAGATTAAAATTAAAGTAGGTTAGATTGATTTAAATATCTTGGCACGATGGCTCTTCTGAAACATCAATTTCTTGAAAGTTGACAGAAGATAGGAATAAAACACAGTTCTATATCTATTTTAGCTGTTGTAAGCATGTCCTGAAGTATAGTTTTGTTAAAAAAACCCTGGTTTAATATTTATAGGGATGTGTATTCAGCACTGTAATCCCTTCCTAGACCATCAGCAAATTATTCATACTTAAAAGCCTTGCAGCTTTTTCATGGCTTATTTTCATTTTTTTTTCCTGTGACAGAAGGAATTAATCATAACTCTAACGGTTCTTTGGCAAGTGCTTCTTAAAAACAACAAATGCATTTGAAAAATCATTACATTTGCCTGCCCAATTTAGAGTTAAAAAAAAAAGTAAAAAAGCTATTGTCTCCTAAAGTGTTTGGGAATTAAGAAGAAAAAGATGAAAAAAAGAAAGGAACAAAATTGTCCCTTACAAAGAATGCCCAGTAACTGGCGCAGTCTCTGTAAAAGTAACCTGTATTACCACAGTGACAGCAGAGCTGACTGGTTAGGGAACAGACTGGTGTCGAGATCTCAAAGCAGTGTTGCAGTTGCTTCTGTCTAAATACAAGCAAATATCTTGCCTTTCTGGTGCCTCAGCTTCCTGATCTGTAAAATGGGACTGATGTTATTTTCTGTAAAAAACACACCTGAGATCTGCTGATGAAAATCTCTGTGTAAGAGGCAAACATTAGTGATTTCACTTGCATTTTTTAGTGTTTATTTGCTTGTATTGCACAAAAAATCAGTGTCCATGTTTATGTGCTCCAACTTGCTTTTCTTGCCATATTGCAGTAACTCTGTATCTAAACTTCTTCAGTATTCACCAGCATTAATACTGGCAACAGTCGCCAAATAAAGCTGCTTTTTTTAAAGTCTATTTCTGATGCTTTTAAATAATTCTACTCAAATAAGAAGAACGTGAGCTACCAGACTGCATTTGATTAATGGGCTTACTAGAAGCCTTTACACTAACATACCACATGAGGGAAGTGTAGATACTCTGGCCTTCTTCCTCTGAAAATAAGCACCCAATTTTTTTTTTTTTTTTTATCTAGTTAATGGATTATGAATGACATGTAATTATTTTCCCTCTGAAAATCATGTTAATTTTCAAGAGAAAAGGCACAGCAATAGAATTAGCTATTGAAATGTGATAATGTAACACTGTTTATTGGTAAAACAGAGCAAGATTTCCTAATCCTCTGTAAATCATTTCCATCAATCCAATCATAGGTGACACTGCTATATTAATGAGAATGTGCTCTGTCCTCCAGGCACAGCATGTACAGAAGAACATTTAGATTTCTGTGTTAGCAAATTGAATCTAAGCAGTGCACAAATGAATTGGGCTTTTGGATGAGGACTTTCACTTGAGGTGGACTTAAGAACTGTAATAGCCATTTTCCAGTACAGTTTGGCTTTATGTCTCTCATTGTCTGGACCTACTGGTGAAAGACTGATGGACTTTCTATCAGACCCCCTGGCTAAACATAACGGTGAAGTGCAGATGCTCAGCATCATGATTCGATCTAGGAGCAGACAGTATTCAGTTCAGCCCACTGAAAACAAGGAATTAAATCCTCTTTCTGAGTCCTCCTAACCCAATTGTTAATTCCTCTGGTACAGCTGACGGTATATGACTGAACGTTAAATGCTCTAAAGATAGGTTTCTGCTGACATTTCTTCTAAACATTCCAAAACCAACAGGTAATTCTTTACTGAGCTGTATACAGTTCTCAATAAACCAAATTGTCATGTGTTCAGTGGTGCACATTTTCAAAAAGGCCATTACTGCAAACTGTCTTAATATGATGGTTTAAAGACAGCCCTGGCCATTTCTGTCATGTTCTTTTAATTATCTTCTGACATTATCGTATTTCGTTCTTAAACTTAAGATCATAGACTAGAAACAAAATCAGACTTGATATCATGCTGCATTTTAATGACACAACAAATACCTCAAGTTGTTCTACTGGAAGGTCGATTATTTCATAGGTAATTGTTACAGTATAACAGTATAGGTAATCAATCAGATGAAATAATAATGATCCAGTTTCTAGTTTAGTCCTGCTGCAAGCAATGACTGGGAATACATTGATTAACACTGTACAATGCATGTTTTCTAATTTTCTCCTTCCAAAATTTATTGACTTAAACAAAACCCCAAACTCTATATTTATTTCTACCCATCCTCACTATATGATTTAGACTTATCAGTATCTTTGTTTTGTAGGAACTGATTACATTTTTATGTTAAAATCCAGGTTTGTGGATCCACCCTTCCATCCAACGAGTAGGACTCGACTGAAGCAAACTTAGTAATCCCCCAAAACCCCTAACCTTCAGTTTCTCTGAAGAACATGTTTTATAGCCTACCTCATTGCAAATCTAGATGTCTAGATGTAAATGAGTACAGTACGGTCTTCTTGAGTCTTTAGCTAGGAAGACTGAAACTATACACGACCTAAGCTGTGAATTTTCACATTCATTCCCCTTTGGAATCAACTTTATAATACTATCTGTTAGTCTGCATCAATTACAAAACAAACTGGCAGCCTTCACAAATATTGTGAAATAGAAGTACAGCTGAACTCTGTGGTGATGTTAAAACTAAGAAGTCTATGAGAGAGTGACTGTCCAAATCTAGAAAACAGCCTCCAGAAAAAGTATCAAAAAGCTGCTTCTGCCCTGAATGGAAGAAAAGTCTCCTTGCATTCTTTATCACCAAACATTTACAGAAGAGGAGAACTGGAATGTGAGGAAGTTATCAAGAATCCCTCTTGCTTCACAGATGACCAGGCTGCTGGGACAAAGCAGCCCCACGGTGTTGTCTCAGCCATAGCCCTGGTTCTCTCTGTTAGAAATTTTTTTTTTTCTGCTGCTTTCTTTCTTCCTACTCTGTTCATTCTACTTTTATTGTAACTGTCTTTTTTTCATCCTGAGCTAGGACCACCAGTTTTTCATTCTGGAAGAAATCCACCTAATTCATTGCAATAAAACTGCATTTCTTAAAGTCATCAGAGAGATACAGATGCCAAATTCTAGACTTTAATCTGGAAAGTGGCACAGAGAAATAGGATATAAGGATGGGAAAGTAGAAAGAAAAGTACAATACGTAGAAAAGAGGACAGGAGAGTAAAATGGGTGCATGGAGAATGTCTACCCTGCTCACCACAAGGTACCACTTTCCAGTCACTCGTCTTCAAAATAATTCATGCCATCAGCTGATCCTACGTGTTATCGTAGCCTTTCATCTCTTTCTCCTTCCTTCTCCCAACACTAGAAATCCACACACAATAGGTAGTAATAATAAGAATCTCTATGTAAACCACGATATATTTCTTCAGGATGTTCACATTTCTTGTTGCATACAAGCACAATGAACTGTCCAGCCCCTCACCAGAAGATGATTGCGATAGAAAAGTTTTAATGTTCTGTCTCCAGTTTCCCTTGTTCACTGCCATCATGGTGCTATGGAAATCTCCACTGATCTTCATTTAATGTTTTGGATAATGCATTGAAGATAAATTTTGGAAAATATTCCTTACAAATGATTACATGCATTAACATTTCACAACAGCACAAATAGTTAGAAAACTAATTTCCTGCGAAGTACAGTATGTTTTCTGTATTAATAATGGTGCTCCAAGTTGTATATATTACAGTTCTTTCTTAAGTCATAATTCAGAATAGTATTCTGTTTCTTTATTTTTAGATTTCAATAAACTTGACGTTATTGAAGAGTATTCATAAATTTTGCTGAAATTCAATTACTATAACAATTGGTTCTTGCACAGTGTCCTGACTGAGCCACTGGTAGAAGTATGAGGATTATATATTCTCACCTCATTTCACAGGCAATAATGAAAGAGGATGAGATTAAATCCCTTCTATCTAGGTCTTTATTTAAAGAAATAACTAGGGATTGTGAAGATTTTCTTTCCACTCATAGTTGTTTCGCTGCTTTCAGAACAATGATAACAATTAAAAGTACTGAATGTCTAATTAGGAACAAAATCTCAAAGGCAATTTATTCCTATATGAGTTTTAGGGTTTTTTTAAAATACACCAATTGAAATTAGAAATAGATGGTTCCACATGTGATCATCTACCTTTCAGAGGTAGGAAACATCTTAAAAAAATCATCGCTCTATGCCAAAATCTTAAACCTAACATCCTCCATCCTCTCCTTCCTTGCTGCTATAAGGCCCCACCTGCAAGTGCAGGGCAGAATTGAGCATCAGCACTGTGCAAGGGAATTCACATCACTGTTCCTTTGAAAAGGAGTAGCTTATGCCCCTGGCTCGCATCCTGTGAGGCTGCTCTGTGGCTGGGGGCAATTTCAATAGCTCCTTTGTGCTCCCAGGGCTTATCTGTCTCACCTGAGAATTTGGACTAACATTTTTTCTAGGTTTGGGAATATTTTTGCCTACTAGATTGTCTATGTCAGAAAGAATTTCATTTTTTTTCCTTTATTGCTTTAGTAGCCATAATAAAAATTCTTATTATTGTCCTGCATTTTAAAAGAACTTGCAGAAAGTGTATTTTATGTATTGTTTTCTTCAAATGTATCATTAGTTATAATATCTGTTGAAGATCAGAGCTGCAGAACTAAACTCTCCTATTACAGATTGTCTACAAATTTAGGAAACATTCATTAGATATGTTCAGGTTAGAATGTTCAGCTACCTAATGTGTGCTAAACTAGGGTGAACTTTGGACCTTGGAAATGGAAATAGCAGCATGTAACACCTAACGCGTAAGCAGCGAGA
Organism: Egretta garzetta; assembly: GCF_000687185.1. Lineage (NCBI taxonomy): Eukaryota > Metazoa > Chordata > Aves > Pelecaniformes > Ardeidae > Egretta > Egretta garzetta. The sequence continues at coordinate 2,566,748 of NW_009260430.1, read as the reverse complement.
GGACTGGAGATAGCAGTGTTAGCAGAACAGGGCACTCTCTTCTAAACAGTTTACATTTTTTATTACTTTTTCTGTTGATAACTTTTCCCTTATTTTATTTGTTAAGAGCAATGAACACATCAGTGCATTCTAGGAGGATAATTTCAAAGAAAACTGTTACTCAGTATGCAGAAAAATATCCTCTAAGATCTTTAGCAACAAGTAACAAGTTAAAAAAAAAATCTCATTACAGTTCATGACCAAGTATAGAAAATTCAGGCCATTATAAGGTAACACTATAAAGAACACCAGCTAAATTTGCTGAATATTATGACCCATTTTGGCAACTAAGAGCGGCAATCTCAGCTTTTTATCAGAAATAACTGTGGACACCCTCAAGAAAATCCTAAAATAAAATCTTTTGGCTAAATCTTACACTGAAGTTCATGTTTACTTATTATTACAATACATACTAAATAAAATCAAACAAAAGTCTAACATGACAAAGTAAGTTAGAGACTATTGCCTATTCTCAGCTATTGAATTAAATATTAATTTACTGTTCTTATTTTTGACATTAGATTTCATTTTCCAGCACATGTAGGTCACAGGACAACTGTATTAATCTGGCTGCCTCTGAATGATCACTTTACCATGAATAGTCACAGGGCACAATGGAGCCCCTTTTTTTTTTTTTAAAAATCATCTTATTTATTACTAGGACATTCTGTTTAATATTTTGTCAGAGGAACTTAAAATCTATGAGACACTATACGGTATCAAAGCTCTAAGGGAAGTTCATCTTTAACAACACATGTATGTGAAACATCATTTTCTGTTTTATTAAATAATATCTATTAACTTAGCTTTATTTTATTTTAAATGGTAAAGAATGCCTGGCCTTTCAAAGCCTTTCATTTGCTGCAGTTTAAGGAAAATATTATAAATGCCATAAGATACTGCTGAACAGGAAACACAAAGGATTCAAAGAAATTAAACTTTGATATGAATACAAAAGACAACTCGAGCTGGCATATGTACACACTCCTTGCTATTGTATTAGTTTTCTATCAAAAAGCTGACATTCAGAACATTCAAGAAATATGACTGCCCTTTCAGACTTCAAATTTGGATTTATTTCCTTCCCATGTGATGTTTATTTGACCTTGTATTAATGTCAGACAGCAAAATCATGTTGTGATGAAAATGAAATATGTTATTTGACTTTTTGATTCATATATACACCACAAATGTCATTAGAAGAAGGGAATGATATTCTAGATTTGCTGATATTTTATAGATATTCTAAATATTCTGTTAGCCATTTGGAATCTAAAGTTTAGCACTCATACATACCAGTTTGAAGTAGATACTTAGGGCTGTAAATATTAATAAACTATAATCAAATGAATAATAATAAATTTATTTCCTTCAAATATCTCCAAAAGCTTTAGAAGGATGGAATGTGCTATTAAAACCATGCTATAAGGGACACTGGGAAAGATCACACAAGATATATGCAGGGGCTAGCGTGGCCCATTCTGTACTCTTTGCTTGAAATTGCTAGAGATTTTTGATCCATCTATTTTCAGAATGATTCAGATATTCAATGCTCTAAGTGTTATTCTGCTATTCTGCAGCTAGACTTTTGATGTCCTACTAGTCAGGGAGAAGTATTTCAGTGAAAATATATATTACAATCATTGACTGAGTTATTCATTCTGTTTTTCATTTATTATTGCTTAATTAAGTCATTTATGATGGCTCGTACAGCATTCCATTGGCATTTTTCACTATATTAATGTAGTCATCCCAAACATATTTACTGAGGTTCCTGTTAAGGCTATCGCATTGTCACATAATTATTATCCACCAGCATGAAATTCTGATAGACTAAATAAAAATAAAATTTCCCCAATTGCCATAGAAAAAAATAATCCATAAACTATTTTAATTATTGAGTTCGCCAGTTTCATCTCTTCAGGAAATGAAAGGCCATTCCAG
>NW_009260430.1:2534355-2564745 GCF_000687185.1 Egretta garzetta | reverse complement strand
TCCACATTTCAATGGCTGGAGCAAAATAATCAAACCTGTTTGGAATTAATAATTTCTCCATGAATGGCAATATATTGGATTTTTTTCTGCACTAAACCTGAATTTTGTACAGTTTTAAATGCAGGGTGTGCCACTTTAAAATAATGTCTTGCTGCTGCATTCATTGGTTTGTCAACTGTTTCTTCATTTCCATCTCTGTTTGCCAGGAATTTAAGCTGACCAAATGACAATAACCTCAACAAAAAGTGTTTGAGATACATAGCACAAGAGCTATTAATGGAAATTTCTTAATTTGGTATTATTTAAAGGATAATACAGGAACGTAAATTGATGTGAATTGCACATTTTGTACATTAGCTATCTGAAGGACGCATTTAAAGACTGTTTTTTATTACACTCTACTGTGCTTGCAGTGCTTGGATGGTATTCTGTGAGCCATTCCTTCCTTACCATAATTAACAATTCCAATAATTTATTAAATTATAATAAATTATTATAATAAAATCTTTTAAAAAGAACTTAGTATCTAAAAAACCTGCAATGTCACAGTTTGCATAAAAATTAATAGCAAATCACATGAGCAATTTCTTCTGTTGCTGAAAGAGCAACAGGACTTCTTCAGCACTTGGTGCTCTGCTATGCGGCGTATGAGGAGTTTTATTAAAGAAATGCAGTACTTGACATTCTGTGTTCCGTTGATCATTCACAGTTCCTCCCAGCAAGCATATTAGTTATTTATAAGTGAGTGAGTATATGACATATCAGTAAATTCCTGCATGACATCTGACAACAAAACTCAGCAGAGGAGATACCTGTCAGCTAGCTTGTGCATGATGTATACCTCAGAAGAAATCTGTGTGCAACACAGCTTCTCAACATTTCTCAATTCATTACTTATTCCTACATATTGTTAATTGACACTTAGCTTTAGAGGTTTAGATTTTTGAAGTTAACCAGGCTTCTTTTGGTCTTCCTCTGTCTTTGCAACTGATCAAATATTGGTTCAGACTACTGTACACTGCAGGTGGATAATATTGTGAAAAAAAATAAAAGTCAGAAGAGCCACAGGACTGAGATCTGTCATTGCCTATGTGTCTGAGAAAACCAGCAAATCCATTCTTCCCATTTATTTCAGCTGAGTCCCCCTTTCTCAATGCTCCTGAGAAAGGTTATAAAACTAAATATTGCCCACCAAACTCAGGGCCAACACCTGCTTCAAATTTCCAAAGCAGTCATGGCTGGATAGGAATTGTCTTTCACATCCATAAAGGTCCGTAATAGAACAATGCACTCTGCAATCTTGTATATTATTCAGTTAAGATACTTGTTCTGATATAGGTTGATTAGCTAGTCAATCTATGTTGTATAAATAAGGACTAAGCAATAACATGTTCTTGAGACTAACAGTTTGCTGGTCTATCTTTACTTGTAAAGCTGGAAAGGAATATTGGAGTCTGTCCTGGTCTTGTCTTATCATCTCTGTTAACCCTTGATGCACATGCAGTATCTCAGGAGAGTGTTCATTTTCTGCATGTGCACACAAGTCTAACAGAGAGACAGGGTTTTTAAAGGGTATAATCTGCACGTCTCCTTGCTGAAAACTGTGGTGCACAACTGGAAATCTCCAGGAATGTTTATGGGGAAGCGATAAAGCCTTGGGTTTACTTCAGTCCTGGGAAATTGTAGTGCTGGTTTCTTCATCTTCAGGCATACTAATTTACAACTAATAATTATTCACTCACTAATTTTGAAAGGAGAGGATAAAGATCATGTAATTTAAAAAATCTCTGTAGAAAAATAAAATTTAGAGACAGAGAAACATTAATAAAGTGGGAGGCAGAGATACTGAGGTACTGGAAACTATTATATCCTGTGCAACTGCCTGGCTCCCTTCTTGATATACCAGTATATAGTTCATTTTCCATGGAGCAGTTAATTTTCCTTCCACAATAAATGATACAATTTATTTACAACAATTTCTCTAGCCAGACTTTTTTTCTTTCCTTTTTTAAAATGACTCAGTCTCATGATCATAGTTAAAACACTACTGAAGGCTGCACCAGTGCTACCACAGTGGCAGAAGACCTTCCAAGCAGCTTCAAAAATATATCTACAGAGCAGACCCACATGGGAACTTGAGCTATGTTTCGTTAGCATGGCTATCTAATATCATGCTGACAAACTTCAGTTAAAGTGGACTCAAAATGACAAATTTTTCAGGCTTTGCCAAAAGGATGGATAGAATAGAAAGTACTTTAGAGAAAAAAAAAAAAAGGAGCCTAAGACTGCAAATACACTTTTTCTCATTGTTAACTGCCTTTTCCCCTGAAAGATAAGACAAGTTCAAAAAGAAATGTATATTAGAAGAGTAACAGATAAATTATTAAAATGGTATCTTTTGAAAGAAGGGAACTTTAACCTTAAGAGCTTCAGGATCAATTAGAATGGCTTCAGGACCTTAGAAAAATGACATCAATTTAGTTACAAACATGAAAAGAAAGCCCTTTACTTACAGAGTTACTTACAATGTTACTCTTTGAATAACTAAATGCATGGTAGTGCAATATTTATTTAAGAACGAGGACAATGATCACGTAGTAAGAGTAATAGTGTGGTATAATGAGAACTAAAAGGATGTGATATTGTAATCAACGACAGCATTCTTGGTTGGTTCTGAAAACAAATGAAATAATTCACTGCAGCTGAATTAGACACCGTCTCCAGTTCATTAGGATGTGCTGATGGAGGCAGACTAATGCCGGGAGGCATCCTTGACTTCAGAGTGTTTGAGTGAGCAGCCTTTAGGAGGAAAAGGTACTGTACAGAGAGAAACTAGCAAGAACAAATGGAAAAAAGCACAGTGCATGCATGATGTTAAGATTCTAGAGGGGGCAATTCTTACATAAGATGGGGGATTTATAGCATAAATAAGTCCACCTATCCATACTAATCTACGCTTGGCATTTCTGCCCTATTAGAACTGGCATATCAACTTGTGAGCAGGAAAAATGCCATGGAAACAGATGGGAACAGTACAGCCAGCCAAAAGCCTATGTCTGAGCATCAACTGTATTTGTTGAAGACAAGATCCCCAGCCAGCAATGTCAAATACTGCAATTCACGATCTCTCTGTGATGGTGGAATAATAGCCTCTAGCCACAAACCACTTCAGCTAAGTTTAACTCCGGTGAATCAGATTAAGTCATGCAGAGGTATTATTAATGAAGGGACTGCCTTCTGATGGTTTACACTGTAAACCTCATACAGAACACTTTCCTTCACATAAGTGCAGAACTGCACTGCATGGTGCAAAAAGAAAGAGGAATTTTCTTGTTCTTGGAAAAAGCTGTAAGAATTTCATTGGGGCAGAAACCTTAAAAAAACTCAAACCATGCCTTCCTCTCTTCCCACTCTCCTCCCAAAGCTAAATAACCAAAATAAGCAAAGAAAATTAGATGACTGGACACAGAAATGGGACAAAGCTTTCTAGACTGATGGAATAAGGAAACCAAGTGACACAAAATATCAAAAATAAAAAGCATTGAAAAGTTTTTGCTACAAGAGCTATACAAAGTTAGAACCAAACCAATCTTACTAGTGGAAAATATATTCACCAGGGATACTCATATTCTGGTGCAAATTATATACGAAAGGTAAATGCATACCCTTACAGTGTAATACTGTTGCATACCCTGTGCCAGTAGCTATTAATATTAGAGATGTTTCTGAACTATTTACTGCTGAAAAACAATGAAAGACCTGCGCTCATTGCAGGTGGTTCTCTCCATGGTTTTGTACGAGGGGTGTCAAGAGTAGTTTTAAAGAGGAGGAAACTGAGGCACAGTGAGCTGAAGTAACTAAGGTCAACCAATAAATACTTGGCAGGTTTGGAAAGAAAATCTCTTCCTTTGAACTCCAAGTGAGCGTGCAGACTACCAAACTGAATTGTCTTTCTATCTCTTTTATTGATAAGTATGGGAGCGAATTTTACAACAACATCTTGCAGGAAAGCAGCTAGCAAACACAGCTTATTTCCAGTATAGTCCCATGGAAGTTACTGTGGCTGTTCTTGTGTATAAACTTGAGAATGTGATATCTTTACAGAATTAGGGCCTTGGTTTGCATGTGTCATCTTCCAAAATGCCAGTGGGAATCATGCAGTCCTTGACAGGGTGATGACTGAATAATTTCTACTCTACTTATTACTTAGGCAACACATTTCAAATGATAACCTTATTGGACAACCTGACAACATGTTTTTATCATAAAATGCAAACCCAAGTTAAAGTGAAACTTTTTGATTCACTTTAACTAAAACCCGCAGCAGGCTTTCAGCTTTGTATCAAGAGTTATTTTGACCAAAAGAACCTATTCCCTCCCAAAAAAGCATAATATGAAAGTATTTTGTTTCCATGTCCTTAAATCACAGCTTTAATCCACAAATATGTTTCCTTATGACATTTATACTATTTCTATTTTAAAAGCCATCATTTAGGAATCCCATCTTTTTTTTGTTTGTTTGCTTTCACATTGGGCTTAGAACAAAAAATCCAATTAATTTGCCCGGTAACTTTCTACAAAAAGTATGAACAAATAATTATAATTTTACTGGAGACAAAAGATAAAAAGGGAGTGAAAAAACCTGACCATTAGAAAAGTAATCAAAAATTAAAACAGCTACATGTTTTTTAAGCTCATCACTTGACAAAATACCTATGAAGGAATACCTAACAGGGCAAACAGATATATTTTAAAAAGCAGTAGTCATGTTCTGAACAGTACCTTTGACATTAACCCCCAAATTACAAGATTAAGTATTCCTTGACCATCTATTTTCCAGTCAAGCTTGACAGCTTAGTGGTAAAATGTAGTTTCTGAAAAAAATGAACAAACAGGAAGAAAAACACAAAATGTACCTACAAAAAACCTCACAAATAAGTGTACTTGACACTATGGGACAGTAGATGACACACATAACAGTCCATATTCTTCATGTAACCCACCTCATTGTCACTAAATTGGCTTTTAGATAAGACTTGCTTTTACAAAAAAAAATAGCTGCAGCTGAATCCAAACTGAAAAAAGGCTGTGGAGTGGACAAAAGAAAGGACTTCGAAAAGTTTGCAGTCACAATGAAGATTTTTCTGGTTGATGGAGCAATTTAATTCATAGCTCTAATGTGCTCCTTGATTTCTCAACCATCCTAAGTTTCCATTCCTTATATGCATACACAGTCAGTAACTGGTGCAGTAGTCTTTAAGAAAGGAGCTGAAATTATATCTGAGCTGAGCTGCTGAGAACTGTGCATGCGCACGCATGTTTGAAAAGCTGTACCAATAGAGAGCATGCTTAATTTACCCTTTCCTGGGAGACCAGCCTGAGAACAGTCTAAAGACAGACAACGCATTCACAGGGCAGAACTTCTCACCGTTGTTTGATAGGGAGACACCATCTTACTCTGTCTGGTATGAAAGTTGTCAAGTGACAGCAGTGTGGTATAAGTGGGAATGAAGCCATCTGTCCTTAAGAAACACAGATCTCAGGTTTACCAAAACCTGGAGGTAAAAGTAAATGCAGAATTTTCCCAACTCAAATGTTCTCTTTGTTTTCATTCTTTTTACGCAAACAGCAAACCCAGTGAAACCTGAATGCCTTCTAACTATATACCTTCAGTTCACATTTATCCCCGTTTTCCTCAATTCCCTTGATAGTTTCAGCTCAGTACTACTGCACTTACTGGTTTAAAACTGGTGCAGCAAAGCAGTAAATCAGAGCCAAAGGTTTAATTTAAAATTCTGTGTTGATCCAGCTTTAAGAGCCCGTGCTTCATCAATTGGAGAGAAGATTAGAACAAAGAAGTCCATTCACCTATTCACCTTCCTATCCTTTGAGTTATCTCCAGTAGCCTACAATGAGTCAAAAGCGTAACTGCAACTCACACTGACATACCCAGATGAGCTTGCAGCTTGCTTTGATATGCCCATGTGTGATGCAGTTGCACGTTTGGACAGCTAATCTTTATCTCTAGGAAGGAAAGTGTTAAATCTGAAATTCTCTTGGCATAAAAGGGATATTGAGATGAAAGAATAATCAATCTTTCATAAATAATATACATGGGTGGATACATTATATATTCAAAGCTACAGTCAAATGGTCGGGGAGAATGATAATTTATTCTGTTGAATTTCTTCAGAATGAATCCTGGAACAGATCAAACAAAAAAGTTATAAAATAGGAATTACAGGTAATGAAGGGCTCCTTGTTGCACAGGAGATCTGCTAGCTCTTATACATAATTAAAATATATGAGGTCAGGGGTAAGCTTAAAGGTGATTATGTCAGGAATCATTTTGCTATTCTTTTATTAAACAATACTAGACCTATATTTATTTTACCAATACATATATATACAATATGAAATGACTGGGATCGAAATGCATATTTTAAATTAACGTGTTTTGATTAAACACAGAAGCAGCAGAATAATATTTGTACCTTGTACCTGTAGCAGGCTTGTTCTAGATATCTAAATTATCTGCCTTATTGCAATTTTATTCCAGGGAGTAGCATTTCCAGTAGTAATCTTTCGGGGAATGTTGTGACAGATACCACCAAATTTTCTTTTTTTGCAAAGTATTTTAGCCACTGTACCTTGATGTGCTGAGAATGTGATTAAACAATGGCTGCTTAGCTGAATAGCACTCACTACACTTAAAACATCTACTCTGTATAACTTTTGCTATGGATGGTCTTACTTGAATACCCATTATAACACGTCATGTATGATAAATTTGATGTGGTGCATGTCTGTACCAGAAAAACTACATAAACCAACATACATACATCTTCATTTTTACATATAATATTTTAAGTAACATATAGCTCTGGCGAACATGTGCATGTTACCTGCCAAAATGAAAGCAAGAACTTATGTTTCTTTTTACAATACCTATTCATCTCCTTTGGTAGTAACTAGTAAATGGCTCAGAAGTTTTGACGGGGAACCCTGACAGATGGAGATGGGTAACTGGACAGTCACCGCTGACAGTATAAGCTCAATTTCCTTGTGAAAGCAAAAGGAAAAGACAAAAAAATCCAGGAAGAAACTTTAAATATAGATATATATGGGGGAATTCCACTTTTGTTTTTATCAAAATGGTGAAAACAAAAGGTCTTGAAAAAGCTAGGATCTAGAAAAGACAGAAATAGGAAAGAAGCTAGGAAGGCTGGATGATAGGAGATGGACAAAAGAGAAAGAGGGCAACCTGAGGTAACATCCTCTTATGAATAGTAACTGTCAGGGAAACGCAGAGATCATGGAGTGAAAGTTGTACAGACAGAGGCATAAACCCTGACAACCCTTATCCTGTGGCAGATGTTCAATTGCATTTGAGAGAGCAGTGCTGTGATGATTTGTCCCATTCAATTTCTAAGAGAAAACAAAAGGAATAAAAAAGTTTCTAATATGCCTCCTCTTCTGCTTTCAACCCAGATTATAGTCTCTCAAAGACTACTTCACACTTAGTTTTCCAAATAGTTTTAAAGGAAATATATAAACTGAATTTTTAGGATTTTTATGCTTCTGCGTGACAGACTGTCAGTAGCAAATTCAAGAAGGGTTTTGTCTTTGTTTTCAGGTTCTTTTTTTCTTGGCATTCACTCAGGAAAGCATAAACAATTCTCTTTGTACTAGCCACATACGGGGTGCTTTTCTGGGGGAGAAAAAAAAAACCAACATCCAGGGAGATAAGGAGCTCTTGGATCCCTTTCCAGCATAAAAAAAATAAAATCAGAAAGATCATCTGAGATAGTAACCACCGCTTCCAGGTTTACCTTTGCATTGAATTAAATTTCATATACAAATATTTTATACTGAGATGCAAATTAAGGGGAGAACCTGTCTGTATTTCAGATCTGGGTCATGTTCTTTTGAGAGTCAACTGCTTTTGTGCGAACAAAGAGAAGGAAAAGGAACACAGGTGGCTGCACCTTTGGAGGCCTTTAAATTATTCCTGAAGTTTTTGGTGTTTCTTGAGTTCTGATGGGAAAGTATTGACTTCCAGCATACCGTCAGCATCAGTTCAGAGAAACAAACCAGGAGCAGAGTAATGGACATGTATATCAATTGAGCAAGTGTATAAGGTAACGAAAGCATAAGGAATGTAAATGAAAGAGATAAATGTTACTGTTTATTCATAACTGCAACAATGTCATGAAAAAGAGATTCTACAGTGCTCAATGACCTATCCATTAATGGGACCATTTACACTATAAAAGTATTTCATAGATCAAATTAAACACTGAATAGAACATTACATATTTCATGAGGTAAATAATCACATCAATAAAGTTTCCATTCAAAGAAACAAGAATACCACAGTCTCTCACATGGGGGTTTGGTTAGTAAGACTGTAGTTGTAATCCCAGTCCGCGTTTTGTTACATAGCCTGTGAAACACTGGAATTACAGGGAATTCATAGTACAAAACCCAAATGCCATGGTGTCAGATAAGTAGTAATAGAGAATGAGGAGAAAGACTACAGACAGCATATCCTTGACATATACTCTGAGTAGAAATGTTTCCAAATGTTTTAAAAGATTTTCATGAGATGCTCTTTAAAGGTCACATTATATCGTTGCTGTTTATTTCCTCATCAGTTAATCAGGTGCTGTTTCTTCTTTTAAGGTCGCCAAATCCCAGTAATTTGAGTTTCAGATTTTTTTAAAATGTTATTAGCCAAAACAGAGTATCAGTGTTTCTTTTTCAGATCACAGATTACTAAGAAGTAGAATTAGTAGCCACTGTGCTAGCAGAACCCTACTTATCTGGGCTCTCATCTTGAAATTCATAAGTGCGTATGCAATTCACACATTTGAGTAAAATTATGCTTCATGGAAGACATTCAAACCCTTACGGATACAAACAAATATCATGAGAATTTGCATGGAGGGTGTCTGGGAGGCAATTCAGAACATCTCCTAAATGCTCCTATGGCTCTCCAAAAAAAAGGATCAATCTCAGAATGGAAAGACAGACACCAATAAAACTGAAAACTACTGTGCTTTTCAGGCATGTTTTTGCAAAGGATCAAGATCCTCAAATCTACCAGACTTTATATCTTTACATCTTTGTAAAATTATGTCCCCTTTAAGTCACTAATCATTCTGTGCTTACTGCTTCTTTCTGAACCAAAACTCACTATCCCCAAGGTTAGAAGCTAAAGAAAAAAACCCAAACACCCAGAACCTATGCCAGATTGGCTGCTAGCACATAATATAGCAAACAGGTAAAATGTCCCCATGCACTGCCATGCCTTAGGCACAACCTCTAAGTGATCAGAGACTATCCCCTGGGCTTTGCCAAACACAGCAGGTTGAGAGCTGTCCTGGTTTGGGCTGGGATAGAGTTAATTTTCTTCCTAGCAGCTGGCATAGCTCTGTGGTTTGGATTTAATGCTAGAAGAATGGTGATACCACACTGACGCTTAGTTGTTGCTGAGCAGTGCCTACACCAGTCAAGGATATTTTCAGCTTCCCTTGCTCTGCCAGGGGCACAAGAAGCTGGGGGGGGACACAGCCAGGACAGCTGACCCCAACTGGCCCAAGGGCTATTCCAGACCATATGACATCACACTCAGTGTATGAACTGGGAAGGGGTTGCCCAGGGGACAGTGATTGCTGCTCAGGGATGGGCTCAGCATCAGCCAGCAGGTGGCAAGTGCCTGCATGACTTGTTTTTTCCCAGGTTGTTTTTTTTTTTTTCCTCTCTCTCTTTCTCATTTTCCTTTTCATGACAATTTATTATCATCATTATTTTATTCCAGTTATTAAACTGTTCTTATCTCAGCCCACAAGTTTTCTTAACATTTGGTCTTCAGATTCTCTCCCCCATCCCATCGGGGCGGGGCAGAGGGTGAGCATGCAGCTGCGCGGTGCTTGGTTGCTGGCTGCGGCTAAAGCACAACAAATGCAAAGGACAGTGAAGGTATTTGTTGGAAGTTCTGCACGTGGTTTTTCTTCATCTCTCTGCCTATTATATTCTATCAAGTCAGTGATTTTACAAGTATGCTGCATCTGTAAGCAATATAAATGCTTTCCTTGTGAGCACTAAAAGTGAAGCACACATAATTACAAAGGCAGCTCTTCTATTACTTCCTACATAGAGCAAGAATTTTGATCCCATTTCTTTTTTTTTTAACCAGATCTCTTGAAATTGAGAATACCACCACTCAATAGAGGACTTCAAAATCTGACAGTCTAAAATAGTATTTGAAGAACAAAAAAAAAAAAGCAACTAAGTTTGTCCATCATTTACCATAAATCCATTTAAGTTTGAAAAATCCAAGAAACTTTTCATGCTGCACTGATTCTTCTTGCACGACACTCCCTTTATTTTGACATGTTCTGTCTTTCAGATTAATGACTACCGGCACCAAACCCCTCTAGTTTTCCAGGATTCATTTCAGAATTTACTACTGTTCTTTCACATATAATTTCTGACTTTTTCTTACTTTTATATTCCTCCTTGATTTTGATTAAATCCTAGCTTGCTAGAGATTTTTGTGAGAATTTCTCTACATCCTCTTTCAAAATAGTCTCCAGGGGTGGGAAAAGGTATTCCAAACTATTCTTGATTCCCCTTACTGTCTGGTTCAAATCCTGTGTCTTTCAGATTTTTATGAATAATGCTGATTCCAGGGCCTGATCCAGTTCTCAGTAACAAATGCATTTGCACTGAATTCAGAGAGAGCAAAATGCTAGTGTGACCCAATGATGCAGCCACTAGCTTACTTTGATTGTGGCTACCATGGCGTTACTCCCCATTTATTCCTAAGTTACATCACAAGAAGAGAATCAGATCCCACAAGCTCGAAACTTGACAGAAACAACCTTAGTTTATTTTGTCACTAAATAGCTAGGACCTGATATCAGGTCAGCGTAGAACACTTATGAATTCTGGGACTTCCCTAGCTCTGCTGCTACTTTCCCCCCTTGACTTCTACCATGTCTCCACACATTTATCAAATTGTTGTTTCCACTCACCAAACTGGCAGGTAAAACTATGACACCTAATAGGAACCGTAGCAATGAAAGACTTCCTTCATGAATTTTTTTTCTCCCTAGGCTCACCTGTAAAGGCACTGAAATGGTCCCAGATACAAGGCTACAAGATTTCAAACGCCAAACTGACAACAATCATACTCCCAATGATTGCTCGGCTGTAAATGCTACCCGAGAGGAACTTAAAGATGATGCTGCATCAGTGACAGCTATAATAACTATTTTAATTAAAGAAATGCATCTTTGAAGAAAATTGATGAGATTGGAGAATAAATTAAATGCATGAACTCTTGCAAGCGTGAAAGGAGCCATTAAAAAGTAGGGATTAATGAGGGCATTTTTTAATTTTTAGAACATCTGTTCAATGCTAAATTTATGCATCTTTGGAAAAGCTTTCAAAAATTCTCAGTTCCTCAGTGATGTCTCTACCAATTGTTCGTTCATATTGTCCCTGGTCCTAGGAGCAAAGGAACCATAGTGATCATCTGGTTTGATCTTCTGAATCAGTAGGAGGAAACGCTGCTGTTCTACAAGGCAAGGACAAATGCTCAGATATTTACAGAATGCAGGAATTCAGGAAATCTGATGTCTATGTACACAATAGCTGAGAGAGGGTTTGGTAGTCATTAAACAAATATACTAATTTTCTGATTAGTGTTTTCCTGCTAATATTTAAGAATTATTTGGAAGAATCAATGCAGTTTTTTTTAATAGAATGGTAATGCAATGAGCCTTCAAGAAGTAAAATATAATTTTTTACTCAGAATTATTGATTAAAAGATGGCTTCCCTTAGAGCTTCCTTGTCTCACAATTTTTGAAGTTGGGTATTGAAATATATATCCTTAGTTCTTCCATTTTCTAGCCCTTGTTTTTAGGGGAAATGCATATAATCAATACTTCATGTACAGGAGTTTGAAGCCAGGAAATATTGATTGGCACTGTGTTTACAGAGAGAGATCTTTTCCTTATTTGTGCTGATTTCAAAGAGTTCCTTACATTTCTGGTGTTGTAACTCCATCTTTAGCTACTCAAATTTCTGCATATTCCTCCAGCCAAAGTGACTGAAGTGTCTTTCCTGAGGGAAGAGACAAGGATTTTTTAATGATTGAATATTCTTTTCCTTTGAGACATTTTCCCAATTATAATTATTGTCTAGTATTTTTGATACATATATCATAATAAATGTTTCATTTTAAGCATCAACATCCCAATAAGCCAAAAACTACACAAATATATAATAGAGCTATTGCCTTCTTTAAATATTGTTTATGTTCACAATTAAGATGCAAAATTAACTAATAGCATATCATAAATCTAAAGCTATCTGTAGACATGAAGCCTGGTTTTCCCATGTTTTTAGAACATGGAACCATGAGTGAATGAAAGATGCATCTCACATTATAGCTGCAAGTCCTATTGAAACTTCCTGTATCTTGTGTATTTGAAGTACATTTTTGGCATATTTAAATATCCTATCAAAGAACATTCATTTTATTTGGACTCTCTGAAAATTTATCTTACCAAAAAAGCCCTAGGAAGTTAAAATTATACTGAAACTATGGATCCAACCTATAGCAGAAGTTCTAACATTTGTTGGTAATAATTTGATAAATCACTACAAGAAACCTGTTGGCCATGAAATGTTTACTTAATTTGCACACTACATGAAATAATGCCTAGGTATCATACTGACTGCCCTGAATTTCCTTTGGGTCATTAGCTGGGAAAAAAGTCTGTCTGTTGATTCTTGATAATAATTCTTTCCTTAAGATAATTAGTTATTTTTCTTCAATTAAAACTGAGGAAATAAAGAATAGAACATTTACTTCAGTTAGAATTTAGTGGGATTCATTCCATGATAATAATTACTCCCCAAAGGGAAAGTAGCTCATTTATAGTGTACATACACAATTATTCTTCCCATTCACATAAATTGAATTCAGCAATATTATTCCCTCCCTCATCAAGGTAACTTTGACACAGGGCTGCTGGAGGGCTCACTGACTTTCAAGGAAATTTATCTCTTTGCACACTTGTGAACAGCACAAATTCTTGTCTCTTGGATGCTGCTTCTGTAGGACTTTGCATTATCTTCAGCAACCAGAATTACCCAGCTCTTGGCTCCTGTTTGATACAGCACATCAAACAATAGATGTCTACTGGACACTTAAGGAGATGCTGATGATTTTCATCTCAGTGAGACCTGCTTTTGTTTTTTCAATCATGAATGAACAGAAGCTTGTGAATCTCATCTCAAACAGCAACAGCATCAAAATGAAATTAGTGACATAGGTAGGCTACAAACATCACATGGGAAGACTTGGGTAAAATGTAAGTTACGTTCAAAACGTAAGGCCTCCATTAAGCCCTTTTGGAAGTGCAGAAGGCCTGTAAATGTGAATCTCAACCCATGAGGTGAGCTGTTTTGTTCAGTGTCTTCTCATGTACTAAAATTTTCAGATTTTTTTTTTGTTTTTACATCATAATCAATATGCTTTTCCCTCTTTTGGACATTCAAATTTCTTGGAATTTGAAGTTCAACAGTGCTCCCAGTGCAGGACCAACAAGAATTTATCCACTGGCTTAGCATGTCTCACTAGTTTGTCCTATCATTCCTCACTTGACTCTAATCTGTACAATTCACAGAAGCTAAGTTGGATTCAAAACTACAGGGAGGGGGGGGAGTGAGCGAGCGGCTGCGTGGTGCTTAGTTGCCAGCCGGGTTAAACCACGACACATTTGTTGGTAATAATTTGATAAATCACTACAAGAAACCTGTTGGCCATGAAATGTTTACTTAATTTGCACACTACATGAAATAATGCCTAGGTATCATACTGACTGCCCTGAATTTCCTTTGGGTCATTAGCTGGGAAAAAAGTCTGTCTGTTGATTCTTGATAATAATTCTTTCCTTAAGATAATTAGTTATTTTTCTTCAATTAAAACTGAGGAAATAAAGAATAGAACATTTACTTCAGTTAGAATTTAGTGGGATTCATTCCATGATAATAATTACTCCCCAAAGGGAAAGTAGCTCATTTATAGTGTACATACACAATTATTCTTCCCATTCACATAAATTGAATTCAGCAATATTATTCCCTCCCTCATCAAGGTAACTTTGACACAGGGCTGCTGGAGGGCTCACTGACTTTCAAGGAAATTTATCTCTTTGCACACTTGTGAACAGCACAAATTCTTGTCTCTTGGATGCTGCTTCTGTAGGACTTTGCATTATCTTCAGCAACCAGAATTACCCAGCTCTTGGCTCCTGTTTGATACAGCACATCAAACAATAGATGTCTACTGGACACTTAAGGAGATGCTGATGATTTTCATCTCAGTGAGACCTGCTTTTGTTTTTTCAATCATGAATGAACAGAAGCTTGCGAATCTCATCTCAAACAGCAACAGCATCAAAATGAAATTAGTGACATAGGTAGGCTACAAACATCACATGGGAAGACTTGGGTAAAATGTAAGTTACGTTCAAAACGTAAGGCCTCCATTAAGCCCTTTTGGAAGTGCAGAAGGCCTGTAAATGTGAATCTCAACCCATGAGATGAGCTGTTTTGTTCAGTGTCTTCTCATGTACTAAAATTTTCAGATTTTTTTTTTTGTTTTTACATCATAATCAATATGCTTTTCCCTCTTTTGGACATTCAAATTTCTTGGAATTTGAAGTTCAACAGTGCTCCCAGTGCAGGACCAACAAGAATTTATCCACTGGCTTAGCATGTCTCACTAGTTTGTCCTATCATTCCTCACTTGACTCTAATCTGTACAATTCACAGAAGCTAAGTTGGATTCAAAACTACCTGGGCCACATTTATTTGAGCCTGATCTTGCAGTCACCTAGAGATCTTCAATCTCAAAAAAAAAAATTAATTCATGGAGATAAACAAATGTCACAATTTCACCATCTTCTGCAGTAAGTACAAAGCTCTGATTTTTCTGATAGCAAGAAATGCGAAAACACACTCGCAAGACACTAGTTACATCACTCAAAAGTGCTCACGTATTGCTTTGAAACCCAATAGACTAGTATAGAATAAGTCTGATATATACCTTTAACAGATCAGTTGCCAGCACGACTACAGCTTGGGGGCTTGTTACATTAACGACAACAGAGATATTAGGCTCGAGGTGTATTTCGTTCTGTGGCTCCAATCTAAAGGTTTTATGTTTTTTTCACCTCCTTATATCCAAAGTATTGAATTGAGTTCTAAGTTCCAATCCACTGCCCTCTATAAGCTCCCTACTACCATTCACTTAGTTTTACATTTTATTGTTTCTCTCAACATAATTTATACACACATGTGCACACTTAGGCACATAAAACAGTGTTTAAAAGTAGCATTTACAGAGTTTTATGGCAATTCATAGCAGGCTAATGAATTCAGCCATCTTTGGGCAGGAAGCACTGCCAGCCACAAAGTTTTTATGTGACTATCTTTGCTGCTTCAAGATAACTAGAAGGCATTTTTTAGCTAAATGATTCTGTGGTGCTCTCATTGATGATGTATAACTCCATTTACAGTTGTAATCTGGGTAACAAAATGAATAATCCATCATTGTACTATGAATAGTAAATTAACCCACATAAAAGTGTTGAACATCCAATCAGAATCATTAAGTAACCAGAAGACTAAGATTGGTGAGGACACATTGGAAGCAATTATAACTAATGAATACATTAACTTCAGGCATGAGAACAGCATGGCTGATATTCTAGTCCATCAAAATAAAATTAGATTGGGAGTGAGCAGACACAATATGGAACAGTCTCTGAAAATAAACAATTATCCATGAATATAATTATTTTGAAGAGAAAGCTTCCTAGCAATGATACATATTACATCACAGAAGACCTGGTGGATTCACTGAAGGTGGTGCTGTGTAAAACAGAATAAAGACAAGCACTAAAGAATATGATGCAACAAGCAAACACATCAGCATCACAAGGGGTGGGGGAAGAAGGAAAGACAAAATAAGTTACAAATGCTTTCCCATATAATCCCCAAATTTTTAATTAACTGCTGTGAAGTTCATAGGCTATGCATTATAATAATTACATTAGTTAACATGCAATGTAATAATACAGTAGCATACTGACTAAAAAGTCCTCGCAGAGTCAATCTGGTTGCCAAACCCCAAAATATTTAAATGCTTTTGTCTGTACACCTAATATATTGTGAAAGAGGATCACTGAGCTTATATTAAAACCCAAAGTTAATCCACTCAAGCTTAAACCTTTTACATGTACATTGTCGCTTTGCTGTCCTACAAAAAGTGCTTCTGGTTATACCAACATCTACCTATTCACCAAGTCTCCTACTACAGTCTAGAGTCCACTGGTGTAACTACTTTCTTTCCGCGAGAAAGAAAGTAAAATCATCTTTGGGTTTGCATATGTAGCTTTTCTACTTATTCCCATAAATTGTGAAATCCCTGCATACCAGAGCAGGTAATGCTTTTTTGCATCTATGATGTTGCAATATTCATTGACAACCTTAAGTAAGCTCCAAATTTGATTCAACTGTTGTGCCCCAATTCCCTGGCAGACCTCTCTTCGTCTGGCTGCACTCTGCAGGCTGTGTAGGGTTGAAACAGTTATCCAAGCATTGCATTAAATAATTCATCCCTCCATCCAATTAGATGTCTGGCCCTTCCACACAAGTGCAGGCAACAGTTTGTTTACATTAAAATAACAAGATTATGTTTTTAAGTTGTTTTATAATAACAATGTCCAGTTTTCCAGCATTTAAAAAATGAGACATTGTTTACTTTTTATTATCCTAGACGCTATAAAACACATCTCAAAGTTGGAACAAACTCAGGGCAAGAATTAAAGCATAAGCTTCCCCTGGAAGAGACACAGACTGTATCTTCATACTTAAAACAACCCAGCTATGAATTAATTTAGCTCCATTTTTAAGTAGTTTACAGTTCTAGTAGGTGCTGAAAATTAGACATTAAGACATGCACATTAGGCATCCACAGCAAATTCTGGAGCCACGTTATTTTCATCACAAAAATAAATGTCCAGCAGTATGAAAGCTGGAAGCGGAATCAGTGACTACTTCCAAAAATTTGGACTGAAGTCACTGATGCTGTGTTATGCATTAATGGTAGCTCATTTCCAGTCTCTAGCTCTTTCAGAATCAAAGAAACCCACCCACACTCAAACACCAGATTTTTGAAAGTTTTAGAATTTGGCAGCCCTCAGTCACGAATCTACTCATGCAGCCAGATCTTCTAAAAGATCTAGCTCGTATATAGTGCTTAAATAAATTGGGAACTTTTTCAGAAACTATTGTCATCTGATGCTTTACATCTTATTGTGAATGGCCATAAACTATTAACTATTCAGCTGCAAAATGCTGTACACTATAGCAGTATTATTTCTTTTGCAAGGCTTATTTTTTCTGAATTCCAAATGAGCTTTACATAAGAGCCAAGCTGGAATTACCTTAATTAAGAATAACAGTGAAAGATTGATTTTACTTAGCTGAAATAACTTGACAACGTCTTCCTTGTAACTGGTTACCTGTCAGTTTTTAATGGGCTGGTAATTACTCATTTTATCTTAAGGCAAACAGTACTAATAAAGTTTTAAAAACATTGTTACTGCAGAGCTATTTTTTTTATGTGGGCCTAATACACAAGTAATTATGTCATAAAACTGGAAAAAACCTCTCAACTTGATACATTAGCTTATTCTGGTTTTGACAATATGATTAAAATTGCTATGAATCTTTCTCCCCCAACAATTTACTCCGAAGTAAAAGTGCTGAGTATTGCTATTTATAATCTAAGGTTTCTGTGAACAAAAATGAACAGTTTATAATACGCAAGGTGGTAGAAAGGCCTAGAACAATACAGGGGAGAAAAGCATTACTGATTTGAAGAGGATTACAATGTAGCTGGAGACTTTCAGGCTACAGACCTCCTGAAGAAGCAGGCATCAAAAACCTTTGGAGTAAAGTCACAAGTCTCCTAACACTTGAATCTTCTGACTTTTTTTTTTTAATTTTATAGATGATCTCCCAAAACAAAAAAACAGAGCCCTAGCAGATTTAATCACAGATGTAAACAGAACTGGTTATATCAACTGGACATTTGGTTAGTATTTTGCTCCTGTGAGGCAATTTAAATTCATGTTCTAGTCCCTTCTACCTGGTTGTTTGACTCTATATTTTGACTTCCAGTTTTAGCAATTACAAAAACCTTCTAGGTTTTATATAGTCTTTTATCACCTCCTGCTTACAAAAAAACCAAAAAACCCAACCAATCAAACCAAACTTTTCTACCACAACAAACTGGAAAACTGACACAAAGCAGTTTTCACTTTGTGCATCAATCCAGATATGAAGCAGGAAGAACATACCTTAGTTTTTATATATATATATATATGTCAGCTTGTACAACTATCACAAAAATCTTAACCTGTAAATGTTGTAGATCTGATATGGAGGTCACTGACAGGATGAATGCAAGACACTAAGCTGTCATTTTTATAGTTGCTTTTCTATTCATTATCGTGCTTTAAAATTGACAAGTCATTGTTTTTTTCATTTTCCAGCTATCACAAATCCTTTTTTTTTTATGCCTAGCCTATGCACATTTCCATTGTTTTTGGATAATAAGCCTTTTCTTCCTCCCATTATTGATTAATACCTTGAAATTCCCTAGTTTTAGCAGACTATTCTTAGCATTTTTAGCTTCCCTGAAGTATGATGAACTCAATATGACAGACCCACTACTAAAAACCAATTGCTTGGGCCTTTTCTTTTCAACTGTCTTTCCCATCTGAAGCGAGAAAATAAAATATATTTTATAGCAGAGTTCACATCAAATTAAGAAACCCCCATTATCCCAGAAAAGGGTAAGAAAGCTCAACAGCTGAGCCCATGCATCACTCATGAACCACCCCATAGCTACTAAGCAACACATTTTCTTTTGACAATCAGAATTAGTTCTGATGATGTACAAGAAGGAAGCCTTACATCATGAAGCAAGCAGTATAGTATGAATCTCCTAACATTTCCATTGCTCTGAGCCATCTTTATTACGCTAACATCTCATTTAACCAGGGCACTCTCCTTCCATTGTCTGCCTTCACAGCAGCTAATATTCTAGCCTTTAAATACCATTATTTCAAGTATACCATACATTCACTGCTTACTATAGAAAAGAGTCATTCAGGCGAAGGTCTTCGCACACCAAGGTGTGTTTACACTTTTTAAATAGTGATGAGTACAGCAGATTTCCGTAGTGAGAGAAAATATATCCACTTCAGTTCAGCACTTGTATAAGCTTTGCTGATGGGTAAGAAACAAACTGTTCAAGGCTGAGCTCGACTGTTAAAGTGAAGGACATAATAGGCTGGAGCTATCCAAAGAGATGATATGGCATCACATTTGTGAAAAGAAACTCAAAAAACCCTTCTCTTGTGAAGTGGGAATGAGGAGGAACAGGCAATGAATTTGTCTTACTTTAAAATATAGGTATCAGATACCCTTATTTTCAGCAGGGGTTGAGGCATAGATACCAGACTTACACAGGAACAGTAAATGTAATGAAGGAAATGAATTCTCACCTAAATTCTCATTAAGGAGATACCATTTTTCCTGTTTAAAATAAGGAAATATTTTTTTATTTTTCCTCCTGCAAATTACATAAATACTAAAATCCCATTGGATTAGGTCTACTGAGACTAACTGTTCATTTTCTTACATATTTCCTTATTTTGAAAACACAGGTGAAATATCTATGTGACTAAAATATAGAAAAAATATAGCAAAACAGAGCCATATTAAAGATTGGGTGAGTTC
The DNA here is from genome assembly GCF_000687185.1 of Egretta garzetta. NCBI lineage: Eukaryota > Metazoa > Chordata > Aves > Pelecaniformes > Ardeidae > Egretta > Egretta garzetta. The sequence continues at coordinate 2,544,845 of NW_009260430.1, read as the reverse complement.
AGGGATACTGATTATTATTTATTGATGTAACTCCAAAGTTCAGGCAACAAGATTGGCCCCACTGTAGCTGGTGTAAAATATATGTGTATATTTTAAATATTTTTACCACCTGCCACCGCTAGCTGAACTAGATGCTTTCTCCAAACAGAAGCCTGACTGCTACACTGGAATACAAGAGAAACACTTCATATACTCTTGCTCGCCATAGGTCGCTATGGAAAGAGTTAGTCACTAGTAGGTCCTTTATACTTTCCTAACACTGCTCATTAGCTTCATGTGCACATGCAACAATTCCCAGGAGTAGGTCTACTAAGCCTATTCTATGTGGATAAAAGCATCGTTTCACCTTAAATTAAGGGCAAACACAGCTTATTTTTATTCCTTTCAATCCTAGAGTAGCGCTGATGTTTTCAGACCTGGGATTTTGATATTTTTTTCACTAAATCAGCCATCTAATACACCATGCAAATCTGCCTTGAGGAATTATGGGGTGGACCATCGTTATCCTTTGCATAAGTAACAGACTAAAGCTTCTCACTATGTAGAAAAGACTGTAGCAGCAGTTAACATTTATCTCTAAACCTTTGCCGGAAAACATACTGTTTATCATTTGAGATTTCTTGTAACTGCAGGATAATGTAAACAGGGTAAGTTTTGCAGCTGGAATTTACTTATCTTTTCCTATTGTAAAGAAAAATAGTTGATGGCAATCTTATGTAGACCTTCAGAAAATCTGACATGATTTGTTTTAAAAATCTCCAGTATTCTCAGTTTTAAATACTTTAAACTCACACATCCCTTTTAAGTATGTAATTGCGATGAGTTTTTGCCACACTTTTTTTCAGTAGAACACATTTTAATTCAATTTATTTCTTCTTCAAAAGCAAATGCAACTCCACAGTTCTGGTTCTCATTAGTTCTATAAAACAAATAATGATAGGGCTTCTCAAAGGTCCCTCTCATATATGAATTAGGCACTGAAAACCTTCGTAAAAGGTGCACCCCACTTCATACTGTTTACACAAAGATCTGTGTAAAATCATATCTTTACTTCAGCACGTTTGAGATATATGATTGCGTGCTTCACTAAAAGACAGCCATTCCAAATCCTTTTGAAGTCAATTACAAGACTTTCATAGGTTTTAGTGAAATCCAGTTCATCTAGCCCTAAATATCATGTCCACGCTGTTTTGGATTGTGCTGTAGGAACACTTAGGTTGAAGCTGCATTGATGTCAGTGACAATTCTTAATTTTTCATTATTTAAACTGACCCATTTTCAACTGAGAGGAATTCACTTAGACAAATCACAGCACAAACTGTATAGCCCTATTCATGTATCATTTTGAAAGATTTCTGTGACCTAGCTCAATTAAAAAGTTGCCACTTGCCGAACATCATGTAAATGTTCTACTTGGAAGGCTGATTTGAAATACACTTGACTCTGGCTGTAGAAAATAAAATGAAAACGTCTAAATAGAAATAGCTCTGTGTCTACATTTTATTGCAATCAGCCAGAAACAAACAAGTGAAAAACATATTTGTCTTTTCTATACTTCTAATCATAAGCCAGCCTTCATTTGAAGCCTATACTTAACCTTTTTGTATTATTGCAATTTGCTGAAAATCAGAAACATTGAAACATGAAATTGAGCTTAAAAATGTTCTTGCTTATCTGAAAGGAAATGCATCATGCAGCATCAGACATTTCATTATAGTAATATTTTTCTTCTCTCTTTTTCTCTTTGGATCTTTGCCCTTCTGTAATTATACAACATTAATTTCTCCTCAAACAAAAAGCCAGATGTTTGCAGGCTCTGATCTCAGACTGATTTCCTGCTAAAAGCATCAAGTCCAGCATTAACTGCTAATGGGCGTCTCCCTTCCATTAACCCAGATACAGGTAGCACGCCCAGAAGGAGCTGTCAGCATCCGGTTTTGAATCATATTTTCTAGGAAGACATCAACCATTAGACCATGGTCAGAGTCTAGACACATTCTCAAATAAATACCAAATACATACTCAGATAAGATTTGGGGGCTGGTTTTGGTTGTTGTTGGTTTGGGGTTTGTTTTTTGGTTTGTTTTTTTGTTGTTGTTGTTCAGTTGGTTTTTTTGTTACAAACCAATTCAGGAACAGCTAAAAGGCTGCTTCTGTGAATTGGTTAGTTTAATTATTTTATTACTATGAAAGCTAATTTGTAAAAATTCTTTTTTCAGTACTGCAGTGATGTGGAGGGTTCAATCAGAAGCATTCATATTTTGAATAATTCTCTACTGTAATGTTTGTGGTCTACACTTGTGTATGAGTCTCACCATTAGGATTCAAAGTGCATTTATCTCAGTTTCTCCCACTGAAATTTTTCTTACATTCAAATCCCTGTCTAAATCTATGCCTTGAATCCAGATTTCTGGTATACATCTCATAACTTAGTTCTTCCTCCATGCAGCCACAAAATTTTCAAAGACCATTTTCTTTGCCCTAAAAATGGGGAAAATTCACATAATGAGGGAGATGATGTTTTCTGCTGTGACATACCAGTGCACTTCTCAGCACTTCTGCTTCCCATAGCAATGGTCCAAGTATTATTATTTTGGCTGCTACCAACATTACTCCAGGCACATTAAGGGATTTGTATGAGTATACTGTGAAGACATCACCATACAATTCTGCAGGTAAATGGTACAGCTGACATCATTTCAATGGATTTTTATGTAAGCTGCATTTTTCAGAAAGGATTCCCCGACAGTCTGATTTAGTGGATAGTACTCAAAATCTATACAGTGGAAGAGAATCCAAGAGTGATTTACATATGTACAGAGAGTCTGCTGTCATTAGTACTAAACTTGCCAGCGGCAAACCAGTACAGCCAACTCCAATTTTAGCGATCTTCAAATTCCTGACTGAATCGTTATCAAAACCTGAAAATCTGAAACCAGAAAGGATTTGTATATGCTGATTTAGGGGAAAACTTCAGCAATCTACCTGAATAATTAGATGAATTTGAAGTCATTATAAAAATCTGAATATAAAATATTGATCAAGACTTACTGCCTAAAAATACTGATCATGTTCAGGCCAATCACATGCTGATATAACAATGCTTATTATGTTAATTAGGATTGTACTGTTCCTGTATCCTGTTCTATTGTTTTACACTTGAGCTTTTGGTTTACATTTTACATGTGGCAAGTAGACCATCTCTTCCAGTGCTCACTAAAAAGTTATCTGTACATTTTTCTGGGAACCTTACCCGGGAGGTTTAGTAAGGCCTTTCCTGGTTAATTGAATAACTCCATTGGCATGAAATCAGTGTCCTGATGAAGACACTGGAGTGAGATTAGATCTAGTCATTGTACTCTCTGAAGTGCTGTCCTTCAAGGCTATCTCAAAGACAGAATACCACTTGTCTACGTAACTTGCCTGTAGGAGCACTGGAAGGTGATTCTAGAGCTATGCTGTTGATATCCTATAGAGGAACCTCAAGCACATCTGGCATTTGGTCCATTTTTTTCAGACATATTTATGTGTTCTGACTTGCCATTTACTCCAACTTCCCTTTCCAGGAAGGGTCAATGGAACAACCCTTGCAGATGTCCTAGCATCCTCAAAAGGAGTCAGATATAAGCTGATTTGTGGGCAAGAGGGCACTCAGACTATCAAAGGATAAAATGGATGCCTAGGACCAAGCCCAAATACCATGCTCAAGTATTAACTGATCAAGCAGGCATAGCACAAATGTAGCCAATAATTCTCAAGTAGGAGCTAGACTTTTCTACCAAACCTGAAAAGTTCATTTTACTTCTGTATTTTTTCTGTATCTATTAAAAAACAGACTTTCATTTTAAAAGGGGGAAATGACAGTTCTTCTATCCATTTTCTAGCTAGCCTTTCCAGGAATTAAAACAAACAAAAAAAAATCACATTTATCTACTGATCTATTTCTGGAAGATGCGATGTACGAAACACCATGTTAATAAGACAGGCTTTGTTAATGGCAGCTTTTTAATGATCTTCCAAGAGGCTGTTTCTGCTGTAGTGGAATGTATAAATACAAAGGAATGCATCAGCAATAATAGAAACATAAGGAAACACTTAAAATTAAATTGTGTTGGATCAAGAGTAGACTAGTGCTTCTATTCCCTTTGGATACATTTGTAACATTTAATCTAATCATCATTCAGCAGTAGATACAATTCCAGTCTACATCAAAGCAACTAAAATACTGCTTTGATGGTTTAATAGTAGCTGGCAGTGTAATGACAGGTGGCCACAACCACAACCTAATTTGAAACAAGCTGCAATGCTGGTTGAAGACATGTAACTCTGAATTCTGTGAAGCATATTTCTTTGAATGAAGTGAGAAATTCAATTGAGACCAGACTACAGTAAATTGCAAGTACTGTGCTTGATATACCTTCCCCATTGACACTGCCTTTAGCTGCTGCTTCAGTGAGTGTATCATTCAACAGCAGCAATAATATTGCAGCTTGTTTAGGACTCATTTTGTGTTAATTCAAGAGGATGAATGAAAACTGTCATTGTAAGAATTCTACAAGACATAACACAATTGCATTAGCAACTGGGTATGGGCTCTTGAGAAACTGAATTAGGATAAACACAGTGCCATCAGCTGCAATGGTGTGACTTTCATTGCCATGCCCTCATCACTGGACACACTGGATTTTCCTTACTGGATAGGAAAAATCACAAGCATTCACTTTAATGAGAAACAATGAAAATACTTTTTCTGCAGATACTTTTTATTAGTAGTCTACTTTTGGAAATAAGTCTTTAGAAGAGTCTGTTACCAGAACTGTAAGAATGCCAAAACAGGAAAAGATTAATTACATGAGATAGAAGTTAAAATTACAAGGTGCAACAAAAATTGCTCATCTGCTCCAAAGTTTCACAGTAGATGAGACTTTCAAAATATTATGGGTTTGTTATGTAAGGAAATACCCAGGGGTTTTTTGCATGCAGTTACACACTTTAGAAATAGTATACACTGTTTCTAAGCTTAATCGCAATGAAGACAAAAAGAATCATTTGGTTGTAAAGGCATTATGCATAAAGGCCAGAATTTAACACTCTGCTATGCAAGAGAGGCTCTGAAGCTGTGAGAGGTCTTGCACATGTCTCTGCCTTAACTTTGCAATATAGAGACAGTCTTCTGTATCTCGGATTCCACAATAGCAGCAGCCACAGAACCACGATCAGGAGGTTAGAGGCAATGAAAAAAGGTGTGATTTTACAGGGCTAGTTAAGCTAACCACCTTTGTTGTGTAATCCAACAGGCTATGCAAAGCGTGTATCTCAAATGTGGCTGGAATGGGAAGGTGGGTGAAGGCATGCCCCCCCACAATCCAGCCCTTCTGATTATACTTGCACAAAACCAGACTTTTGCATAACTTTCCACAACCTGTCTGTAAAACCTTAGTGCAACACTAAGAGCAGCAGCATTTTTATTAGGAAGAGCTATTCCCCCATCACTAATAGCAGCAAAATATATTTACCCTTCAAAATATTATCTGTATGGCATTAAAACATAACTGCTTTGAAATTCAGTAGGTTTCTTCAGGGAAATAGTGTAAAACATAACAGATTAAAAGGCCCTTTCATGAAGCAATGAATTAGAGCTACTTGTTATCAAAATTCAGTGAACATTCATGTAGCAGAGAAAAAAATTGCAAAGATTAATTGGTAGAGACAAAATTTGCTTTAATAAAAATCTTGTAAACTGAAGTGAATCAGAGAATTGATTTCCTACATATGTTTTATCCAAACAACAGGAGCGTATTTGTAGAAATAATCTGTAAAAAATATATTATCTTGGAGGGCTATGCTTCTCAGTTGGACAATTTTTATGTGTGTAATAAGCAACTTCAAAAGATATTTTTTAAGAAAAATAACTGCCCAGCAATACATTGATAATTACTATAGCAGACAATTTAGAAAGTCTTGATACTGGAATAAAGATCAAACTTCAGTAAATGAGTTGTCTCTAAAGCTGTTATATAAATAGGTAAATATTCTCTGCCCTTCTTAAGTTCCTAACTTCCTACAATTTTGTGCAAATAGTGACAAAATAACCAACTTATGAGATGAAAGATCCTCAAATTTTTACTGTATAACATACTTCATGAAGCCCTCCTCTTAATCAAATATTTTTACATTGTAGTGGTTAAGAGTTTTGCCATGGAGGCCCCCCCCAAAATGCACTATGTATTTTTCCTTTAGTTTGATTTTGAAATTGTGCGTTTTGACATTTCAGAGAAAAAGGTATGGACTGGTCAATACAATTACATACACTGGAAACAGTTCAATGTGTTTTACTTTAAAGCACACTTTGTTTTGAAACCTATATTGTCCTTTGCATTGCTGCAAAACACAGATCACCTTGTAAGTAACATATTTTAAATAAGTTTATTGTACTGTGCTATATAATACTAAGAAAGGGTAATAATGGATTTGGATTTATTTCAAACTCTCTAAAACCCCAATAAAAGACAAAGTGCACACAACAGAGAAGGCATTATTGTGCTATAAATTACATTGCTTTCAAGCTCAGGAGTTTGTGACTAATTAAGAAAGCTTTAGAAATGTAGAAAGGCCAATAACATTGCACAGGATGTTAGGGGATCAATTTTGCTTTTTTGTGCACAGTTTCAAGTTGTAAGCAATTAATGATCTCTCTCTTCCAAGAAGCCTTCTAGATCACCTGGGAATGCTGTTATTCAACTGCTATTTTAGAGAAAACACTGTGTGCCTTTCTAACCCACAGCTGGAGGACTGTACAATGCTTTGGCTGATCCTCACCTAGAAATCCTTCCCACCGGCTCCCAATGGCCATTTTTAATTTTGGTTCTGAAGAACTGGAAGACAGTAATAAACTGACTTATCCCAACAATGAAAAAGAGGAAGCACAAGTTAAAATGAGAAAAACAACTATTAGAGTCTAGTAAGGTAGGTACCATGCTTCAGAAAGTTTTGAAATTGGCAAGTTACAAAAGTCTTCAGGAAGATAATGTACCATAAATCTATACCATGTTTTAAAAGAAGTTTCAGGGTTTCTCCCTCAATCATTATAAACATCTACTGTGTTTGTTCATCAGCAATGGAAATGCTGAAGTACTCGTTTCTAGTAGCACTGCTTTCTCCCAGAGGACAGAAGCCCATATGTTGTGTAACTTTTCATGGAGTTAAGCTGTGCCACCACACAAATGTGTGTGTAACAATGTCCTGACGTTTTCATTTAAAGCTAAAGCAGAAGAAAGCAAAGGCTTTTATAATAATCTATAATCTGGTCCCACTAATATACAAGTGGTACCATGATCATCCCAACATATAAATATTTCCATACAATTAGAATCATAGAATCGTTTAGGTTGGAAAAGGCCTTTAAGATCATCAAGTCCGACTGTTAACCTAACACCGCCACCCCACCACTAAGCTATGTCCCTAAGCAGAATTAGAATGAAAGCTCTACAGACAAACCAACAATTTTGCAATCCCAGCTATCAAAAGAAGTTCATCCAGGCAACAGAGATCTTTAAACACGTGACAATCTTTCATTCTGTTCTGTATTGCTTTATGCTAAACTTAAGACTACCATCATAGACCTTTGGAAATCTCTGGCTTCAGCTAAACTCTGGAGTACAGGGTGAATGTTCAAGCCACATTTTTGTACCTTTTAAACTGTTTTACTGAAGAACACTCCCAATTGAATGTGAACCACAGGGATTCTAAAAAGAATTGGAAAAGTTTAATTGTTACTTAAAATGACCAATTTAAATAAAGCAGTTTTCTAAAGCCTTTTTCTTCTACTATACAGACATAATTAACTGTAATACTGCCATGTGCCCTCATTTTCAACCTGGGAACCATAACCCATATCCTAACCCATTATCTTCTTAGAAAGCTTATAACAGAGAACCTGTTCTTAAGCGAAGGTATGTACTCAATTCTTTACATACCTGTCAGGAAATTATGATTTAAAATTTACATCCTCATGTTACTGGCAGGTGCTTAATACAAATCTTACACTCCATAGAAAAGCACCCCAAAACAAAACCTAAGGACCCTGAACATTAGTAATATTTTCTTCACTTAATTTTTATGAGCACTTAGCAGGTTACCCTTTGTTTTGATTTCTTTCTTGAAGTCTAATTATTCCATATGTCCTTTCATATTTTGTCTGATTTGCAATTGTATTTCTCATTATCATTTTGTGAGGATATGCTGCTATTTCCTCTGGTTTCATTCTCCCTTTTATGTTGCGCTTGTACAAAATTAATTACATTGTACCTTCAAGCATAATTTTAACAGTGTCTCCATTGCACTGTGTCTGCCTTTAATTAATGCTCTTCTAATGTAGGTTTTAGAGCCAAATGGTGCAATATTCTGCATCAAAGAAACAAAAGATCTAACAAAGCTGAAATGAAAGTACCAGACAAAGCAGCAGACTGTATTCTCATTTGAAAAATGTCACTTCAATTTTATTTTAGATAGGAGAACCAAAGAAGATTGTTTCTACTTTTTCCTCATTCATCACCAAACTCTGTGGTAAGGCTCACTCCAATCTGGGAGTAAATCTGTAATTTATGAAATGAGATTAATTTCTCAGTTGTCTGCCTGTCCATTATAACTTCCTAATCCACATGCCTCTGGTAGGATTTTTTTTTTTTTTTTTTAAAGACCCAGCAAGTCATGGAGCTCCCCTATCAAACACAATATTCATGCACTCTCACAAAAACCATTGGGGCAGATAAGACTCGAGTTCTGTCTTAGTTGTCTATTCAAAAGAGGAAAGGAATATTCCATGGATTGGCCCATTTGCACATTTTTTGAAATGCATAGTGTTCTCTAACCATTGATCTAATACATATTCAGCCAGGAACTTAAGCCTACCACAGAGGTATATAATCATAGTTATACAGGACTCTGGATATTTTAGACTCATTCAGATCTTTGGGTTTCAGGGACTTCAAAGTGAAGCCTTGGGTGTTTCCTGTTTCTATTAGGCAGAAAATGGGTTTTACTGAGGTCAGGAGTTTTCTTGTCACATTAAGTTTCCAAAAATCATTTTCAACATATAGCAAGCATGAACAAAAGTGAGCTTTTACAACTTTCTGATCAGTAAAAACCAATTTGTCAGCTGTATACAGCTATTTACTTAAGTGAAGTCATGTAAGTACCAAGATCTAAGCTGCCCTTTCAGTTAGATATTCATAGCGGTGACAATGGGATTGGTTAAAAATAAGTATTTTTCACAGTTGCAGAACCTACTGAGCAACAGCACTTGTATACATCATATTAACTTTATTATGCACAAAGGCGGCACATGGCTTTCAATATGACCATTTTCTGGGCCATAATAAACAGAATATTGGTGAAGGAGATCATTAAAGGTAATTAAAACATTAGGGATTTAGCTTTTAGTTTTGTTGGATGGAGGCACTCAGTTTTAAAACAAAAGTAAGTTTCAGTTTTGGTCTTCTGATTTGCGTTTTTGATATAAAGGGGTCAAATTAAAATTATTTTCACTTAAAAAGGAGGGGGTTGTCTGACAATTATTGTAATGGAATATATTTTTAATGGGGACAAAGCCTGTCCTGGGATTCACATGAATGGCTATGACCGACTTTGATCAGCACTACACGCACACATCAAAAGACATAACTCATTCTAAATCACTTTTGCTCATTGTTTGATAAGCACTAGTCAGTTGAATAAGTGTGCACACTGCAATCACCTGCCTGCATTCATCTGAATTATGCAGAAGTCACTTGAAACATAAGTTTCCGAGTTTTTATTTGTTTAATTTTATGAAGAGCAAGCTTTGAAGCACTGGATATAGAAAAGAATCAAATAAGCTTTGTAAGAGGTAAAGGAAACAAAACTAGGCGGGTCGTATTTAGAGCCTAGCAAACTTGACAATGTCTCTTTAAGGTGAAGGAATAATACAGTTAGTCAAAGTTCTACCTTTCATGATCTTATAATGTCAAGAGAACAGTATTTCAAAGCATGACATTACACAGGCTCAGCCTTTTCAAGAACACAAAAACTTTGATTTCAGAAACAAATGAAAGGAAAAATGTGACTCTGTGAAACAAAGCATTCCACACGTATATTTTTAGTGCCATGTGTTCAGACTAAAGGGCCATATGCCCTCACATTAGTTAACGCAGGAAAAAAGGTATTTCCAAATCACCTTTGAAATTTCAGTTCTTAGATAGTAAATTTGAAACTGGCCAGTAGGCAGGGGCCAGAACCACATTTTGAAACATTAAATACCTTAAAACACCTTTTGTATCTCAATTTTGCTTTCATCCCTGAATCTTTTTCTTTGAAGATTTAACAATGGACCATCTTTTTTTTTCCTCCTGCAGCTTCCCTCTAACCCCTAAAGGAGAACTTGCCATGCAGTGAAAAATAAGGTAGTTACTTTTCATATGCCAAAAGATCAAAATGTTCAGAGAAAATAAAGA
>NW_009260430.1:2515503-2534282 GCF_000687185.1 Egretta garzetta | reverse complement strand
CAATAGTAAAAATAATGTTATATCACCATGAATCCAGAATATATTCCTTTTGCCTCAATATCATAGCAATGAGCACTTTCACACAAACCTATTCCATGCCTCTAACTTTTATTGTTTATGGGACAAACACTAATAAATGTAACATTCCACAGAAAGAATAATCTTCTTTGGGTAGCGTTACACTCCAGCTTCAGAGCGTCAGTGACAATAAGGCCAAACGCCTCACATGATATATGCTACAGTCTGACAAAACAGGCAGGTCCTCTTGACATCTATAGGCATAAATAGTGTCATAAGCACTCTAATGCTGCAGGATAGATCAAATACAGTACAACTGGTTCCAGTGCCTTTTCACTAATTTGAGATCATTGAATCATGTGTCATCATTGGAAGAGCAAGGTATCATTTCAGAGGCATTCACGTGGCAGATGATCTTCATCAAGGAGAAACAGACAAGCAGACATTTAAATACCACTCATCAAGACTGTGTATCTTATAGAAAGAATACTAAATTCATACCAGTTTTTAGATAGGAATGCAGACAAAGGTGTGGAATTTCTAACGTGAAAGATGAATACAGAGCATGGGAGAGATTGTATGCAACAAAGAAAACAAGGGAAATGCAGGAGAGATCTTGTTTGGGAACTATTAGAGCATTGGTAGAGGGGGTATTGGTTGATTATACTATTTAGTTTCAGTTTATTTTAACTTATAAAAGTCTTTTACCAGTTTTAGTATTCCTCTTGCTCAAAACTAAGTGTATACACCATGTCATTTGCATTGATAGTAGCCATGTACCCAACTGGCAAAATCTGGGCCTTAATATTTAATATATTTTATACAATCAAACATCAACCCATATCTTCCAAGGTGGTTTTTTTTTCGCAAAAGCTTCAGTTAAATATAATGAGGTAAACTTGCTCTAACCCAAACTATGAAATGATCTAGATTAACTGGCCTCCTGGGTCTTTGAAGATTTCATCAGAGAAAATCATCTTGAAGTTGACTAGGTAGCTGCTTTTTCTGATTGGGTCAACAGATACAGCTTCCACTTCAAGCAGCATTTCATCTTCCATAACAAAACACATCTTGCAGCTTTGTCATACCCATGGCACCAACCTTTATGACTCCTTAACTAGTACCCGTTTCCCTATGTCTAAAAGATTATTTTGTTTGCTTTGTCAGGCTCATAGCACAAGCCAGGTCAACTTTCTAGGTCTTGCATTTTATCAAGTAGTGCAACATTTAACTGTTTTTCCAGACTAACTATTTTTCAAGTATTGTTGATGTTCAAGCTTCAAAGTTCTTCCTGTGCTACAAAAAAATCCCAGCTCACACAAACTTCACTATGCCCATAAAAGACCAATTGTTTTCAAATTAAGCTTGATGGAATGTGCAGCCTATCATTGGACTGCATGTTCAGTGTATATCACTCTCCTATCAGTTATTTCTCTTCAAGTGTACAAACACCAGATTTTGAAGAGAAAACAGTGGTTCCACAAGAGAAGAATCCTATGCTGTTACTATAGATTTACAAATAGCTAGAAAACAAAATTCAGACAATAAAAAGAGCATGGTGGGTAAACAGGGAAAAAGTTTTATAAAATGTTCCCACTAAGTTAACCAAAATTAATAAAGTTTTCCAAAGAAATCAGATCTTCAAGCAGGAATTTAAAATTTCAGCATTTGCTTCCTAACCAACAAAATCAAGGGGATACTTCTTATTGATTTGAAGTCAAAATGAAGCTATGCCTGTAGTGTTAAAAAGAGTTGGCTTAAAGAAATGGAGATATTATCTTTAGCAAAAAAAGGCCTATTCGCTCTCCTCAGAGGAGACAGCAGCCTCCTTTAGACAGCTTCTTATGCAGAATGTCGCTTTGGAAGACGGGATTGCAAAACAACCCAACAGGACACTGTGGAAGGATTGCTATTTAGTGAGGAAGTGTGAAAGAATTCTGACTGATGTGAAATGTCATGTTACATGTGAGAGAATATGCAAAAAAAGAATCAATGGAAGCATCAACATAATAAAGTAGGACTTTCTGTCCTTCAAGTTATGTGAACGCTAATTCTAGAAACTGCACATCCTACTTTGACAAGAACAGGTAGAGTTTACTAAGGCAGAGCTTTAGTGTAGTGGGGTTTTTTTCTGTGAATGCAATTCAAGTAAAGACAGATATGCAGCTTTCAAAAGAAATCTGTCTGTTCAGATTTGACTGTAATTAAATGGTGACCAGTTTATGACGTAAAAAAGCACAGTGGTTTTACCTGAACTCAAACATCTGGCTTCAGGACGACTATTATGAAGCCACTTAACATATATTCAGCTTTTACATTTTCCCCACAGTTAGAAAGTGCTCATATTTCTACTCCTACAGCCCTTGAGAATGCGCACTGATATTTGGACCTTCCATCCCCCCTGCCGTAAGAGACAAAGTAAAAGTCATAGGATTCTATAGCAATTTTTACTGTTTGATGATCACTTAGGCAGAAACTGGTAATGAAGCTTGGATTAGGCCTCTGGTAACTATTTACTTCAAAAATTACCTAGTTTAACTCCACAATTACACAGTATTCCATTAGAATGCACTTCAATACTCATTATTTTACCACTCTGAATTGCTTTTCTATTCGATGTTATCTATAAGAAAATGTAAGGACCTTTTAAAGATATAGTGGTATCTGGAAGCAGCAGCAGCTCTGTAACCTTATTCACTTTAGTAAATGAACTGGTGTGCACTCTGACCAATTACTGTGATAAGCTCATTCTGAGCACCAGGAGACAGGCATATGACATTAAGTACTTGCTGGAATTTTTGAGAATAAAGAGAAGATTCTATTAGCTCCCTACTTCCTGTTATTTCTTGAGTCACTGAGTTTCATCAACAATGCAACAAGACAATTGCCATGCAGCATGAAAGATTGATTTAGGGTTCCAGAGTACAGTAGTTCTGGCAAGAATCCCAATTCACAGTCTGCATGATCAAAAATAACACAACAGACTTCACAACAAAATAACTAACAGTACACAGTGATCTAATTATCATTACTGGTGTGGAATCCAACTCATTTGTCACTCTTAGTGCTACTATCTAATTTAAACTAGTTAAACACTTGAATATTCCTTTTGTCTAGCTTAAATTACATGTTTGAGTTTAATTCTTTGGTAAACAATTTAAATTTGGTGAATATTCACTTGCTCCAAAGCAGAGATGGAAATTTGAGGTCTATGAGCAGTGTTAAACAATCCTTTACAGATGCATGTTACCTATGTTTGCCAAAACACTAATGATGCAGTGATGCAAGACATTAATCACGTGTTTACTTACAGAAGAAGCCAATTTGACATCGCACTGGTTCTCAGTTTTTCAAACAGAAGCATGAATTTTGTACCACCACTAATAACATAGCAATATAGGCAAACTATACCCCCTTCACTGAACCCAGTTTCTTCATATAGGTGACTAATACTAAATTCTTATTTTCATCATTGAAGAACTTTGAGGTACTGAAGACCCCGTAGATTTGAATTAAAATTGTCTACATAAAACATCTCCAAAGAGAAGCTACTTAACAGCAAAATCTATATTTGTCTAATCACAGGCTTCTGTGTGCATTCAGTCAGCAGATATCTATATCCCAGACACACGCAAAGACAGGTCTAGCCTAAGAAAAATCAGGTACCCATCTTAGCATCATAGCTTGACTATTTTTAAATAAGCATTTTACATGTATTATAGCCTTATGGATATGCTTTTCGGCTGTTATTCTGTTAGAGGGAAATGTTTTCATTAGGGACCAGTTCTTAAGCCAGTTTTGTCTGTTGCAGAAACTCTTCAATTTTACTGCTCATTTCCTTTAATCAGGCATACCATGAAAAGATCTTTTTAGCCATACCAACAGTGGTGTGAACTCTCCCCTGCATCATCTAACACTTCAAAAAACTCCAGACTAGGCTGGATTGTCTCAGACTTAGCTGGCTACTGTAGCGATGCTAAAATACAATCAGAGAAAGAAACTGTTTATTTTTTCATGTCACAACCACAATGCAGTACAACTGACTTTCTTGCTATTGACTAAGTAGTGCCATTAGGTCACCTAAGTGAAAGCCAGAGGATATAGATAGCTCAGGTCACATTCAAACACAGAGAGAAAAAAGCCAGAAAAGTCATTGCTTAAGTATACCCATATGCATATCTGTCTACACTATCTACTCTCATTGATCTACTCTCACAACATGCACATTTCTGTCTCTATGGAATAGGCTACCATACAAATAGTTCATAAATATACCACTGCAAAATGCTGAAGTTTCAAAATGAGTGAACTAGCAAACTGAATATAAGTGAACAACTTCAGCACAACCAAAGAGTGCTGCAGAAGGCATATTCAGTCTTTCTTGCTGCAGTTAATTGAACAATTGTGACTGCTCTGCATCCAGCTAAAAGAGGGCATCTTAAAACAACCCCTCAGCATGAATTACTCTCAGGTAGTTCAGAAAACTTACAGCGCGTGGGAGTTAATTTCTAACTTTCTCACATTTAGCACATGCACATAAGTTCTGGTATGCTTTGATCTTTTCCTTTACAAGATAGAGGCTGATATCATACTGCACAATTTCTAAAAGAAAAATTAAAGGAAATTAAAGGCAGCACTAAAACATGGATTTTTTTTTCTACTAAAAGAACTCAAATAGGGATAAAACATCTCTTCAACTCAAAATGAAACTGATCAATTGTTCAACAGCTGGAATTCCTGCAGTCTTATTTAATGATGTGCTCTAATGGCAGCCTTTTTATGCTTCATTTCCCAATGGCAATATATGATGACACAGAGGAAAAGCCATGTAATGTACTGTAACAATATCATGGATTGATGCTAAGATTTAAGGGAAAGAAAGTGGAGCCAAACTGTTAACATTTCTAAGGAAGCAGACTGATGGATGGGTGTTCTGTGCAAACTAACCCCTAGCAGATACAATATGCATTCTTCTGAAGCTACACAAACACATTTGCACTTGAAAACAAATTAATTTCAGCCATTGGGTGCTTGCTTTTCAAGAGCGATACTGAGAAGTTTTACAGGCGAGGCTATGCACATGATCATCTGCAACATGCTCACAAGTATACACCTCAGTAAAATTCTGTTTCCACATTTAGATTCTGAAATTATCTGACTTGCTAACTACTACCAACATTTCAATATGAGTATAATATCAAAGACCAGTTTATTACAAAGAGACAAGCTTCTGATACTTATGGGGGCATTTCCAGAAGAAGACTGAATCAACCAACATTACATACAATAAAAATATTTATCTGTTAAACACAAGACATGTAAACTTTTAAAATAAGAGGGATAAGATTCATGCACTTCCAAATAAAGATGTGTGTTTACTTTCCAAACCTACATATAAAATCAAAACCCAAATTCTTAGCATCAGCTAAGACCTTAACAAGCTAAAAAACTTGACCAACAAAAGGAAAGATCCAAGGTATAATTATTCCAAATGGTGAAGTGTATACTCAGGAATACTACTTGACTTCATACACAGATACAATAAAAGGCTTGCTCATAGTGCAGTAGGCTCAAACCCAAAGATCTGTAGGTTGATCTAGTGAGAACTACCAAGGAACCGGAAGATGTATTACAATGACAGTATCACATGAAGAATCTTAATTTCTTTTTCTTAAATCTGATGCTGTTCTTCAAATGCCTTTCCCCTTTGAAGTGGCATGCATCAACCACTGAGTCTTGCATAACATTTTGATCCCTTGATAGGAGCCAAGCATTTACGGATCTTTGCTCAGAAGGGCACACTTATTTTGACTATGCAAAAAAGGTGTCTCTCTGCCATTACTCAAGTGCTCTCACTTTCCTCTGCAGAAGTACTAAAAGGACTGTAAGACCTTATGTGTCTGCTTTTCCTTCAGGCCCCCTCCTTTTTGTCCCTGTCAGTTGACGAAAGTAGTATGCATTTTCATCTCCTTAAATAAACTAAAAATTCAACTTAACTACATGTGTGTCTATAATAATGAGAGGTAGACAGCTTCCCAAATCCTTGGATCATATATGCATACATTATGCGTACTGACTTTGAAGCACATCAGTGTGTTCATGGAAATGAATAGCCCATACAAGCAATGAGGTTCCACTATGAAACTGCAAAATTAGTTATCCTTTGATAAATCAATTGTACCACATAACAAAGTTGTCTCATATTTTGTGTAGAAAAGGGCTTTTTACTTTACTTTTTATTTGAGTCCTAATTGGCCATTAGAGAAGGATGCATTCACCTTTGTCAGTCTTAGATTTATATAACATGTTCCCATTTTAAATCTCTCTGAAGGTATCTTCACTCAAAGTCACAGTACATTTAACTAACAGTTTCATTTCAGCCTAAGATCTAAAGGAACTAACATATTTATTAAAGCATTTTGATCCTTCAGAGACAGATTAATAAGAAGCTTGTGACAGTTCAGCATAAAAAGAGTCTATAAACAGATATGTGTGCTGGCATTGGTTATACTGATCTGCAAATAATACAATACATATTTGGTTTGTCACAAAGAAAAATCACTTGAAAAAGCCATCGCCATGATTAAATACTTTCTGCTATCTCACAATTTCTATGTTCTATAGAAGTTTTCCTTATGAATTCCCTTGACAAATAAACGCAGCAAGTCTTTTTTATACATAAGGAAATCACAGCTTTGTATGATATCAATATGGAATAATGAGTCATCAAAATGCATCATGAAAAGGGTTTAAATATTGTATGGATTTTGGGGGTAAAAATAGAGCACTAGATGCCAGAAGTGTTCAGTGTTCATTCACTGTAAAACAGATGTTCAGGCTTGCCTGACTAGCTGTCATTTACCTATGAATTATTATTTGTATTATGCATTTGTTTTACAGTAATACCTCAAAAATTCAAACTATTTAATGTGGCTGTCAGTAACAATAGGAGCTCTAGATTTAGACTTCGTATCCTTTCCTGTCCAACAATTTTCTCTATTAGAATTCGAGCCTAAAAATCTAAACATAATTTTACTTTTTAAATAATCCATGTGAGAAATAGTTCTCATACTCTATCGAGCAGATGTCATGACCTTGCAGCCAGAAGTGACTTTGTGCCACAGTTCAATAATTTCTTTATCAATATAGACATTACCTGAGCTATCAATACACTTTATAGATGAGCCCAAAATATGTCCATGCATTGATGATTAGTGTCATTATGCCTAATTTTTACACATAGGACACATGCAAGAACCAGAAAGAACAGGAAGACTTTAGACTGAAGGGTCAGACCATGGTGAATGCTGCCCTATTCTTGCGATGAAAGTCACTCTTCTTCTGTCCCTGTCCTTGTCCATTCACTGAATTATATCATGTAAAGGTGAAGCTTGGGAAATACATATACACATACACGCCTCACATTTCTCCTACTAAACACTGAATAATGGAGTCAATGGTTTTCTCATTTTCACTGTTTTTACATCAGTGCTGCCAAATGACTTTCCTGATGTCCATTATGATTTATGATGTGAGAGAATACTAAAACTAATTTATACTAATAAACGTGAATGGCTCCATTAACATTGAAACACATTCTAGTTTACACTACCAAATAATCCATACTGGTATATTTAGAGCAATTTTAGAGTATTGCCTAATGAAGATAAAAGGTCATTGTGAAAACTAGCAGTGATGGAAAGTTTACAGTAGTTATCCTGAGGTTCCAACTGCTGTACATAAAACTTAATGTAGTGTACTGCATTATACACTAATGCTTAAAATAATGGCTCCTGAGATTCTGGTTAAAGTGATCCCGATCTAAATGTGAAAATAAGTTGTCTTAATACATTTTTTTCCTCCATTCATTACTTCCTAATCTACTTTCTGTCCATCCAGCCCATGGGACTAATAGGACTTCATACATAGGAGGAACTGGAATGCACCCCTACAAGCTGCTCATCACTTCACACAGCGAGATTCATGCTTGCCTTCTCTAGCATGGATGTAACAGTACCAGTTAATCACACTACATTGAAATACTTACCACGTAAAAAAAACAATACACAGTAAACAGTAAGAAACAACAGCAAATTTAGCAGTAAGAGAATAAGTACTCAAGATAATTAAAATACCATAAAATAATTTCAGTTTTTTTCATTAACCAGTGTTTTTGAACTCAGCCCGAAACAAATGCCACATTCACAGTCTAGAACTTCACCTTACTCTTCTTTTTGTTCATTTGTTTGTCTTTCTGAGTGTTCAGGGGACAACAGATAGCATAGAAACCACTGATTTGATGTTGGCATACAAATCAAACTGTCTTCTTAAGTGACTACAGATGTGTCACTAGAGCTAATCTATGGCTCCAACCAGAGCCATTTAATTTAGAAGGCTCATTGCTGCAGTCTCATTCTCAAGGTGATGGTAAGAAAAGCCAGAGAGCTGTTCAGACCTTACAAACCATGCTTGCACCATGCCCATGTATTACCAATCATTATAAGCACCTTTGCTACCTAACTAAATTTCAGTTTAGATTCATCTCACCATATTCTGTCTGGTCAAATGTGCAGCTTGAAGAAAGAAATAAGATTCCCCCACTTTCAACAAAAATGTTCTAGCATCAAAATAATTTTTTTTTTCTGCAGGTACAATATGACAACAGTAGTTCACAAAATTTAAATTTAAGATTATTTTTCATCCAATCACTTCATCCCAGAAAACAGAGCTATTACATGCAGTTAGCAGTATCAAAGCCCTGCTAATAACAATCAAGTGAATATTACCTTTCTGAAGGTGGGAAAAATTTAACTTCTGTAATTTCTTGAAACCTTCATCACCTGGGAATGTGTATAATTTTCTGTCTGCATTCTCTCCTCTTGCAGTAGTCGTGCAATGAGTTTCTTCATATATAGATATCCTAAGTTTGGAATGGAAAAGCTGTAAACCATTGGTAAGTCTAAAGTATCTTTTCGTATAGCAGAAACAAGATCTTGTCCTAAACACTAGGAATATGCACTCTAGAGTTGCTTTCCTGTTTTTTTAATTCATTTTTTATTCCAAAATACTTAAATTCTCTTCAAATCCTTCACTCCAATGACTGGAAATATTTGGATATATTTTATTGTCATGTCATAATGACATAGAAAGTTAGAGATTTTAAAACTAAGAGATGTTTTCTCACACTTTAGAAAAAACTTTTTAAAGTTGCAAAATTGTTACCCTGAGAAATTGAGTTAAGAAAACAGGACATTGCTAATTTATTATAATAAATTTATTTCTCTACATAGCTACTTATACAGTTCCATTCTCTATAATAGTTCAGCAGTGCACAATGCTAGCTAATACACCCTTCCAATACCCCAGTTAAGTAGAGAGCCTGATTCTCCATACATATATATTTAGGAAACAGACAAACAGAAGAGTCTGATCCGAAGTCAACTGCAGCTAACACACAAAGTCCTGCTAGTCCTATTGGCAATTTCTCAACTGCCCCATACTCATAATTAGAAGCAGATGGGTGCTGAAAAGCTAGTCCTGGTCACTAACACATAACCTGGGGTTACATAATGAGTCTAGTTCAGGTCTGAGAATGGAACTCAAATCTACTGAATTTCTACCCAGGGATTTAATCATAAAACTACTATTCTTAATTTAAAATCAAGAGGTTTTGAAGGAAATATTAGTAAGGTGCTAATTTTTCACTTCAGGGGAACATATCATTACTCAGCTAACCAGCTTTTTTTATTTCAGACCAAATAAGAAACTGAAGTTCTTTGCTATTGTGTTAATTAAGGATTTTTATTCATACCTCTAAGCAATATACTAACCTCTAAATGATATTCCAACTGCAGCCTGAACAGGATAAAACTAAAGTACAATTAAGGTTTGCAGATCTGCCTATATTGTAGCTTCTAACAGTAACCTTTCCACCCTGTTGTGTAATTAGTGAAGCAGCTCATAAGTTCTCCAGCCACAGGCATTTGTGTAGAGCTCAAAGTTTCTTTGCAAACTCTGGAACAACCACCCCAAGGACAAAAAAAAAGCAATTCTGAACCAGAGAAACAGCAACTCTATGGATAGCACCTGTCTACTTGCCTCCCACTTGTGGCAATTAAGATTTTTTTTTCCCCCCCTCCCTCTTGCTTATCAGGCCACAAATTTTAAGTAGATAAAATACGTGTCTCTTCACCTTCCAAATTTCTCTCACAGCCCAATTCTTAAACTAAATACATGTCTTTTTAGGCAAAATGAACCAGATACACATCCCTTTTGAACATAGCCACAGAGAAAAGCAGCTTCCCTCACACCTCAGCTCCTTTAGAAGAGAACTGAAGCAAGGACCAATACCTTCTGCAAGGAGGAGGTGGGGGTCAGAGTTGCCTGAAAGCATTACAAGCCACACATGGCACTGACCATGCAACCACCATCTATACTATTTCTCTGGCAGTCTGTGAAACTAGGGCTTTTGGGTCAAAATCCAAGGTCCTTTGTTTCTCCTGACTCCAGAGCCTGTAGCCAGGGATCCACAAACCAACTGCCACAGGACAGAGGCTTACCAAAAGCCAGACAAACACCTGATATAATATTTGAGAGGCTCTGGCTGCCTACCTCTCCCCCACAGCAGCATGAAGTGCCCCCAGCCAGGGCAGCATGCCCTCCCCAAGCACACGTGCCAGCCAGGAACAGAATACTTACAGTCTACTAGGTTCAAAGACAGAGTTACCTGGATATTGGGCACTGCCACTCACAAACGTGACTGAAGGAGATGATGGCTCAGCGAAGCCTAGACTAGTTGAGCTACCTTAGAACCAGGAGAAACCCCTGCCCCAGGAATGCCCATGAAGACCACCTTAGTTTTATCACCTCCTCACAGCCTGTGAGGTAATGGGGTAAACAGCAACAACTGTTCTAAAAAAAAACCCCATACCTCTCCTCAAATTGGAGACAGCTGGTGCTCAGCCGGGCTGCAGCTGCACCTGAGAGAATGCAGTCAGCATTTGCTCACAGGCCCTGGCCAGCTCCCCTTCCCCTCAGTGGTGCGAGGGCTACCAGCACAAGCAACTCTCCACCCTGCCTCCAAAGCTCTTTGGTGTTTTAATTCCTGCTTTTTTATGTCCTGTTTCCCCTGTCTCTCTGCATCTATAAATCCTGGAGGGAGAGATGAGGCTAATTCTTGCTCCAAAAGAGAGCAGCTGCCTGAGGTAAGTCTGAGAGGGTTTCCCCTCAGGAGAGGGGGAAGCAGAGGCTGCTGGCCAGCTGTAATGTTGGTTAGTTTTCTGCTCAGCGTGCATTGATTAAGCAAAAATTCAGATTATATTTTAGATTTTATTGTAATAAAAAACCAACAACCCAGACATGTAGGAGCAGGGCTATGCTGTGGTGAAGGCAACACTGTCAAATAGGTTTGCTACACTGGGGCAGAGCAGATATTACCCTGGCAGTTATTTTCCTGTGATGAGAAATGTGTGAAAGCTTTGTCTGGAATGTTCTTTCCTGTGGGGTGTTTGCTGGCCTCCTGAGGGATGGGGGCATGTTAAGTCACCGTAAGGACAAAATGAAAATTCAGGGGTGATTTTGGTGGGGGACAGCGTATGTGAATGGTATTGTTAGGTTGCAAAATTTGTGTGAGCAAGTGGGCCATGTCTCTGGAGCAAAACCTACCCTAGTTCGTCACCCTTTATATATCACTGTTACTAGAAAGTGATATAAATAAGATGATTTTACTGGTCATTTAATATCAACGCTCTGCTCATCCTGAGGGTGATCCTCATAAATACTTGGCCTGCTATACATTGCACAAGGTTTGTGACATTTGTATAAAATACATGTTTATGATCAGAATGCAGCACTTACATATAATTGCTTTACGAAACCTAGCAATTAAAAAAAAAAAATTCTAACAAGCAGTTCTGAGAATACATTAAGAATGTATTCTCTGTTTTTTGTTTTATTCAGAATAAACCTTTTCTTTGCCTTTCACATAGAGCTTTTTAGAGTACACTTGAGTCATACTTTCATACTGTTCTCCAGAACCCGAGAGCTAGCAATATAAGGATTTTTAAATTGAAGTTGGGATTCTCAAATAATCTTAAGAGCCTGAGAACTGGGACTGTAGGAGAAATAAACATCACCAATCTAAATATCATGAGTGTGATAACACTGAACAGGGATAAACCAGAGATTTATAGGTGAATGGGATAAGAGGAGAAAGCATAAGATGAAAATAAAAATGTAACTTTCTACTCTATTTAATTTTTCTTTTTAACTTATTGATTAGCTAAAAAGTCAAAGTGGAAAGCTTACTGATGAGATGGTAGAGAACTGAGGCAAGCATTTTATTTGGGGAAGTTTACACTTATCTACTGAAAGTGAAACAGCTTATTATCAGACAGGGTGAGAAGTGGATCATTCTTATAATCAGAAGATAGCTGGCTGTTGGAGACTATGAGGCTGTTTACTTGCTCCTGTAGTTTGACACTTAAGCTGGTTTTGTCACGATGTTGGATATCCGCTTGCGTCTCTGAGAAAACAAGTTCCTTAAATAGCCTTTTCTTTGCTGTCTCTAATTGCAAAACAAAGTGTAATAGAAATCAGATCAAAGCATATCATGTTGACGGTATGCCTGCAATGTTAACAGAGGAATAAAAATTCTACCCAGATCTAGGAGAAAGGTGTTAAAAACCATATGCTGTTCCTTTTTTTGGTTTTGTTGTGTTGGGTTTTCTGTAAAACAAAGATGCGTTTACTGGCTGGGTGGCTTTATGCAAGCTGTTCTTTCGAACCTGTCAATGTGCCATTTGGATTTATGGTAGCAACTGGAAAAACAGGAGTACCCATTTCCCAAGTACAGGCAAAGCAGATCTCTAGCAGGCTCCTATAGTCTGTGCGGCATCTACAAGCAAGATTTTATCATCAGTCAGAGCTAGTGAAATAAGCTCTGGATAAATGAGAAAACTTTTAAAATATTAATACAGCCATCATTGAGTGAGGCTTTGATTTTACAAAACTGGCTCTTGATAATACTTCTTTCTGAGGAAACCACCACATATCCAGGCCAGTTATCTTAGCCTAACATAATCATTTTTATATGACTGAAAGTACTGCTCGAACAGCACTTAGACAAAACAATTGTATTGAACTTTGGGTAGAAATTATCCACTTTTCTCCATCTGTGAATTAACAGCAATGGTGCAAAATGTAAGGGGTTTTCCAAATAATGAAGATTCTATATTCTTATCATGGATTTCTTTAAATCATCAAACGCCAGATGTTTCGTTCTATGCACTTTTAGATCAGCTATTGGAAAGTAAACTGAATCTTGAATGGGTGTCCTGAGGCAAAGACCCCTGCCACAGGTGAGGACAGTAGATGAGAACTGTCTAAGCAGCCTAGAGACAGATCTTCCAAAACTACGTCTGCAGTTTTTTGATTGGTTTGCTATAATTACCTAGACAAATGAACTGGTTGTCAGTTCACCTGGCTATAAAGTTAGAATAGTGAAGGTCTTCAGAGACTTTTTGTGTGAATTTTAATTATTTAATGTTTTTAAAGTACTCTAAGAGCCTTTTGTACTTTTATTGTATATTTTAAAAGCATAATTATTTTATTTGTACTAATTATATAACTTTATAGGACTGATGTGTTGTCTGAGACACTGAGGCATAATATGGTTTAACTTTTTCTTTACACAGTTGATCTCTTTTTTTATACTCAGCACTTTTGCTATTCATTTGATAATTTTCCATACTTGAACAATGTGATTCACTGTATCTCAAAGTAAGACTAAATTTGCTTGGTAGGGGAGTAAAAAAGAAATGATACTTCAGGCAGTGGCCCTGGTGTTATGCTAATTGCACTAGTTCATCTTATACTATTTCACTGCTAAAGTGGCTTGAAGAAGCAAAATTTTGATCTTTTGTCCAGGCAACTTCATTTTCCATTGTTTTTACACCTTGTCAGAGTGGTTTCTAAGAAAAGAGGACTATACCACATGAGATGTTTCACTATTAGGAATCAGCATACATATTGATCGTAATATGGTTGGCCTGTGTAAGCTTGCATCCAATGGATACAAATAACCCCCCTTTGAAATACTAACATGACCCAAAAGTCAACTTAGTGATCTGATGAGGCACTGACAAATTCACATCCTAACCTAAATGACATTTGTCACACTGAAGTAGAAACAATTATTAATAATTTTCATTTCATTAGGAGCACTACAATGAAATGTCAACAACTTTAAAAGTGTAGCAGAAGTGTACAAATTAATTTTGATTTTCTGAAGTGTAATTATTTTTGTAAGTACCACACTGTGTAATCACTTTTGGTGCTATTACTTTTGCAATCAATAATACTTAAATGTACTTAGCTGTTTTCAAATACGGTTTCCTAAGGTCACCCCTTACTGGGGAGGATGTAATTTAAAAAATCTATTTATGTATATTTCTTTTTTTTATATTTATTGCCATAAGGGGGTGTTTTATATGCACACACTTTTGACATGAAAAAAGGCTGTCATGATTTTCATTGCAAGTCCATTTTTGCACGCCGGATGGCAGCATTAGCTCTCTCTCATATGTGTGCACCTCCTGGGGCTCATCCTACTTTGCAAATGCAACCTGACTGCAGAGTTAATTATATTCCCTTGAGCCAGGCAGTCAGGCCAGATTTGGCCTCGCATTAGCCAGATGAATGGTTGGTAATCATCTAGAGAAGTACATCGTTCCCACAAGCTTAGCCAGTCCTCAAGTGCCAGCATTTGTAATAATTCACAAGCTTGCAATGCTTAAATACAAAAAGACCACAAGACGACGTATCTTGATGGAAAGTTACTTTTCTACCTTGTGGCTTAAGACCTATGCAATTTTAGCTGACATTCTGATAGGTACAAATTCATGTTTGGACAGTAGCATTAACGGCATTTTGCTCATATATTTTTTTATTATTTTATCAGTTTTCTGGAGATCTCCAAGATCAATTACTCTGGGAACCGCTGCCAACACTGTTGCAGCAGGGTAAGAGCAGAGATGGTTGCCAGTTCAGCCCATTAGTAGCAGCTTCACAGGAGACAGGGTTTAAGTTGGTTTCTGGAATCAACAGCAGGCCCTTAAAGGATCCACTTTATAATGTAGCTTAAATGGGTCCTGGAGTCTTTTGCTATAATCCAGCTTTCAACCCTAGTTTAACTTCAACTGGAGAATTGTATTGATGACTTATTTGTATTAGAAGATGTGACTTAGAAAAAAAGTTGATGTTACCAGAGCTGGGAATGGAAAATTGTACTTAAACTATTAAAATTGCAGATCCCCCCATTAAAATTGAAAACCCAATAAAAATAGATTGGAATTTCCTCTCTGATTACTAAATTTGCCATTAATTTTAAGAAGTAAAACCAGGGAAAGTTACTTTATGCCATGAGCCTGAAAATGTACAAAAAGAAGTATGTGTCATAGCAGTAACATGTCTTGATATCTATTGCTAAATGTCATTAAAAATAGTAGTTTAACCATTTACAGTAATGTTAATTTAAGAATCCAGCAGATAAAGCATTTCAGGCACTAACTTATTTAGAGGCTGAATATGCTAAAATCTGGAACAATATTAACATAAAAGCAACAGTACACATTTTTCTTAATGTTTCCAGTTTTCTTTCAGAAGTTATTATGTGCATTTGTAATCTATATGGAAGAACGATTCCTCAGTATGTTGGGTGGAAGTTTCTTCTGTTATTTAGAAGTGCATTTTTCACGTACAGTATAGGGAAACATAGTTAGAAATTGAGGGCCTGCATGTGTGAATGTACCCACTTAGTAATTGTGCCTGAATATTCCTGTTTGAATAATTCACTTTGGCTAACCTTGTGTACAATATATAGCCCTGTCTCAGATTTCAGTATTCTGAAATTTTGTTTGATTCTTGGGACAACTTAAACATGAAATTCTTTGCAAATACTCTGGAGTCCACAATTTCTAGGCAATTGTACTGGAACTGTGTATCTGGGCTAACTTCCAGGAAGCCAGGTGAGTTTTGTTCTGCTTGAAACTGAGCTACTCTGCAAAAATGTTTGAATTTTGATGACACAGCAAATACTGTTGCGAAGTGTTTTGTTAGAATTTTCAACTAAATACAAAGTCCATATATGAGCCTATTTTCACCTGAATTTGACATCATTACCAAAGAAAGCTGCTGATATTAATGGACAAGTGTGTTTTAAGCTCTCAATACCAGTGTATTATTTTATTGTTCTTCAGGCTCTCAACACCTATGTATTATTTTAGTGTTATTCAAGTGATCATTGACACTATATACCAATGACTCCTAGCAATTGCAAAATCCTTATCAGACTTAATCAGCTGTACTCCATAGTCTTAGTTCCTCATCAGTCTCACTGGAGCCTGTTTGATGTAAACAGCAGTGCTCTCCATGCCTGTTCTCCTGGTTTCTTGGGAAGAAAATCTCTTGCAAGATAAGCCATCACAGGTTCAGCTGTTCTGAAATATACATGCAGCTATAATGTCTTTGGTTGCTCATCCAGTATGATGTGAACACAGAATTTGCTTTAAGCAGACAATTTTTATTAAATAAAACCAAAATCAAACCCCAAAACTAAGCATCTTGCTGGTTTGAAATTTCTGAGTAATAATTGCATTCAGTTGTGTGCATCTATAGTTGAGTTACTATAAATATGTTCGAAATACTGCAGCAGATAACAATTTTGTGTTATTTCCATTTCACCAGAAATATTGTTCTAATGAATTACAACTTAATTTTTACAGCTCATCAGGTTTGGCTAGATACTGTGAATATCCAGGATTGTGGGTAATTATCCCAGTTTAAATAGGTGACATTTGGAAGTTACACCGTAATTTGGATTGGATTTTTAATTTTATTTTGATTTTGGTTTTTATTACATGACCTGAAGCACTCAAGATTAAAAGAAAAGGACATGTTAGATAACATGCTCATTCTTCTAGGAAGCACCAAAGATAATTCTGTTTGCTCTTACATGGATTGGATCTGTTTGTATGTTTTCTTGACAGCAGGTGACTGTGCTAACCCTAGAATGTTTCACGCGCTCAAATGTAGTTTAAGGATAATAGGTCTTATTAGTGAGTAAAACACTGGGACAGGTTGCCCAGAGAGGTGGTAGATGCCCCATCCTTGGAAACACTCAGGGTCAGTCCGGATGGGATTCTGAGCAACCTGATCTAGTTGAAGATGTTGCTGCTCATTGCAGGGGGGTTGGACTAGATGACCTTTAAAGATCCCTTCCAACCTAATCTATGCTACTAAAAGTTAACGCTTTTTTTGCCTGCAGTCCACCAGATCACTCTGGAGAAGATGTCTGAACCACATTTAGTAGATGAAAAAGAAGCATTGTTTGTGTGACCTGCTGGGGTGCATCCTAAATACTATGAAATAATCATGGACTTTTTTTTTACCACAGAGTATTGTATTTAAAAGGCAGGATCAGTAAGTCAAAATTGGAAAAGAAGAAAAAAATGAAGCAGACCTTGTCAGCTGCAATTACATCTTCCAGTCACTGAAATATAATATAATTCAATGTCTGTGTTAGCATTCAGCATTGTTAATTCATGGGCGAGTAATTTAGTTGAATTCTCAATGAGAAATTGAATTTGAGGTGACT
Organism: Egretta garzetta; assembly: GCF_000687185.1. NCBI lineage: Eukaryota > Metazoa > Chordata > Aves > Pelecaniformes > Ardeidae > Egretta > Egretta garzetta. The sequence continues at coordinate 2,516,611 of NW_009260430.1, read as the reverse complement.
CAGTAGGAAAATCAGTGTGTTCTATAATTGAATGGAAAATAGTTGAGTTATTGCTGGCAGTGTGCTTGATGTAACAAGCCTTTGTATTGCATGTGCCATGAAGAGACTTAACAGTTCGACAAGTATTACATTTATTTCAGATAATGAAGCACAATAAAATGTGGAGTAATTAAGTACCAAAGAAAACTTCATGACCCAAATCCAATGCAAAAGCTCCCAATTTAGGCAGAAGCTAGGAAGTATTGATACAAACAGTGTTTCAGGTACAGAGTTTCAACTTAGACATAGTTGATTCAGCTGCGGAATATGAGATGGTTAAATGATGTTTCTAGGTCCTTATCAGTTTCTTTTTTATTCTTCTGTGGTTGTTGGATTACAAGACTCACATCCAGACCCAGCATGAATTTGAATGGAAGAAGCAGAGTGAGAAATGTCCTCTGAAAGATAACTAGCCTGACAAAATGGCTGGTAAATGTACTTCTCTCCTTTAGGAGCTGCATCACACCACCTTGCTTGTTTTACTCTGGCCTAGCATGCAGTTTGACTGCAAACAGGAGAAATTTACCTTCTGCGTGATATGACTGCAACACTTTACAATAGCAGTTCACTTCTGGCTCAAGCATTCTGCTGAGGAAAAGGTGAGGTTCAGCTTTGTCTCATCCAAGTACAAGGCAAGGGAACTACCCTTCCGAGGGAACAGGCTTGTGGGAGCTTAATGAATAAATGAGGTTTATAGCCAGTCTCCAAGCTTAAATATGAAGACTTTTGACAAGGATTTCATTCTAGACCTGATTTTTTGGTTCAGGACAAAGATAACTCCCCTAAAATAAATGGTATCAGGGAATACTTAAATTTCTTCATATAACTTTATCTAGGATCCCTTTTAGAAAAAGTCCACAGATGCTCTCTGAGCCTCCAGTGGGGCTAGTGGAAGTTCTGTGTAATTTGGAGGCTATGTGGCTGCAAGAGCATTTTGCATATGCATGTCTCTTCATGAACAGGTGCTAAATCATAACTAGGGCCTGTACTCCAAAACAGCTTCCTGCTCAGGGCAGCCTTAATCAGAAGATAGCTCGCTGGCCTTTGCAGAAGCAGTTGTATTGGCTGG
>NW_009260430.1:2498298-2514227 GCF_000687185.1 Egretta garzetta | reverse complement strand
CTTTGCAGAAGCAGTTGTATTGGCGGGAGCAGCCATTGTTTTTTGGATTACAGTGATTAGAAATGCATGTAAACTTGAACAAACTCAGGAAGGGAATGGCTAAGAGAAATCAATAGAATGGTTTACATGAGTTGGAAGTCTGGATTTATATGTGTTTCTATGCTAACAGTTTTTTACTCTTGAATTAGGTGTGTAGGATAGTGGACATAAGTATTTTTAGGAAGGTCATAGAATCATAGAATCACTTTGGTTGGAAAAGACCTTTGAGATCATCGAGTCCAACCTTTAACCTAACCCTGCCATCCCACCACTAAACCCTGGCCCTAAGCACTTCATCTACCCTTCTTTTAAATACCTCCAGGCAGTTCCCTCAGCCGCTCCTCGTATGACTTGTGTTCCAGGCCCCTCACCAGCTTGGTTGCTCTCCTCTGGACGTGTTCCAGCAATGCAACATCTTTCTTGTAGTGAGGGGCCCAAAACTGAACACAGTATTCAAGGTGCGGCCTCACCAGCACCGAGTACAGGGGCATGATCACTTCCCTACTCCTGCTGGTCACACTATTTCTGATACAGGCCAGGATGCCTTTGGCCTTCTTGGCCACCTGGGCACCCTGCTGGCTCATATTCAGCTGGCTGTCAACCAGTACCCCCAGGTCTTTTTCTACCAGGTAGCTTTCCAGCCACTCTTCCCCAAGCCTGTAGCGCTGCATGGGGTTGTTGTGGCCAAGGTGCAGGAACCGGCACTTGGCCTTATTGAACCTCATACAGTTGGCCTCGGCCCATTGATCCAGCCTGTCCAGGTCTCTCTGCAGAGCCCTCCTCCCCTCAAGCAGATCAACACTACCACCCAGTTTGGTGTCGTCTGCAAATTTACTGAGGGCACAGTCTTGACTGTTCATGTAAGTAGACTTGTCCATGTAAGTACGTTTGCCTTGTCAAGGGTTTGTTTTACTCCAAATGCAACTTTCATAGGCTGGCTGGTTAGGTGATTCTCTAAACATAATGGTTAAACTAGTAGTACATTCCATAGATTTAGGTTTTCTCTAATATCCAAGTTTTTAGCCTAATATCCAAGATCTATGTGAGTGCTTGGAATGCCAGTCTCTCTGCTGCGAAATGTGCGATTGTAAATTTTAGTGGAAAATATACTTAACTCCAAGGCAAATATCATAGCAAACAAGTAACGTGTGACAGCTCGTCGCAGCTTTTGCAAAGGCGTGCTAAGTAGCAGATGATTATCAATAGCATTACAAGAATTCTTTTGAGTGTACAGGTATCTGCATTTTTAATTTGCCAAATGCTTTAAAAAGGATGCTAAAACCTGATTTAAACATAAAAGCAGATGCATTCTTTTGAACAGGGATTAGAAAGCAAATAATTAATCATACATACCTGAGGATTTATGTAAGCAGCTACTTAAATAAGAAACATAAACCTACAAATCCAGTCTCTCCACCTATTTTGCATTCTCTTGAATTAAAAAAAGTGTAGATTTGTTTGGTAGATAGCACTTGACATGAAAAGAAAAATGCTAAAATAGTCTCCTGGTACCTTACAGAAATAAAAATATTCTTAACAAACATACTATACTGTTTTTAACTAGGTGGTAAATGCTTTACAGGTACCGTAGTGCTGATTAGGTAAATTAGACTTGGAGTAACTGGAGGCTCTGTAGGTCTCAGACATCAACGAGGTTTGCTTTCCATTCACTAACAAGTTGGAAATTTGCATGAGGGTCACGAAGAAAAGATTGGCTGGACTGAACAGGCTTCTAACTGTTATGGGAAATGTATAAAACTGACTGGTTTTGACTTCAAGCCAGGTGAAACCAAGTTGATTTCACAGTTATGTTTTCGAATCCGCACATCAAACCAAAATCAAAAGGTCTGGATCTGAGGGAAGTGAAAGAGAAAAACAATTTTTTGCATGAACAACTACAGGATGAGATCACCAAGAGTCACATATCTTTAGTGTTTAGTGCCAGTCTCTACCACATACTGTAAGAAAGGTCTATACTCTTTGTTCAGCTGAGTGAGTTTCTAGAAGTTCATGACTTGAAGTGAATTCCATGGAATAACAGAGTTTTTATGAATAAGGATATGTAATTCTGTCAACACTTCTGGGATTTTAGGGACCAATACTTTACGTATCGGTTTATTGAATTCAGACTGAGGTCCCAGAGCTGTAATAATAAGTTTAAGCTTATGGCAATAAAGCTACCTGCAGTAATATATTTAAACATGAGGGCCCAAACTCCTGCAAAGAAAAATGGAGTGACTCACTTTTGTTCAAAATTTAGTCCTCGTTGCATTTGTGTCCCTGTTACTTCTCCTGCCAGACATGTGCTTGATAAAGCTTTTACTTTCTTTGCACTTCTCTGACAGTTAAACACTCAAGATGTAGGATTAAACTTTGCTATAAAGATGGAGAAATAAACAGAAGCAGGAGGAAGAGGGGGTGCCTTGCCAGCTACTCTGAGGGTTCCTAGACACGCATACTGTCTTGTGCTCTCACTCTATTCTGTCAGGGAACTTAAAATTATTGTTTTCTTTTTCTGAGTAGTATTTTAATCTTGTAGCTACCTTGTCGCTGTGTTCGTGTATTGCAGCCTTGGTTTTATTGTGCTGGTCTTGTTTTCCTGGGTTCCTTTTTCACCATCTCTGCAGATGAAATTGAACATTTGGGGTTTTAAATTCAACAGCTAGAAGAGGAGAGAGGATGTCTCTGATCCCAGCCTCCACAGAATTCCCACAGTGCCCCCTACATTGAAAGGCTTTAAATGTGTCTCTCCTTTGAACATCTCATGCTGCTGACAGTAATGCTTGTGTAGTGCCTACAATTCACTTTATCTTGTTCTAAGAACTGACAGTGTCCCTAGAATACTTTAAAAAGTATTTTTCCACTGTGGTTTGGGGTTTTTTTTGTTTTGTGTTCTTTTTTCCCCAAACTGCATCTTATGAATATTTTCCTTGGACAGCTTATTTCAACAAATGTTACCTTACAAACTTTTAACCCTGTACCTTGATAAAATAGCCTCTTTCAGGTATACAGGACTGTATAGGATAGAGCATCTGCACTAATTAAAGATAAAAATTATAAAATAGAGATAACAGGTCTGTTTTTTAAGGTATGGCTGTGAATCTCTGCTTACAAAATGATTGGGGTTAAAGTACCACAGAAATCGTGTCCTGTAGATCCACACAGATTTTTAGGTGACTTGTAATCTTCTGGTTTTCCTCCCAAGTTGTGAATTTTCATGTCTTCTCATCAGATGCTAAGCAAGTCAAGGGTTCATCCATGCCATCAGAGATGAAAGGTTCAGTGGAAAAAGATTTGCATTGAAACCATTATAGTGATTGCTTGTGACTTACTGCAGTCTATTGAGCCACTTTTTAAACTTCAGTTGTAAAACCATTTTTAAGCTTTCCATTTGGAAACAACTCTACATGAGAAGCCGAAAGGAGCATTTTCCACAGCAGTCTGGTATATAACAGTAATTGAGAGGAGCAGAATGCTACAACTGCTGTGAAAGGCTTTGGTAAGTAGCTGTTTTCTAGCGGTCGTTAAGTCTTGCATCTCAAGAGCTGCCTGCCATATGATGTAGTAACTACCACTACTGCTCTGAACTTCACTGGTGAACAGCAGTTTGCCATTTAAGCCTTTACACGCTCCTGTACACGTGTCTGAGCTACTCTGATCTATATTGCTTTCCTGACCTGGAAAACACATTTGGAATTGTAGTGCTTCACTATCAGGCATGTGAAGAGCAAATAAACGGGGCACATGTTGAGTGTCTCAGTACTGGAGGGTATTCATATACCAACTGCATACTAAAAGGATGAAACCAAATATGTAAGGATTAAATACTTCACTGAAACAGAAATTATGGTACGCTTTTATAGGAGCAAACAGGTGGTGCTTTTAATCCAACCAAAATTAATGCATGTTCAATAAATTACGCACTCAAATTGACTCTAACAAATGCTGTTTCGTTATGCATTCTCAGAAAGATGCTTTACATTGGGTCTCAAATTGGAATTTGGATCCAACTATAGTTATCTTCCCACAGCAGTTTTAGTATATAATGAAGTAAGGAATTCAGGATATAAAGAACATTCAAAGTAACTTTGCTCTGAATCCAGCTGTTGTTGTCTACATGGTGTAATTGTCACATTTTCCAACACTGGAAATTAAAAAACCCTACCTTTTTAAAAAGCTGTTGATGTCAAAGAACATTCTCACAAAAAGTTAAAAAAACAAACAAACAAGCCACAACGATTCATTAGATCTGTAGCTTGTCTCAGGAAAACATGAATACAGGAGTCAGTGTGTGTTTGAAGCAGAAAAAAGAAGGACAAATACACAGGTCATCGGTAATCTTTAATGCCTTTCCATTATCTTACTCTGAAGTAAAAGCAACAAAAACTTTTGAAAGGCTGGTTTGCCTAATTCATGCTGATGGACTATCTTTTTTTCTTCCCCTGATTGGTACTTGGAATAATTTTTCCTTATTGATGTGTTACACACTTTTGTGTGTGCATATCTTGCTATTCTGTTCTGAAGAAAAAGTGCTCCTGCAATATAATCAAATATAACTTTGCTGTGCAGTTTGGAGAAGAGTTAGGAAACTGATTTTCTTCTGCTCTTAAAGTGTTGTCATAAAGAACTATTTCTGTACTTCACAATTGGAAAAATGCAAGATAATGTATTTTTTCTTATAACAGGACTGGAATAATACTGTAGGAGTGAATTAGCATTAGCTCTAACCTTGCTTGAAAAATAAAATCAATCACACTTTTACCTTTCTGCATGTGAGACATCAGTGGCATTCTTCACACAAATAAAGCCAGGCTTTTAATTTTTACAAGACTGAGCATCAGCACAGAGCAAGGGCCCCAGTCCTGCTCTGCGTTTATCTAGGTGTTCTTGTGTAAGAAAATGACATAGTAGTTATACTTTATAAAAGTTGGATTCTCAGTTATTTCAATGGGGCCATGTCCTCCAGAAAGTCTCAAATTTTTCTACAGCAATAATAAACATGTTCATTTTTTTTAACCGTCATACTTCACTCTAGTGGCAATTTATGAACAATGCACTCTAAACATCTTATTAGAAAAGAACAATAGTATATTTTTAGTCTGGATAAGGTAGTAGTGCCTGTGTAACTTTTAGTGTTCAGTTGATCAATTTTCAGTGCAAACTGAAGTTTTCTCTTTAAATAAGCCTGTCTTATAACATGTGCATTGCTGCCACATGGGATGCCACTAACTCTGCATTTGCATTGCTAAAAGGAGATGTATTTATTTTTACCTCTAGAGTTGAGGAAAAAAGGCAGTGGAGAAAAACTAAAGCCTTTTCTGAATGTACTAGTCTCCACTCACTCAGGAGTGGCCAGCTTGAATATAGTTTTCAAGCATTTGGGTACCACTCTTGTGAAAGTTGTATCTTGTGGGTTGCAGTGGGCTTGCTGGTGAAAGCAGAAATTTCAGCTTGAGGAGCAAGCGAGGTTCCTTCTGAGGCTAGCCTGAGGAATTTAACTCAACTGAGTCATCCTTGGAACCAGCTGCATGTTCGTCCCACTCCCACAACAGTGTTGGGACTTATGGACAGGCATTGCTTTTTTTTGCAACAGTTGTCTCCTGAAGTAAGTAACTTGAGGCTCTTGAGTATAGCGAATTTTTGGGTTTCTTTTCTTAAAATCCGGAAGGCTGTCTGTCATTTAAAATGGATTGTCAGACAGATCTTGCTTTACAGGAAATATCCTGAGTAGCACAGAAACCTGAAGGACATTTGGGAAACTGAGGAAAAGACTGAACTGAAACCTAAAAGTTCCAACTTCCTCCTGATCCTCAGCGTATTTAAAATTTTTATTCCAGTTCAAATATTGAAATGCAGTGAAACATTACTGTTTTAAAGAAGCATTCACTGATGACCTTTCATGAAAGTTCATGAGTTGTTAGCATGAAGAACAGCATCTAACCAGAAGCCTGGATTTGCTTGTCATATCTTGTTACATTTTTCTTAGCACATTGCTATAGAGAAAGGTAGGCAAAAGCTCCCTTCTGTCAGGGTATGTTGGTAGGCAATGGAAAAATTAAGACCCTGGGTGACATCTAGGGGATATGGTAGGTAGGTAGATAAGTTTATTGTGGAAAAGTAGGGAATGAAGGCCACAAATCTGTAGGAACCCATGCTTCCTTGTATTTGCAGCTCTCGGTACACCTGGTGTGTTTGTATACGCTTATTTACATATATAGAAGAATGATATATATGAAGAAAAAGTCAAGTGACAATTTGGTTTACTGTCACAGGAAAGCTTAGGTAGAGGAAAGTATAGAAAACAGTCACATTGTGTGCATGCATCAATCTGCAACCACTACTTTTCATTTTAGCAAATAGTTAACTAGAATTCTGGGTCTCTATTTGGCTAAAGTATTTGAAATAATATTACAGTAAACAACTGTCTTTATGCATTCCATTTCTGTTCACAAAAATGGCTTGCAGTGTTTTTCATGCATTTCAGTATGAACGATTATTGGTTTATAATGCATTTTTGAAAGTGAGCTGGGAATATTTAACTAGACTGGTCATTTATGTCGCATGTTGTATTATTATTCCAAGTAGAAATAGGATAACAATGTGAAATTTTCACAGAAAAGCAACTCCATATTTGCAGTTTGAACATTTTCTAGCACACCTGAAAATATTCCTCCCATATCTGTTCACTAGAGTTTTTCTAGGAAATATATACTGGAGTCAGAAACACAAATGAAGTGAATGTTTAAAATTTGGCAAGTATTTTACATAATCTGTTCCGATCTACATGTGCAGCAAGTCCTGCACCACAAAGCAAACAACATTTCTCAAACAGAGGAAAAGAAAACAAAGGAATTTGGGGTAAGAGATCTGTTATATGAGCTAGTAAGTCTAGAAATACGTGTTTACTACTATGGGCTCCTAGCTCTTGTCCTGCAATAATTGGTGATATTGCTAAAAGTTTACCTTCAGGAGTCATTAAATGACTATGAATCATAGCTTCCTTCCCAGGTAAATATCTGGCTGTCATGGCTGCAGAGAAAAGCATGAAGCATGAACCCAAGCATACCCTGAGGTTAAAAAACTAAACAAACAAACGCTTACAAACAGGTGAAGAAGAAAGATAAAAGAACAAAAAAATTGAATTTCCACAGTTTTTAAAATGTATCATGGTTTTCCGGGTTCTACTTGTTTTCTGAGCATAGGGTTTATTAATACTGTTTGTATTAGTATGCTGATGACCATAGCAGTTTTTAACTCTCTGAAAATGAGTCGCCCGACTTCCTATGGGATGCTGCTGGATCCCACTACTAGCAAGGGATCTTGTGTTGGAGGCATTATAGATTGGGCATTGAAAAGGATTAAAGGGCTTGAAAGTCTTGGTGTTCACATACTCTAAACTTGACTACATGCAGTTGTTCTGTATCTATTGCACAATTTTCTTTCTTAAAATTAATTTTACAACATGTATTTCTTTCAGCAGTAAACATCTCTTGCTGTCCTTCAGAGGCATTATTCTGTCCTTTGTCAGCATTTTGTTCCTCGTGTACTTGAAAAATATCTTTAAAACTCAATCCTTTTAATTCTGTATTTTTGCCTTATTGTGTTTAAAATTCCTGCGAACCTCAGCCTGTGACTTACCTTTTCCTCGAGGACTGTGTTATTTTCATACCTTCAGGTCTTCCCGTTTTTCCTTGACTTTTTCACTATCACGTTCCTAAAGTTCTTGCTGTGGGCAAACGTGTAGTCTGGGAACACACATAACCTTTGAGAGTATGTTGTATAGAAATACTTTCCTGGGACTAATACAGTACAAAACAGTATGATAAACATTGGAAGAGCACTGTTTTCACATAACACCTAACAGAGAAAAAAGGTTAAGGTGAAGGCTAAAATGAACACTACCCCCCAAGACCCCCTCTTGTCACCTAAACAGAGAGAATAGAGATTGAATACAGGCGTACTATGATGAACTGAATCATTCCAGTGGTATTTTGCTTTAGATGTTATGATCTAAAGGTCATTGACAGGACAAGAGGAAATATCTTTTATTGGAACATCTGATAGAGTTAGAAAAATCAGATGTACTTTTGGGAGCAGAAACCCTTGTTCAGGTCATATTAGAGGACTTTTATATTTTTAAAGGCCTCCTGTGTCTGCTTTGTAAATAACCAGTGTTTAATTTGCGGGATCCAGGAAGGACATGGAGAGTGGTACTGCTCCTTGAAGACTTTTCTTCAGTATCAGGATCCCAAATTGCTAGTGTTTGACTGTCTGCTCCCTGGGTTTTTCAAAACCATACTATATAGATGTACCTAGGCTGTAAATTTGACTCTCGTTTTGCTCCCAGGCCCCAGTTTACTGCTAGTTTATTTCTAGACTTCCAATCAACTAGTTCTCTCTCTAGGCATGGCACAGTTGATAAGAAACCTTTCAAACTGGTAACCTGCAAGCATTCTGAACTGAAACCCCTACAAAAAAAAATTGTTTCAGGGCCTCAGGACCAATATCTGTGATTGAGAGAGAACCCAAATCCTGTGTGATGTGGATGTGGCCAGACCGTCCAGAATGTGCTGGCCATTAGCCAGATTATATATGCAGATTCATGGGTCAGGTTGTCTCCCTACAGAAACCAAAGGACTGAAGTTATTGCTGAGAATATAAAGCATATTGCTTAGCTGCGCTCTAATAAAAAAAAGAAATTGGGGCACAAAGAAGTCTCAGAAGTGGCATGTGCTCAATAAATATTCACAATATGTGTTTTATTATGTGTTTAAATTGAAAGATCTAGATTTACATTAAGTTGCTTTATCTCATTGTGAAAATAAAAAAGTCTTTACAGCTGTTTTACATGCAACTAATACTATTTTAACGGTTCTGTATAGTTGGATCAGTACAGTATATGGGGTGTGGGGGGGTGGAAATCTGGTCTTTAGATCTATACATACAGAAATGAGGGCTGGACACCCAGTGATCCACTGCATAAAAGCCAGCTGTTTTCAGACCTCTGTTCAGAGCAATAGGAGCTGGGAAAACAGTAAGTAAAGAAGGAAGCTGATTAATGGCAGAACAGTTGTGAAGCTAATGTGGCCCTAAATAACCATTTAGGTAGTACTGTTCATGCAGTACAGTGACCAATCCATTGCAAAGAGCTGAATTTGAACTGTATATTGTGTCATGAAGAGGATAAGATATAACCAGTGCACATCAATGCAGGTGAAGTTAAGGTTCCTTTTTTCCAGAAGTAAATAAAAGCAGAAACCCAATTCAAAACAAACAATACCCCCGTGGACGGTAAATAAACCGTGGGAGAAAAAAAGAAATTAATACTGTAGGTAGTTTAGGTAGAGTGATTTCAATTTGTGAAGGGACATGTGTACATGTAAAATTCATACCTGTTTATTTTCTGGGGAAAAAAAAATCCCATTATTTTCTAGTAACATCAGCAACATCTTAAAATGCAGAAGTAATTGTTTAACAATTAACAAATTCCCCAAATGTAGAGAACGAATGTAATTTTAGTAATATGTGAATCGAGTTGCATGTTTGTGTATTTGCATTTTTTTTAAACCAGCAATTTAAGTAAGTAAATAAATCTGGTAGTCAAAATAAACTATGAATTTTATTTATGTTCATTAGTTGTACAATTAAACAATACTAACTGACTTGAATTATAGCTAAGTGGAATACTGCACTAGGGTAATTAGTTTTACTTCTGGTTTTTTTCATTGTGAACATAATTTTTGACAGTATTGCCCCCTAACATTAGGTTTTTTTAGGTTTTATTGATTCATGAATCGTTCCAGAGGGGAGATTTAATCCTGCAAAATATGGCTGTATCATATTGCTCTTGCTGCAAATAACACCTGTTAAAAGAGGACTTCTGATTGCCGTATTGAATATTTTGATTCTTTGTGATTATGCAGATTTCAGTAAACAGTCTGGATTGGTACCCACCTTTGGTTAAAGCATGAGTGTCACCAATCAGTCAAGTGTCAGCAGGAGTCTGTATCTTTGTTCTTCATGTTAGATCTGCTATATTGACAGAAAAGGTGATTGCCTGGAGCAGAGGAACATGTAATATCTATTTTCTTGGCTAGGAGAGTGCCTCATAAAGGGGATATTCCTTGGTTTGCTTCTACTAGCTTTGTCTTTCCTTATGGAGCTCTAGCAAACTCTTACTGGTATATTCCTGTCGTTTAAAAAAGTTTCAGAACTCTAAAATAGAGGTTACATTATCTTATTCTGAAAATATGTTGCATTCACATGAATGAATTTGAATTCAGAATAATTGTTAACAATGGCCAAAAGTAAAACCTGCTATTTTAAGATTTGTCAAAGAAATCCATTAGCAGATTTGGAAAGACTGAACAAACAGTGTCTATGGTATACTTTAATGCAACTGAAAACTGCTAATGATGATTTGCATTCTGATTTTTTTAAAATTAATTTTAACAAACCTCCAAATACTCATGTCAGATTGTTCTCACAATATGATTTGCAAATGTATGTGAAATAATCTTTTGAAAACTATTCATATTAAAATAGGCCAAGTAATGCAGTGTGCTGTAGAAAAGCTGTATGTATCTGAAGATCTGGTTTGCCATGATGTACTGGACCAAGGCAATCAGAGCTTTCAGAACCTCCAATAACCAAATATTTTGATGCAACAGGGAAGTGCATCTGATAGTATGTCAAAATGTATAGAGAATACTAGACTTCATTCTTTCCGTGTGAACGTTCAGGCATAAATACAAATGTTACTTGTAATACTCAAGTTAGCCAGACTTTTAGCAATATGTTCAGGCTTTGAGTCATCTGGCAGGTAGATGTGGAAAGAGACAGTTTACACTATGAGCATTTGAAGTGTCTGAAGAACAGCTCTCAAGCTGATGAGATTGTAGCTAGCACAGCAGTATTCATACAATGAAGACTCTTTAAAAAACGACTCAATAAAATAACTCCTTTCTGTAACTTATAAAGGAAAATAAAAAGATAAGTGTGATTCTGTGATGCTGGTTTCAAGAATGTTGCCTTCTGCTATTAACAGCATTCTATTAGGTTTGATTAAGTAGTCAGAATTAAACAAAAAATAGCTTTTAATCTAAGATTTACATATATAATTTTTAATTTGTATAATAGTTTGAATACTGAGGTCTGAAATATTTTAGCTTAGAAATGTTACTATACTACCTCATGGGGTTTGAAAATTATGGTAAAAAAAAACCCCACTGAATTCTGTGAAAGGGCAGTAAAGCTGATAAAACCATGAAAAAACCCACCCCTCTTCAGTGTTTCTTCTGTTAGATTTAAGAAAACTTTGGATTCAGGAACCAAATTCAGAAGCAGGTTTGAAAGGAGGCAGCTCTGCTAATACTCCCTAATCACGTGTTAAGATGCCCAAGTTTGTGCATTACCAAGGAGACAGAAGTTGTGATTTAGTCTCCCTTATATATTTACATTTGTGGTTTCATTAGACATAGCAAGTAGCCTTTTTTACCTTTCTGTTAATTCTCTTACAACAGCTTCCCAATAGCTATTTGGTCCTCTTAGTTCTGTGTTACTAAAACCAAAAAATTCTGATGAAGTTTTGGGGGAGAAACAATGTTTACAGTATTGCAAAAGTAATCTGCATACATTTCAAGATACTGGTTTGGACTGTGATCCTAAAAGCTGAATATTTTATATGAAATCTGTCTTTGGACATATCTGTTTAATAAGATGGTACAGTGCTAATGAAAAGATACCAGTCCCCCATGCACTGCAATCTTTGAGGCTGACAAGTACATAGTGGCTTTTAGTAACATGTATGTATTCTTCCCTGTTCCCTTAAAGGATTGTTGCGTTGTGGAGGATATTAATTTTTCGTTGAAACAATAGTGAGTGACTTTCAGCACTGAAATGAAAAGAGATACTTCTAAGGTACAGAGATGCTCAAAGGCAAAAAAAACCCAAAACACCAAAGCAATTTCCCTGCTGATAGAGAGTTCTGTGTGTTTTGCATTATTTAGAACATAGAAAAGCTAAATTGCCATCAAAGATTATTGATGTCATAACAGGAGTGTTGTAGGCCAAAAGATGATTGAAAAATTTGACAGGTTTTTTGTTAGTACCTTTAAGGTTGTAATGTATTAGAAGAAAGCAGATGTTATGTCATCCTGCACAGGAACATGTTCTTCATTTGATTGTGGTAACAGTGAAATCATGTTTATAATCACCAGTGTCTGTCTACATATATGTGTGTATATATCTAAAGGCTTTATAATTGGGGATTTAACTACAAAGTTATCAATGAATTTTGCTATTCTGAAATGCATTACATTTTAAAGAGACTGGAAAAAAGTTAAATATAGTCATAGTAAGAAAAAACTGCATAGAGGCCTAAGTCATTCAAAACAGAAACGGAAAAACCTACCTCTTATGTTTGCCTGTTTGCAGCACTGTTGCATGTGCAAGCCACATATCCTAAGAATTATTATCAGTTTACTGCCTTCACATAAGAACAGCTTTTTGGAATCAATATGATCCAAGCTATAGGGATGTAATCATCTGTCTGATAAAAATAGGATAACCCCCTAGTCTTTCACTAGATAATTTCATTGTGTTTTAAATACTCTGTAGGAGAAAGGTTCAGTGTAGAAAGGCTTTGGACAGCTCAAGGCTTATCTGAAATATTTGTAAAGAGTTGGCAAGAGCACAGAATGAAAGTATGAAAATCTTCTGCAAAGTATGCTAAGGAGCATACATTGCAATGGAGTTTAGCAGAGCACTGTCAAATAATGGACTTTATATTGCCATGTCATGCATTTTCTATGCATCAGGTTTGGTCTAGTCAGAAATATAGTGAAATGGCTATTTCTATCATGTTTCTAAAACACTCTGCTTGGAAAACTATTAGTTCAGCCAGTTTCAGCTCAGAAACAGTCTATTGCTTTGATAAAACTGCTGTGTTTTTTGGGATGGGGGGAGTTTGCCATCAAGCATTGTTATATCAAAATGAACCAAATTCTCAACTTGCAGAAGTGAGTCGCTTCTCAGATTTTACAGAGACTAAAGTGAATTCCAAATGTTATGTGAAGTTGTTACTTATTCGGTGTGATCTCTTGATTATTGAATATCATACTTTGCTTATTCAGCAAACATTTTTGTTCCTAAGCGATACCGTTGTGCATAACATCTGAAGTATTTCAGTACAGCACATGAAGGATTTCAGACCAGTGGTATTCTAAATGTTCTCATGCTACAGTGCACCATGCTGAGTGCTCTCTTCAGAAGGAGGTTAGAGACCTAACATTTCTATACACAGCTATTCAGCAGAAACTTTTCAGGACATGAAAAAGTTTTTTCTGACTTCTTTTCTTTACTCCTGTGGAGATGCAGAGAGCTGAGACACCCTTGAAGTACAGTATGTTCTGTTCCCTTTCTTGAGTGGTAGCTCTGTTTACAAGCATTGGTACACCTGGAACTTTTTTTTAGTTTGTTGAAATGGACATGCCATTACTCTAAAGTCCCAATTGTAAAGAAAGATGTGTGATTCAATTAGTTGACTTTACAGAAAATTTATTTACTTTTTCTCTTGATGTTTAGGTTCCCTGCTAGTTTTGTCTGGAGAACAGGAAGTACAAGCCAAAATGATCACAAAATTATGGAAACTGGGGGCTCAATGTGGGTATTCTGGGCAGTTTGAAAAATGTTTTCTGTTCAAATGCAGTTTTCAGAAAGACATAATTCCAAAGCTTAAGGTAGAAATACATAAGTGATTATTACAGTCATCCAGCCTAACATCTTGCATGACAGGTTGAAAGAGAAAACCCTAAAAATTCTTCACTAGACTACTGAGTTATGGTTGGTAACACAGTCTTGATTTAAAAACTGTTTAGTAAAATACTGAAAGCAGTGGTTTGAGCACTAGCAGATGATAGAGCCCAGTCAAGCATGTTATTTGCCTGTTTTAAAAGTCTGATTATTATGTTTCTTTCCATCTCTAAATATAGGGAGATGCTGTACAGTTAAGTATGTGTTTTATCTGTATCACGTACCACAGTGTGTTGGGTGGTTCCGTCTATGTTAGAAAACAAAGGAAGTTAAGATGATGGGTGTAAATTTTATAAGATGACTCCCTGTAAAGATTTCCATCTGTGTTAGAGCTGTCAGCCTAACACCTGGGTTGTTGGTTTTTTGGTTTTCTTTTTTTTTCTGACAGTTGACTACATGAGTTTCCTTTGTTTCAGGCAGATCCAGAAGCTCTTCCCAGATCAGAGTACCAAGAAACTATAAAAATATCTAGATTTGTATGGTTTTGTTGTGTCAGAACGTTTTCCAGAGCTGAACAGAGATGGCTTGTCCTGCAGGGGAAGTGATAGTCTGCTCATATCAATATTGAACAAGTAGTATTGCAGACTGTTCTGCAGGTGAGCATAGCATATCGAAGAGGGAATATAATCTTAAAATTAAAGACTTCCTTTCTAAATTCCTCTGTAACCCAAGGTAGGGTTTTACTTTGGAAACAGAACTGACTTCTGCCTTCATTGGCTTGATCTGACTATTGTTTGAAGTCAGATGGGAGCCAACTACATATCAGAAGTTGGGCATATGCAAGGAGCTGGTTGCTGAACCTAACAGACTCTGAGATAAGAACATAGGTTGAGCTGAGTACTGTGTCAACATGACTTTCACAGCTTCTGGATCAGAGCTGACTCCTATCCAGGCAGCTTGAGGCATGTACGAATGTGTGTACTTGGTCTGCAGAATACACCTTGAAGATGTATCCTAAAAGGTATTGGATACAAATATCTTACAAAACTGGGGAAAAAAGAAGAAACACAAAGTAGTGTGAATTGTGCCATTGTATGTGATGGTTGTGTATGAAAGTGCAAGGGTCAGCAGCAACGCACTGACATTTACCTGTGTTCATTTTCTGAGCCCAGTAAATCATTTGCATGGGTTTGCCTGCTTATGCTCATGGGTTTGCCTGCTTATGCTGATTAACAAAAATTGACTTAACCAACCAAGAATATCTAAATTGGGGTACCAGAAAGTAAAGAGCTTGTACCTTCCACCACATGGTAGAGATGTACTTTCACGTTACCTTGAGCAGGTAAGTAGAATGAACATTTGCTTTCATATTCAAAGATGAAGCTTCATGGTTTATTTTCAAAATAGTATATCTGCAAAAAATTAAGAGCTGCAAGGATCCAATTAGCTCAATGAAACATTAATTTATGTGTCATGAAGCAGTCACAGAAAGGAAGGTAAAGGCATGTTTAGAAAGGCTGAATTGGTGAAGTCTTGCTGAGTCACAGCTTGAAAGCTATCTGAATGATGTAGATCTCATTAAACATCATCAACTTAAAACTGTTCGTGATGATGAATAAAAGTGATATGAACTCCACACCAACAGGAGATCCTAGCCTTTTTCCTAAATGGAGCAATGGAGGATGTTTGTTATATTACATAAGGTAGATTTCTTGTATATTGAGCACTGCTGTAAACAAGTGTTATATAGCAGGAAACTTGTATCCAACACTTGTGAAGATTTCCCTGGTGGAATGGCTGATAAAGTGAGTCATTGCATTTGCTCACTATTTCCAGTGTGCTGAGAGTCTTAACTGCACATTTGCATTGATTTTTTTTTTTTTTTTTAAGGAAAGAGAAATAAATCAATAATTGTCAGCTGCTGAAAACTTCAGATATTTGTTGAAGAACTGGATAGTCATGTTTGTGTTGGTGAAGACATCTCTCATAGCTCAAAATTACCTGGCTAAATAACATCTAGTATAGTAGTTATTGATAGCTGACAGGTCAGCGTGAAAAGTTGTTTCCTATGATTAATCTAAAAAAGAGTAACTCATAACGACTTGCTCTTCTGTCACACGCTTAAATGACAAATTATT
>NW_009260430.1:2463672-2498263 GCF_000687185.1 Egretta garzetta | reverse complement strand
TACAGACTTCTTCAACATAATAAAGTCTGTCACGTATTATCAACATTGCTGAGAAAATACAGCAATTGTTATCTTAGCTATGCTCTGCATATTCCTGAAAGGAAAGGCAAATAATATAGTGCAGGAAAATACTAAAACCTACTTGCTCTAACAGAATATCTGAAATATCAAAGGGTATGATTTGAAAACAAATTAGCCATGATGATATAGGCAAAATGCAACTGAGTAAACCAAAATCAATAAATTGATGTTTCAGCCACAAGGGTTGTCATTTGGGGTTTGGATGGATTGAAGGAATCTTTAAAATTAAAAACTAAACAAACAAAATGAAAACCATAACCCACCAGCTATTGCTGCTTGAGCAACTGCCTCTTCCCCATCGATACAGTGGCAGCTGCATTCAGGAGGGGGACTCAAACCACCCAATTTTAAGAGGACGATCTTAGTAGCATTTTCCAGATTAATGGCATCCAGAAACATTCTACGTAGGCTGAAATTCCACTCATTCTTATAAGCTGAAAGATGTCTTATCAGTGATCATTTTGGAGAGAGGAATTTTTTGTTTTTGACTTTATTTCTGTGGCTTAGAGTTGATGTGCAGTATTGTAAGCCTCATGTGTGCAGAAGTAAAACATTGGATTTTCAAAATTTAATCTTTTTAAAAAATGCTTCTATTTTCCTTCTGGTTCCTGAAACTTTAGATAAATCACTTAATACTACCAGGATTTTCTCAACAACTAGGGGTTCATCAATTACAGTTAAAAAAATATATATTTTTTTTTCCACATAGTAGCCTAATTCCTTGATCTATTCCTTTATGAAAGACAACAATTACCTTGATTTGGGGGGGGGGAATGCAAATTAAAAATGGGCAGGTTTGCAAACTTCTGGATGTATTTTTTTTTACATATTTTACAGCTTATCAATACCAATAAAACTTACAGTGTATGCTGAAGAAGACAAAAAAATATTACAGCAGTAACACATCTAAGATACTTAAATGTTATCCAATTTGTATGTATATGTCATGCTAACTGTGCAAACACATGGAGTGAGCAGCTACATGAAAATTTTACTCATGCAATTGCATGTCAAATAACAGTTAAAAATGAAGCATTTTTTTCAGAATGTTCTATGCATGTTAATTGCTTTTACTGTATGAGAAAAAGGTTTCAAGTCAAAGGAAACAAATGACCAGAGAGGCAGAGGGAAAGGATTCTAAAGAGATGAGGCAGCAGAAGCAAGACATCTGTCCCTCTTCTGAAAAGCTGTGTGCAGTTGTCAGTACTGAAGTAAGAACATAAGTTAGAAGGAGCTCATTACATCTGAATGGGTAATGCAGAGTCATTGAGCCTGGAAACAATGCATAAAAGTGGTCTCACATGACCTACCTTTAACTCTGATATCTAGATAACAGGTTTGGGAAGAACAGATAAAGAGGGAGTTATGGTTTTTGAGGCAAGAAGTAATTAAGAGAGGGAAAACAAAAAAAGAATTCTACCAACCAAAGGAAGAGTAAAAGATAAATTGTAGCAATTTTCCAGTAGAATTTGTAGGCAGATATTTATAAATAAGAGAAATGTGGGAACGGGGGGAGACAGATTAAACAAAAGATTGTTCTTCAAGACAAGACATATGTTTTTGATGTGGGATAAAAGAATATAACTTGAAAAGTGTCTGCTTGTTTTACAGGATTTTATTTCTCCGTAAAGAAAAAAGAACCACTTCCTTGAGAATTCAAGGAAAATGCATATCTAGACTTTACTTATCACAATACAAGACCACTCTTATAAATTTGGTTTTAAGGAGATCTTTTTTCAATATTTATGGTTGATGTAAATCTTCAATCTCTTAAAATGTTTTGACTGTTAGACCATTCAAATTGCACTGTAGCAAGAAAATGGATGATTAGCATTGTCGGTGCACTTGGAAAACATGACTAGGTTTTGTTTTATGAAAGTCAGATGTGGTTCAGCTCTCAATGCTTTTTTCCTCAAGTCTAAATGAAAGAGACACTTGAATAAATGATGAACCTCTTCCTACATCCAATCTTCCTTTGATAACATATTGTCAGTTGGTATTTGGAAAATCCACTTGATCAATTATTTAAAGAAAAATGTTAGAAAATTAAATAAAACCATGAAAACACATGTACTAAATGCCTCAAGAAAATGAAGAAATACACTAGGAAGAGGATGAGAAACTGAATCTTAATCATTTGGCTATTAGAAAAGGACTCATCATCAGTTATGTACCGTAGTCAATCACAGTATCTCTTCAGGCATACTCTAATGCACAAGTTTATCTTCAGTTGCATGATACAGGAGAATTTGGGGAAGATTTGTCCCAAGATGAACTAGTTACATTTTCTTTAGAGACCACTCTGATCAAGGTACTCATTGACTGCCTGAACTTTGAATCTGTCTTCTAATTTGGGAAGTGTTGTTTGAACATAGGCATTCTACATCCAAATGACTTTTAAAAATACTTGTCTGTAAAAGTGTTGTAGGTGTCCTATTCTGAATATCTTTTTATTAAGAATGACTAAGGAAAAGAATATATTTCAGAGAATTAAAATTATCCTTGGATTTAAAAAATTCTTTCATTAGCCAGGTATTCTGGAGGAAAAAAATTTGTTCAGTTTTTTCCAACTGGATATGTAATCCTCTTTCTCCTTTGCCACTGTTCAGTGGAATACCCACCACCTCCACCACCATTAATTATACAACTCTCATACTCACATCCTGTTGTGTGGTTTCAAAAAAATTGCTAATTCGTATGTTATCTTTGTGCACTATGCTGTAGACAAAATAGAACATACATGATTTGGAATGAGAAGATTTGCCTTCCACTGCTATAGAATAAACCATGCACTGGAAGAATCTATAGGGACAGTGATATTTGCAGATTCTTCACAGTTTTTAAATATTGAATTGCATCCATGCAACTTATTAGTTTCAAAAACATTACAGGGAAGCTTATAAGGACTTTAATCACAGAATGCTACTGGTTTGATTTGTGCTTTGGAACTGTGTCACACTGCTGTTTCTCATGTCAGTGATGAGGGACAGCTATCAACAATTTAGACCCCACATTTTCTTCAGATAAAAGTCTGGTTTCACCTGACTTCTGTTTCTAAAAACACCACATGGTCACGGTGGATCACAGTGAAGCTTTGCCATCCTCAGATTTGAAGAACCAGAAAAACACAAAATATACCACACCCCCACCCCAAAAAAAAGAATAAGCAGGGACAAATGAGGGCAGAATTCATACTGCTTTACAACTTTTTAAAGAAGGGTGATATGGCTTAAGATGCCCATATAGAATTAAGTGGTAAAACATCTTAATTTGCTGTTGACCAGGATATTTCACAACCCTTTTGGAGTGAAGCTCCCTGATGAGATCAGTAAGGAGTTCAACCTAGAATGTGAAGGCACAATCTGATTCACAGCAACACTTCTGATCATTACAAGGCAATTAAATCACTGTTAAATTTTTTTTTATCTTTCTGGTCCTCAGCTGTTTGAGTTGCATAGATTTTTTAAGCTGCCACATCATTAAAACCAATAAACCAAGCTATGTTTCAGTTTATGTCATTTAAGACTCTACCCAGCATGACTACCATGTTTAGAAAGCTTGAGATATTAAACTCTTGAGATTTTTGACCCATAATATTGTGAGTTACAAGACTTTCTCTAAGAACAGTTAAATATAGTATATAATTGGGATGTTATTTCATAGTCCTTGTTGTGAAGCATCTGTCACTGGTCCATGAAAAACAGCATATACGAGTGAATGTGAAAATTGGTCTGTTAGGATGTTACTCTCAAACTCAAAGTAGTTCTCTGCTATTTTGTGTTAAGGAAATACATTCTTGGCCATAAGTACAAGAAAACTGACCTCTTTCCATTACTAAATCCTTTTGTCACTTGTCTAAAGCCTAGGCAAGTCACCCCACTTTGTTTCAGTGATGTTATCAAAACACAGAAAAAGTTATTTGCGAAATTTAATGGTAATGAGAACAAAATTTTTCAAAAGTTTAAACTGAAAGCTAATTCATGTGTCAGGGCACAGTGGGAGCTGGCTGCTCCTGAGGGATAGGGAGCTGAGGGACGTATTTTAGCTGAGTTCCACCAAAAGCCTGGGTCACCAGGCAAGTTTGTGGTGATGAGGCCGGGCTGGGCCATCAGCCCACAGGTCCAGTCTGGCTTGGTGTGGCTGAAGGCCAGGGAGGGCCTAGCTACAGCTGAGCTTGAGACTAATACACCTATGGTGTTGCTGAGACAGGGACTGATGGCTCTGGGCCCGTGGGCAGGGGTTTAAGTGGAGACCATTAAGACCTAATTAATGCAGTCAAAGCCCTGACAAAATGCTTTTTTTGGGTAAAAATTACTCGAATAGTCTATATTTGAGATGCTATGGTCTTGCTGTTGCCAGTTCTTGAAACTAAAAGGTTTTGTCCATTTTAATGGCTAATAATGATCAAAATTTGCAATGGGGCTTCATCAATCGGGTCAGCCTTGATTTTTTTTTTTCCTTTTTTTTGTTTTTTTCCTGAGTTGCCAATCATTTTAGAAGTGTTTAATTGTGACTATAATTTCAAACTTCTAAAGGATTTTTGGAGTCCTAGCTCCCATCCTCACTATCTTAATAATGCCAGTTTATTACAACACTTCTCTGATATTGCCAGTGTTAATTCCGTTATTTTTCTGTGTCTGTGTTCTAAAGAATATTTTTATAAATGTTACCAAAAAGTGGTGTGTAGGGTCTATGAGACAGATATTAATGAACTCCACTTTTGTAAGGAGTCCATGCTGTGTGCCCTTTCTCTACTGCCATGAAGCAATAGCAAGGATACATTTATGCTAGCAGAAGACTTCAAAAAAAGCTTAGAAAACTACTGAATTTTATCAGCCCTCAATTTGAAATCAGCCTCTTGTGAATTCAAGTACTATTCAATAGAATGTGGCAGAACTTTCCCTTCAAAAGGATTTTTAATAGAATTGTGGTGGTGTTACCAAATTGAAGTTGTAAAAGTATCACTGCTTTTAATATATAACTTCATGTGATATTCTTTTACTTTTTTGAAGAGTCCATCACCAAGTTGCAAAGCTGTTTAAGGGGCTATACAGATATTTCTACAAATGATTAGGGTTCTGTGTGTTTTTCTTCCTGATAAAATTCAGGAGCACTCACTAGGTAGTAATGAGCAGTACACCAGAAATTATCAATTATCTCATAGATTCTCTCTGAATGTGAACTAATTCTAATATTGATTAGTAAGTCAGGAAAAGGTTTGGGAAAAGAAAAAAAAAACTTCAGAGTCTGTATTTTATTTTAACAAAGAAATGAAGGGAAAGATCAGAAATCAGAAGTAGTGTACTATTTACTGGACAAACGCCAGGAGCCCTACTTACTGCAGGATTCTAGGCCAAAAGAATATTCTCCCTTTTCTATTTTCTCATCATGGGATTTAGGGACACTGCACTGGTAGAAACCAAAAATGCGTTTATTTACCACTTCTGCTTTTCAGTATAATATATGCTTAGTTTATAGGCTTCTTGGGAAATTTGTAAATGTTCCTTTTTTTTTTTTTTTCCTCACAGTCCTTATTTTATATCTTATTGATCACAAAAATGATTCACACTCCATATCTGGAGGCACTTTTTAGAGAGGGCATTACTGAAACGCAAGACTGCATTATATTTTTTTAACCATAGGGTTAAAAAGAATCACAGTAGCTTTACTGAAGTGGGCAAAAATGTATTTTGCACTCCAAAGTCAAAACCCTTAGTGGCACAGAGACGAATTTTATGTTTATTGTTACCTTAGGTCTGTCTTGAAACTGCAACATAATAAACAGTTTATAACAGGTTGCAACCCGTTTATAAACCTGGCAGGCCAAAATAACTGGTGTAAATCCCAGAACAACATTTTTTTTTTTTTCAACCCAAATGATTAGTTAAAGGAATGTTGTAATAGAGTGAGAAACTTCATCCCAAACAGCACAAGCATTACAAGCTATTTGATAGTTTTCCAACAGAATGCAAAGAGCACTGCCTATGTATTTTTAATGGAAAATGGGGCTTGACAATGCAATCTAGATATGTATATGCAGAAAAAACTTGCTTATCAGTAGGTATGTTTTCAGAATCAACTGATTATCATGTTATTATTTTATAATTGTTTTTATTGAATAGAAATATATTAGGTTAAATGGAGACTGGAGTACAACACAACAATAATATTCTCTGTAACAAAGCTCTTCTAAGCTATAGGGGCTTTCATCAATAATCAAAAAATCGTAACAATGAAACTATTTTTAAAGAACCTTGATAAACTAGGTTAAAGACATAAGTAATAATGCTTTCGACACTGAATTTACTTAATTCCTCTTACAAGTGGGGAAATTTATACCACATACTGTACTGAGGAAGGCCAGAAAGAATATTATTTTAAAACTGCTAAGAAGTAGTTGAGTATCTTCCCGGTTGGCTTCAATTTAGTGGAACTATGTCAGAGTATCACAGGTCTCCTCTAAAGTGCAATAAAAATCTTAGGAAAATAAAAGTAAGATAAGAAACAACATTGAATTTAAAAGACCAATAATTTATATTTCTAGTTCACAGAACAGAACAGCAAACAAGCAATCGATAGGCAATTTCCCTCACCAGTTGCTTATTTTGTGTTATCCAAGATCTTACTGCATACACCTATTTGATTTTGCCAGTCTTGAAAATCTAATATTTTTGTGGTCTTCCTCTGTTGTTGAATCTTAATCATTCAGGCTTAGCATTTATTTGATCAGGCATTTGTTAAATTTTAAATTTAATTTCATACATATTTTTTGTGTCTTTTTGTTCTAACAACAGTATTTCTCACTTTTTTTCTTTTCAAGTGGAGTCCTCTCATTTCCTTTATCCTTTTACTGAGTCTTTCACCTACCACCAGAGCTCTCCACAGCCATGACAGCAGCGAGATTGTTCTCTCTTCCTGCAC
Source organism: Egretta garzetta (assembly GCF_000687185.1). Lineage (NCBI taxonomy): Eukaryota > Metazoa > Chordata > Aves > Pelecaniformes > Ardeidae > Egretta > Egretta garzetta. Next base: position 2,491,261 of record NW_009260430.1, on the reverse strand, counting down.
AAAATGAACCTTAAAAGTTCTCCAGCATTTTTTTAGCAAAACCTCAGCTTTTATTCATAAATAACCAAACTTCAAAAAAATAAAAACCCACATATGTTGCAGTTATTCTAAGAGTAATCTTCCTTGCCTTTTCTTTCTTTCGTATTTCTTTCGTGTAAGCCTTTCAGGGGCTTCTCTGAGTAAGAGTTGTGAACTCAGTGTTAAATGAAGAACAAAATACAAATAATAAGAAATTGGGTGCAAGTCATTGGACACAAAATGAGGATTTCACTTGGACATCTTCAGGAAAGCAACAACAACAAATTTCAAACAGATGACCCCTGCTGTTTCAATAAATCCTTGAATTCCAGTTCAAAGGTAACAGCTGATAACAGTTAAGGCCAATGTTGCTGTTTATTAGTAGAATTAAACAGTATTCCATACTGCCACATGATTACGCTCAGTGGATGCAATGAGCTGCTTGTAAAACTGTTATCTAGTGCTTTTCAGTCAGGTGTCTGTTAGGGCTGTGGTGTTTCGTGGTTCTTAAAATTGTCAGTGTTCATCTTCTCAAGCTTCGTCTGCATTGCAGGGTAATGGGCTAATGTTTCTATTAGATCAGAGTTGTGGTCAGTGCTTTTAATAACTGGAAAATAAATAACAACTTTCACCCAAAAGTAAGCCTGTCCCTCAGGGCCCTATAAGGGAGCCATTGATTGGTCTGTTAAACTCTCCTGTCCCCATTTTGCTTGGAATAGGCTGCCCTCTTCAGAAAGGTGCCCTCTCCCAAGCAGCCACTCTCTACTAGCAGTTTTACATTAGTCCTAATGAGCAGTAGATGAAAAGTTACATATATCACTGGTTGTCTCAAGCCATCCAATTCTCACCCCAACTCTGCACATGTTAACATGTTGATAATGACATTTTCTCTGGGTTCAAGTCCTTCATTATCAAGATTAACCTTCGTTTTATTCTTCATTCTAATATTATATCTTCAATGTTAAGTCTTCTTCAGGGATCTCTTATAATTTCCTTAACCCTCAATTTAGTAAATGCTGCTTATTCATGTCCTCTTATTCTATTAATTTCTTTTAAGGGTATCTATTCTTACCTAGAATTGTCAAGGAAACCACCACCTTTGGCTTAAACAACATCCCCAGAGCTTGAAAGAGCAGTGTTATTAGATGGAAGAGTGAAAATTATGTTTTAATTCCTTCCCTGAATTACATTAAATTATGTATGATCTCTCTTTTGCTTAGTGCATCCTTTAAATTTGGAGGTTTAAATAGAAAAGAACTATGTTTTTCATGACTAATTTCCTGATAATTAAGCATATACTGACTTCTTTTCAAAAACCATTAAAGCTTTAAAGTAGAGTCCCTGGATCCCCAGATCTTGTAACAAAGCTCAAGCATACATCCCATCCTGTATCAATTATTTTAGTTATTATTTTATCGTAAAATGCCAGTTCAGTGCTGCTTTTCTCACTTCTTAGGCAGGACAATGATAGCACTTGACAAGAGAATAATAAGTAATTATCTGGGAGTTCTTTCTCCCTTTGCTCTATAAAGGGACATTTTCCCCTCCTGACCCCCAGCTGTCCTTTGAAAATAAAAAAAATTCAAGGGAGAATCATCAGTTAATGCTATTTCAAACCCAGAGAATAGATCAAATATACTAAATAACGATACATGTAATTTAAAATCATAGGTGAGCAGAAATAGAATTTTATAAATTATAATGTTATAAAGTTTCTTTCAGACACATCTCATCTTGCCTATTATCATAATTGTTTTAAATGTGATAGCACAGCGAGGCGTCAGCCAGGTGTCAGGCCTCCATTTTACTGAACTCTGCCTTTGCTTTTAAGGAACAGGGTTTGTCACAAAGAGATTATAATGTACGTGAACAGTGCAAGATGACTAACGGACACAAAGACTCAGGGGAAAGCACAGGAGATTAAAGAGATCAGGATAAATGTAGCAACTTGATGGCAAATTGTCCGTGGCTTATATATTTGTAGTATTTTATAAAGGGAAATGTTTCTTCTCATTGCTTAAGTGTACATTACTTTAAACCTTTTAAACTAGACCACAGAGGGTGTGTCAAAATGCAAAGCAAAAGCAGAAACTAGTGTATTTAGAAATTTATCTTCTAATCAACCCCTCCCTTCTTCTAATCTAGACCCTGGCTACTTCCCTGGGCTAACTGCTTCATCTGCCATGCTTCCAAACTACTAACAATTCTCATGCTCTTTCTAGAGCCCACTCTAGCAAAGCTTAGGGAACCTGGCTTGCGAATAGTATCAGACATGACTTTTATGTGACTTTATAAACACAGTATAGAAAGAGATGTTTTAGCATCCCCTTGAACCCAGTTTTCTCTGTTGTTTTGGTTTGGGGTTTTTTTTCCCTGCTTAATGCAAGTGCAAGAGATTAAGAACATCTAAAGAATGAAGATTTTTTTTCACTCATTTTTCCACTCTGTTGGTTTTATTAAACCAAAATTCATTTGGTCTTTAGCAAACATCAATGCTCCAAATGTTTTTTGGAGGGAAAAAATACATTTATATCTTTGTAACAACATTAAACAAGGCAAGAAAAGTGACAAACATCCCATCAGGCAGTATAATTAATCACTTCTGCAATATCCTCAGCTATATGTGTTTCTTCTGTACTTCTTTCTCCAGTCCTTGTGAGCAGCCTAGCTCTTGTCTAGTTCTCTTCTCATACCATTTAGAATCTATAATTTTAATCTCCAATTACATTCTCCAGTCCACGTCCTCTTTTTTTTGCTATTCTTTTTTGCTCTTCTCCTCTCCCCTCTTTTTGAGAGCAGCTTTTAGTTATGCACAATGATTACATTCATCTAAGGAAGTGGTAAGTCCAAGAGCCTTTGGTTACTTCTTGTAAGGCCTTGAAACCTTGAAAAGGATGCTTGCCTCCAGTGTGTGGGAGAAATGACTAAAACTAAGCACATGACAAAAATGAGCAAAAGAAAAAAGGAAGCTTCAACACATGGAAAGAATTTTGGTGGAACAAATAAGATTTGCTGGACCCTTCTCATATGATTCAACGATTCTGTTGTTAACATGTCTGTTCCAGAGATGAAACCTGGATTTTGTTACCTATAAACAGAGGAATTTTCTTAAGACAAGAATATTTGTCACATCCTGATCTAAGCTACAGCTCACTTGGATGAACCACAGGACTACTTACTAGCATTGAGAAATGGTAGGAGAGACAAATAATTGTAGCAGTTTGTTTCATTTTCTTTTGCTGATAATGCAATAGCTAAGGACTAGATGAAACTACTGTAGCCCTCCAGGAAAAAAAAAATATCTAATAGGGTTAGTCAGAGAAAGACTTAGGCAGTTGTATTTTACCATTTACTTTCTTTCAATTTCTAGTGAAGAACCTTGATCCTGAAATAATGTTTCCTGTTCCATTGGCTTTGTCGTGCTTGACTGTTGCACAAGTGGGAGGGCAAAAAAGATGAAATTCAGACTACCAACGGGGAATATTCTAATAACCGTACATTTTTAATACTAGCCCTGGCAGGATTACAAATGGAGCTGCTTCTGCATAGCTATCATGAACTGCTTTAATTTAAACACAAAACTTTCTCTATTCACAAAAAAAAAAAAAAAGCTTTGCTTTAAAATTTACTTAAAAATAACATTCTAATAGCATTGCATGTACTAAAGTCCTGACAGGACATAAGTTCCAAGTTGATTCAGCAGGTCTTCACTCACCTCTAGCTGCATGTAGACTTTATATCTAATGAGGTTTGCACAAAAGATTTAAAAGTTGATACTCTTGTTCAAAATATAGAGAAGGGAGAGGAGAAACATCTTTCCCTCTCCAGCCTCTGTATAAATATGTACGTGTGTGGATGGTACCTTAGGGAGTTTACAGTTTAAAGCCCAGAATTTTGCTTTCTGCCAATCAGATTGTCCATGAGATATTCCTTGGTTTGTTTGCTACCAGATATATTCTAGAAGCTATCTGGGTTAGTCTGTAAAGAGTTCTCCAAGAACTCAGCTTTGAAGTTTGTAGCTGCTACTCTTCTACGATCCCTCCAGGGTCCTGGTAACAAGGGTCGGAACCTTTGCAGGTGCACTCGTCACTTGGAGAGACACCAAGAGAAAGTGCTGTGGTCTGTGCTATATCCTTATATTAGATACTCTGTACTCTAGAAGATGGAAGGGTGAGACACAGTGGGATCTGATAAAAGACAGATCAAAACACAGGAGAAAGGAATATACTGTCAATATGTTTTAGGGATGACAAACCCAGATGATTTTTTTTTCTAATTTTCTCTCTATCAAATGATTTTTTTAATGAGAAGCAAGGGCCTGAAATGCATACTTACAGATACAACTCCATAGACTTCACTAGAAACAAGTTTAAGCCTTAATCCTGAATAAATGGAATTAAAGTACCTGGGTCATGTTCATCATCTTAGAAAGGCCCCTAACCAAACACTTGGGTTTGGTTTTAGCACAGTACCTGATACTCTAAATTCCTTAAACATGGTAAGAGAAATCTTTCAGGAATTAAACCCTGATCTAGTAAAGAATTGTGTTAAGTACTTTACTAATTATAACAGCTGAGCTTCTTTTAAAGTCCTTAAGTTCGCAGGTGTCCTATTAAAGTTAAATGGTGAGTGCTTTTCATCTCTGGGATTGTTTGCTCTGGTTGAATCAGCAGATGGATGGAGGAGGTTGCTGTGGGTACCAAGTGTGTAGCTGGCAGTGCTTTGACTAGGAGAGAGTGTGTGTATTGATGCAAACAGACCACAAATTCTTTAAGGTAACAAAACTTTATACAGTTTTATAGGGTTTTTATTAATTCCTGTGATACTAATTGGGCTAAGCTATTACATATATTTTGCTCTCTGGTGTATTATTGTCTTAGAAAGCTTTTTTTTTTTTTCTCACAGATCTGTTTTGTCTGTCATTCAAAGATACTCGCAGCGACCCTCACAGTGCACAAATAGGCATTACTGTTTCACAGTAGCGTGCTTAAAAGCTCTTTCACTTTTTATGTGTATATTGGGAGAGCTTAGTGTTTTACGTTTGCCCCTCAGCTTTCCAGCATTTGGGTTAACCTATTAAATAGTCTTCTAAATATAACAAATATTTGATATATCAGTATCTCAACTTGGTCTTCTTTGCATCAGATATTCTGAAAAGCAATATCCCATCTTCTCAGATCATAATTCTCCCTTTATACCTCCATTTCCTTTATTGCTGCTATCTTTAGGATCTTTTTTTGTACCTCCTGCTTGGTTTTTTTCTTTTTATTTTTTTTTTAACAGATTTTCTTGTTCTTCTGAGAAGGTTTTGGGTTTTGGTTTTTTTTTTTTTTTTTCAATTTTCATTTATTATTTGATGGTTTTATTTCTACTTCTCATGCTGCCTTCATTTTAAAGATAACTATTAATTCAAGTAGCAGAAGCTTTCCTAGGTCAATACCATTCCATGGCATTCATGATATGGTGGCATTTCTGTGTTAATCTATACCTTACAGTAATTTCAGAAAACTGACTTCATTTTGCCTTCTCAAATTTGGTGTGCGTGTTTTCAAAATTTTCAAATTTTTCAAAATGGAGGATACTTCTCTAAAGCTCTTGGGAATAAGTAGTTTACTATGATTTTCATGGTGGATGTTTGTGTGGGTGGGTTTTTTTTTTTTCTTTAAATAAAATAAGGGGAAAGTTAGCAAGAACTTTTGTACGATGAATGTAATATCTATTGTTCAAGGGCAAAATGTGTGGCTGGGATATTTTTCTTTACTGAAGGCAGACAGAAAACTAGCTATCTGAGCCAGTGGGTGGAGGTCAGAACAACATCTGCTTTATCCCCGGGAGTACAGCCTTTTACAGCTTGCTGTTGTTCAGTGAATCAATTGAGCATGTAATAAGAAGAGCTCCAATATAGACAAGATGCATGGAACATATTGATTAGAGCCTAAGTAAATCTGACCACGGAGCATGTGCAGAGGCTGACTGTACCTCAGGCAATTTAATGCCTGTAGTACAGGTATCAGCAGCAATGTTTAGGTATGAAAAAATCCCAGATTACAAAGTCTTTGTTTAACAAATGATACTATTTGTCTCAAATTGCTGTAAATCTGCCAGTGTAGAAGATCTGTATTTCCCTAACTAGTTGAACGTGTGATTCATGTCATTTTATTAGATTCTTCCATTTTATGGTGAGTCAGAGATGGGAAAATGTTCCTTCTCTTGAATGTTAAATTATGTGAATTGAGGTAGACCTTGAATTTACTACGGAGAAAGAAATTTCTAAATGCTATTTTGCACCCAAACCAAATGTGTGTTCTGTATATTATTTATTTCTGTGCCTGTACTTGTTTTTTATCTGGGAGTTATTGGGAGGAATGATGCATTCCAAGTTATGGAAAACATTTTGGGGTAGCTGGCATTAAACTAATCATGAGCTCAGAGATGCTGATCATTAATTATGTCTCTCCTACTTTTACATTACTATTTAATCACCACAAGCCTTTTTACAGAAAATGGCTTCTTTAAAAAAATAAATTTTGGTAGTCCATGTCAGTTTCTATGGAAAATCTGTGATTTTTTTTTTCTTTTAATAATTTATTTTAGTAAACATAATCTTTTACTTTTTGAGGCACTTATTTCATATGTATGTAACTAACTGGTTAGACATAGTTTGTCATCTGGCATTAATGCTAACTACATGTGTCAAATTGTATTATAAGCCAGGCAGGATGAGTAGTTAACAATAATGAAATTGGTATTGAAGCTAGCTGAAAAAGTGCCTTATTCTTTAAGTGAAGTTTTGTCTTTGTTCATGTTTCTGCACAACTTTTCTTCCTTTTAAATGTCACTGTGTTTAGAAAAATACTGCCATGTAGACCTTATAGCTGAAGTTCTTCCAAAGTCTTCAAAAATATGACAGTCCAAATTAAAAAAAAAAAAAAAAAAAAAAAAGAAGATACTCAGAGGTGTGGGCCAACTTTTTAAAAGACAACTGGATGCTGAAACACATTTGTTATTTTAGAAGTTCAGCTCCAGCTGGCAGTATCTCTGCAGCCTCAGATATCTTAGTCTGAGTTTTATTGGCTAATTCTCTAAGTGTTCCTTTGAAAAACTCACCCAGTAGGGGGTTTAGTCTGTTCCCACTCTTCTTTACTCTGTATTAGTCTTCCTTCTAAGTCCCAAGCAAAAAGTTAAAACCAACTTAGATTATTTTTATTGCATTGTGTATTCTATTGAAACGACACGGGGTTTTTGAAATTTGTGTCTGATTACATGGCCAGTGAACTTAAATAATTTTGGAAGGTAAATAGTTTCTTATCTCTTGCAGTTTAAGAAAACTAGTTTTAACAAGGATCCTATTAATTTTAATTACAGAAATGTAAGGAAAGGCACACACTGACTTAAGTTATTAAAATATCAACATATATAAGATTGCATGGTGCAGAAGCACTGGCGAATAGAAAATAAAAATGTCTGAAATATTTTTTTGAAGTAATTTTTTGAAAGATCACTTAGAAAAAAATACCTTGTAAATTGAAGCAATTAGGAAACTGTTATCAAATAGCAAATGCTTCAGAATTGGCTAGTTCTGGTAGAACTGTCTGGACCTTGAAAGAGATTTCCTAGTGTGACTTTTAAGAATATCAAAATATCAGAAACTTCAAATGAATACTGGTTATTTATCAAGAGCATTGCTTTTGGCATAAATCCTCTAAAATACCTTCAACCAGTATGTTGTGCTGCTGGTATTTTTCTCTTGTTTTTTTTTGTGGTGTTCGTGTGTGTGTGTGGGGGGGTTTTTTGGTTTGTGGTTTTTGGTTTGGTGTTTTTTTTTTTTTTTACTACTGCCTTGCACCCTGTATAAGCACTTGTCTGGCTTAAGGGACACAGATGCTATGCATGCAACCTTAAAGCATTGTGTGCTTTGCAAGGCAGCACAGATAAGCCTTTGCTTGTTGCTCTTGGTGGAGCCAGAGAGAGAAAAGTCAGTTTGAGACAGTTTTTTTTCTTACTCAGCAAGGGGAATTTCCACATCATGCACTGGATGCTCTACACCTTCCTGCTGCCAATATGACAAAGCACGTTAGCTTTGACTGTAAAGATTAATTTATAGGAAATTAATTATGAAGCAGTTGTTCTGGGCAAGCAGTGTCTAATTCAAAGCCCATTTAATGAGTAGCAGTTTTTCTTTCATCTTTGGATCTGATGACTGCAGATAGAAATGTGAGAAGGTAGACGTGCCACTGATCCCTGCTTGTGTGTTCCTCTAGGGAGACAAATGAAAGCCACCGATGGAGCCTGTGCACAGCACACCCCGTTTGGACAGCATGAGTTTGTGCTGAACATGGGCACTCTAGAATTATTAGTCAATAGCAATGTAGGTCTCTTGGGATCATCTCTGCAGCACCATGACTTACAGTAAAGCTGCTTCACCACAGTCACCTAGGAGACAATTCTAGGATGATTTTCTTATCTTGTAATTTCCTTTGTGACTGTAATAGGCTCCTGTTATTTAGAATTAAAAGATCGTATTGCCAAATGCACGTATCTCTCACTAAAGCCAAATACTGTATAACTAAAAAATGAATTTTCCCTAATGACCACAGTAAGTGCTATATCTTTTGCTATTAAGGTGTCTGTAAATTTGAAACTGCATAATACTCTTCCTTTCCTGAATACATGCTCATATGAATTTGTTTCTCAGAATTGCTTGCTCTCTATCATCTCAAAAGTATTTTTGCAGAAGGGAAACAAGATTAACTGTATTTATGTACCAAATTTGGGATACTGAAACATGATTTAATTCGTCCATTTTAGAGGCTGTTATTTAATTATGGAATTACTTTTTTTCCTCTGTAGCAGTGCTTAATTTGGGTGAAGGGTTTTGAATGAAACTTGAAAGCTACACCAGATTTTCTGTTGGAACTCGGAAAGAAAACTTCACCAGTGTCCAGTGTATATAGTAGGCTTTCCTTTTGGATGGTTCTTTTAGGACTGCCCCTGGATGGTAGCTTTCTAATTCCATGAAAAAAGTTCTACCCATCCAAAAAGCCAGGAGACAAAGTGTGGGAGGAACTAGTTCCTGTCTCTGCGCCAGTGTAGGTGAAACAAGGGCTCAAACTGGAGTCTCTCACAAACTAAATATGCAAGGGTGATAGCCTTTGAATACATTTCAGGTCTTTGGGTGCATGAGAGCATTTATCTCTGCAGTCGCAGTATTCCTCATTATACCCTTTTTGATGTATAATTTCTACATAATCTGAAGTTTGATAACAGTAATGGAGAACGGTTGTCGCTGTCAGAGGTAATTCAAATGTTGTGTAAGGGCCACTCCAAGCTGGAATGAAACAGGATTTCTACATCTTAAAATATCTATAGTTTTGTGTTTCTGGATGTTGCACATCTGATGAGTACTATAATGTCATCTTTTTTCCATCTTCTCCACTTTTTTCCTCTGTTCCTCAGGTTAAAAAAAGCCAAAGGTTTTTTGGCATTCCTTTATATGTATCATCTTCTATGATTGGTGCTGAGTATTAATTTAAGTAAGTTGAAGTTGGAACATCACATAGCTGCTGGCCATAAACTTATAATTTTAATAAAGCAGTTGCAAAGTAAAAATCTGAGGGTACTAGGATATAACCAGATGTGATGTATACCACATCTATACAGAAGTAGAAAAACAAAAATTTAAGTTATAGCATATAATCAAGTTGTCAGGCTGTTCCCTTCTACTTCACATTTTTAGGTTATGATGCAAATGAGCTTTTAAAATCGATTTGAATTTGTCAACACTGTTAATGAAAATGTTAATGCCTTGTTAGCTGTCGACTAATGATAGTGGAGGTTTTCATTCCTTACTTAATGGTGGTACCGAATGTGAGAAATCATGATTTATAGCCTGCAAATGGAAGAACAGAGTAAGCTTTTCTGATGAGAGAGCTCCCTGAGCTTACCTCATAACCGTGCTGTACTGCACAAGGTGTGATATTGATGAATAGTTTTATGACTCATTTGGTGAGATCTATGAAGGCAGTTACTTCATAAGGTGGCATTTTATCACAGTTGCTTTTGACCTGCTGCAGTTGACTCATTGATTGGAGTTAGTCAGGGGAAGAAAAAGCCAGAGACTTAGTGAATGCTAGGGAAAGTGCTGATATTTGTATCTTTTTTATTTTTTCTAAAGACTCTATTTCTGACAATGTGCCAATGATTGCTTTATGTATGCCTAATTATTCTGTCATTAGATGAGGTTTTGTAATTCTGTTTGGAGTGGCAAAGCCTGAGTTTAATATTAGCAGATGCTGTTTTTCCTTTTTATTTTTTTTTTCCTAGGCCTACTTTGGCAATGCCTTCTGGATTTTTGATTGAAGAAATTGAACTTTGAATCTATACAGAGTCATGCATCATTTAGTTAGTTTGCAGAACTCCACTCAATTAAAATTCAGAGCTGAGAAGTAGAGAGATCTGTGTGAGGAACCCCTTCCTGAAGAAATAATACAGGTTTTAAATGCTGTTTTGGGATGGGTTTAGCAAGGCAAGCAGTTAATATTAAGTGCTCTGTTCACTTTCAGAACTATACCTTATTTAAAAAAAAAAAACAAACCCCAAATTTAATACTGAAAAATTTTTAATTTTAATACACTGAAGGATTCTTTTGGTCAGTGTTTGGCTTTGTTTTTAACACTGTTGGTGGCTCATACTTAATACTGTGTATGTAGGCATAGTTAAGACCAATTTAGGTCTGCATAGATCCTGAGTCTAGTTTTGCCTCTGTGTGGGAAGATTAAGTTTTACATTTCAAAACAAGGCTTTGGATTTAGAGTATTGTGTATGTGTGGTTTGGGTTTTTTGTTTGGTTTGGTGGTGGCTTGGTTTTGTGTTTGGTGGTTTGGGGTTTTTTTAATGTAGTAGTATACTGTAGTTCTAGGCTGTCTCTAGGTTATTGCAGACACAATAAAGCGTAGCCACACCAAAATTCATGAGTTCTAAGGTTTTGAAAGAGAAGCTTGCTCTCCGTTCAGGGATTGAATGAAGATTTGATGGATGTTTCTTATTTACTAATTCCTGACTTAATGTGCCTCTCATTGCTTGTATAAATGGTAGATTTCTGGACTAAATCTGCACCTTGTTTCTCAGTTCTTAAAATTAAGTATTTGGCATAAGGAGGATCCGATTCCAGAAGTTACTTCTATATGGACAGATCCCAACAGGCTGGCATTCACTTCAGGAGTGGTGTTTGTCAGGAGAAATAAGTACCTGTATCCAACATGTATGGGCAGAATTTTTCACTGGAATCTTTATTCAAAAATAGAACCATTCATATTTATGTTACTCAAAAATAATGAATTTAAAGTTGTATTAGTAAAGAGCTGAATTCTGTTCTCCACTTGTCATTCTTCTGAAATCATGATGTACTGGAGCACTGAAAAACAAAGCAAAGAACCTGCCGGTTCATAGTAAATTGATACTGAAAACACTCAACAAAACAACTGATTTGTCCTTTTCCCTGCTGGGTGTTTGGATTTCGGTTAACAAAAAGCTGTGCAGAAGTAGCTGGTCATATATCAAAGAGTTTAGATCTAATAGATCTTTGAACAGATAGTGCAAACATATGGGAATAGAGATTGAAAGCAGAGATGTTCTTTTCTAACAAGAGCTGGTCAGTGTTGTAACATGGCCGTTGATAAGCAAAAACTTGCTGTAGCTGGTAACTTTGTTAAGCTGCAGATTTGTTGCATATTTTACATTGTAATATTAAGCTACATTTTCTTGAAATACGCTCCTAAATAGACATGGGATCCTAACTGGACATAGTAAAAGACCTGCTTTTTTTGGTTATAAGTTTGTTTTACTGATAGTCCAAACTGGCTGTATAAGAGTTCATTTGTACAGGGGTTTCTGTTTGTTTTTTTCTGTTCCTGTTCCCTGTTGGGGAGGGCATGGGAGTGGAAGTAGCAAAACTTCCACTGAGTTTAGTGGGAAAATGAAGCTCTTAACATTTGCAACATTGTGTAAATTATGAAGTTATTTTGTGTAGGTGTTTTCCTATGAATACTTTGTTTTGCAGGTTTTTTTCTAGGTCCTTCTTGCTACTGTGACTAAGAGGAAAAGGTTTCATATGAGAAATCCAATTTGAGGTTTGTAGAAACTAAAGTTTGCTTTTATTCTAGGTAACTTATTAATTTCTTGGTATTTGTTTGCATTTCACTTCTGTAAGCAGTGTAATTTCTTATGTCCACTATACTTTGAAAAGTGTTTATTTGTATAAAAATAATTTTACATACTTCACACTGTCTCAAAAATAATTAGTTATTTGGGGGCTGTGGTGCAAAATGGCTGAATGGGAGAGTTTAACTGAAAAAGTGACTGTTATACTACATCATGAGATGTAAAATGAGCTTTATATTTGAAGTTATTAAAACAAAATGTATGATTAAGGACAAAGCCTGAAATAAGTACTTGAATGTTCTATAGTATCAGCCTCAAATTCTTTTGTAATGGTTTGAGATTCAAAAAACCATGAGGCTTCTGAGGGCAGAGTTTTACTAATTGTATTTACACCTGAGAGAGATTTTTGATCTGTGAACTCACAGATAGGATTAAACTAGTCTGTCCCAGCACAATACCTGAAAACAAATACAGCAAATGTCTAAAAGCAAACTTCTTATAGTTTTGTTGTTGTTGTTTGATTTTTGTCTTGATATTCAGATTAGCAGATTTTGCAACGCCAGTGACCCTATAATTGTCATGGCTGCTTATCTTGATTGTGTTAGAGAAAATTAGGGCAACTATCCCTGTGCCTATCTTAGTTCGTGTGTTGCTCAAATTAGGCTAAAGTCTCTTCATATTGCAAAGACAGTCTTTTTATGACAAAATGTTATGGCTGCTTAAAGCTTAGAGGAGAGTTTTACTGAGCTTTTAGAGAGGACAATTTAATTCATAAAAAAAACCCAAACCTAAAAGCAACAGATTATAGTAATAGCAAATTGTGTTTTCTTAAAGTGAGAAGCACATGAATTTACTGATTCCTAGCATTACCTCAAATACATTCTATACTTTTGGTTTATTATGAAAACGTTTTTCTTGGTACTGTGGCCAGATCTTTCATTATTCTTTTAAAGAATTCAATTTAACCTGACCACAGCTTTAATATAATATTTTGATCAAGAACATAAACATTTTATTAAACTAGATGCCTTACCACTTTATCCAATTCCTGCAGTAAGCTGTTCTTGCTTATCTGATGAGACTTACTTAAACGAAAGTGCGCTACAGGTAACCTAAGACTGCTGAGTTATTTGCAAGTGTTTGTCTTCTGCACGTTCTGTTCACAGACAGAGTTATACCTGAGTTATTCTTAGTGTTTGCTTGAAGAGTGCTGTTCAGATAATCATCTGCCTCTAAAAACTGATTCTGGATAAAGTTGTGGGGGTTTTAAGTGGAGAAAATATATTTAAAAATAATCCCATGGCTAGAAAAGTTTGCCATTGTTCCATTCATACTATACTGACTAGTAGCCAGCACTGATTTTTATATGGCAGCAGAAGTTGTGTATTTGCCTTCAGGTGCTACATGACAGCGTGATTAGAATAAGGGTAAGGTCCTTCTCTGAACACTTTCAGGATTACTGCCGGGAAGCATCTGGGGAGGAATGGAGCTGTGTGCTGGTGAGAGTTGCCTACACTGATAGTAGTATAGGGAAGGAAAAGGGGCAGTGGGAAGAATTATATTGAATTACAGTGCCCCTAGCTGTTGATCTATAGAAGATTGATCTATACTGCAGTGATTCTCAACTATTTTGGAGCTGCCCTGTTGTCTCTTATTTTCTGAATAGTGGCTTTGCCTCCTTTGTGTTTTGGCTTCTCATGTCTTTGCTCCCCTTTGCCTCTGTTCCCCAGGCTCAGCTATTCTGCATAGTTGTAAGCCTAGGAAAGCTGAAAAGAGAGACGCAGATGAAATTTGCTTTAGATACATCGTACACCACCCCTTGTTCAAGAGCCACTGTTTGAGCATGAAAATAATCTCAAGAGAGGGCAGCTGAGCCATTTGTAAAAAGAACCTAATTTTGATGCAATCCAAGTGATAATTGGACGGGTGTTATTTTTTGTGTTACTGAGGAGGGAGATGTGTTGGTGGGGAAAAAAAAAACCAAACCCAACTAAGAAATGAAGGCAGGCAGATGTATATCTAAATACTTTTCCATTACCTAGCAGAGCACTTCCCTTTTAAAGGCCTGTATTTGTAAAACATTCTTATTTTTTCTTCTTATATGGAGGAGATAGTCAAGGATCCCAATATATTAGACTTATGTGGAACAAAGGCTTTTAGTTAATCAGCTAATCTGGACAGGATAGAGATTGTTTGAATACACGGTCTCATCTTAAATTCTAATAAAATATATGTTGTATAGATAGAAAAGACTAATCATGAAGTAAGAATAAAGTCTTTAAAAAAAAAAACAACCACAATTTTGAAGTATAGTTATAGCTTTTCTTTCATAAATACTTAACTTTAAAAAAAAATCATACTTTTAAAGTTACAGTTTGTCATCTACAGGTAGCAGATTTTTCTGATGGGTGTGGAGTTTCTTTCCATCTGCAAGTGGTCGTTATTCCCAGGTCCAAATGATTAATGGTAGGAAATGGTAGTTTGGGCTCAACTTCATTATTTTGGGGTATACGCAACATGTCAACCGTTTTGGTGAAAAGAACAAAAAATGGTTATTAGATACTGTTCCTTCCCATTTGAAAGCTTGACTCTCTTACCTCTTTAGTAACTTAATAGCATGTTGTCTGCCCCTCACAGAAAGATACTGCTAAACAGGAAGGATGCCAGAAGTTGATGGCAGTTGTTGATTATCATACAAAATCAATTGCTCTGGTAGGTGAAGCAAAATCATTCAAGTTATGATAGTGACAGACTGAAAAGATTCTTATTTTTCATTTACTGCAAAGCAGTAGTGCAGTTAGGGCTTCCCAGCATCTTTTGAAATCATAGGATGAGCAAAAGCAGAGTTTGGTGGAATAGTGGAACTTTCTGGGGACTTTGACTCTCCTTGGTAGAACTTAGCAGTGCAATTAGATGCATGCACAGTCAGATGTGAAGATCGATGGGCTTCTGTCATTTTGCTAGCTGAGCACCTGGCCCTCTATGTGAAGCCATTTCATTGTCAAGTTTTGCAGCAAGGAAACAAAGCCCATGCCTGTTCCAGCAGAGCGTACAAAAGAAACTTTTGCAAGGGCACAATGGGGTGTTTCCCCAGGTTGCAAAATGCAGAAGAATCTGTAATTCTGTCTTATTTGCCTCTCTTTTGTTTGACTGACTGTGACATTGTGCATTAAAAAAATACACATGTAGACAGATAATTTTTTTAAAATAGGCTTTTATGAAATCAAAGATGCTGTCAGCTGATACCTTTTAAATACAGTGCATTCTTAGCTGCCTGTGTTGGGTACAATCAGATTTAAAATGTATGGCAAGTAAATAAGAACATAAAACTGATGAACCACAAAATAAAAGGGGTCACATGCTGTATTTTGTTAGTCAGCACAGCAGTAAAATACCAAAGGATGTTGAGATGTTGCCTCCTGATATAAAGCTAAAAATGCATCACTCGTAATGATATCACAAAAAGGCAGAAAGAAGGCTAGTCCTGTGCGCTGTATTTATATTTCACTGCTGACTTGACAGTATACAATTATTCCAGTTTTGGTTGGGGAAAAATACTAAGATCTCGTCCTTTCTTCAGAGTTTCAGGCACTTAACACAGTCTGTTCTCATTATGCACCGGTTGCTCAAAAATACACTGTACCTAAAGTAAAGGTATGTGGCTCCCCAGATCGTACGTGTTGAATGTGTAGCTTTGAATGCAAAGGTTTGATCAGGTGACATAGCACAAATCTCAACCAATGTCTTGTGAAGAAAGGCTTTCAGATGCTCTTTTCCTGGGTTTGATTTTTATTTTAAAATCCTGACCTTAATTATGATTGATATTAGGGTGTAGATTGGCAGTATAAGAGTGTTGGTTTGCCTGCTCTTTAACTAACTACTCCTTAATTTACTAACTCTTTAAATAAGCCTAAACTTTAATTGGCAATTTAGATAGGTCATTGATTAAAAAAAAAATAAAATAAATACACATATATTGTTCAGTTTTCACCCCTGAAATTCTACCTGCACAAGCAGATTATTTTCCGTAAGTGCCATAGAAAGGTATGTTTTTATTCTACTGCTTAGGGGGAAATTTAAACCTGCAAGATTGTACTTCTAACCACTTAAAGCAGCGAAGTCATAGTGCCAATAAATTAACTCTGGTGCTGAATTCACAGAATTCTGCCATACTGTCCTTGTACCCTGAGCTCAAGGACAGCGAAAGGAGAGTAGACAGCATCAGATATCAGGGCAGCAACTTTAGAGTGTCTGTGGATACATGATGTGCTATTAGTGTATGTAAATATGTATACAGTCAGTGTGATGAATGGCTGTCTAAATATGATCGTGTGGTATTATATCTGGACATAATTACTTGAAGCAGGAAAAGTTTTCTGTCATAAAGTACAGTTTCTAGGCAAAAAAGATATATTTGAATGTTTATAAGTGGGTGTTAGGAATGCTTCTAGCCTTAAACACTGGCAAGTTATTGCTGTGTGCAAACACCCTTACGAGAGGCAATGTTTGCTTCAAAATAAAGCCTCCCACTGTCTTGTGAGCAGTCCAAGACTGTCTTGTTCAGTAAGAGTGGTGATCTGAGGAATCTATGTATACCCACAAACTCTGTGATGTTTTGAACTTTTGCTATTGAAAAGGGTGTCGATACGAAACCTGTAATTATTTTCTGATTGGATCATCTATTTGAATGCTGCTATCCTGATTCAATAATTAATGAATTATCAGAAGTAATCCTGCACTATCACTTACTAGGAATGAAGGATATACAGGTGTTCAGAAATGGCACTGAAGGTTTTGAAAATAATGTCAGAATCTAACCTAAAGCTGTGTTAAACCCTGCTTGCTGTTTGTTCCAACAGCAACTTTTCCACAGCTCCCAGTCCATGTCAAATGAGGCCAGCACTTTTTTTGAAGAGGCTAAAGCAACAGCGTAAAGGGAAGCTGCTCTCTTAGACACTGCTTCACTTATTTCTTCTCTGCTTAGCCTTGTTCTCTGCTGACTCTTACCAGTGTCCTCCACCCCATTTTTTCTTTTACTGTTATTACATTTCTCTGTTTCCAGTTTCTTCTACATTTCCCTCTACTTCTGTTTACATTCTCTGTTTCCGTTTCCCCCCCCCCTTTTTTTTTCTTTTTCTTTCCACTTGGCCCTTTTACCCTTGTAGGCTATTCAGGAAATCACTGAGTATTGTATATTGCACATTCTTTCATGCTTTCCTGAAATTGGGCCAAAATTGGCCCTTTTTACCCCCTTCTCCCTTCTTTCACATTTCCAGTCATCTGCTTTGGATTTACATTTCTTGTTTAGGAGAGCTTTCTAGATCTTGCTTAAATGTCTTCTGCTACCAGGTTCCTCTCTGAAAGAACATTCTTTGATGAAGAAACTTAATACTGGAAGAATAGCACCAGCTGCAACTGGTGTTTGTTTTCTTCAAATAATATTTAACAGGAATTTAAATCACCAGGTGGATAACTGCAGAAATTATGGCAATTTGCCCAATTGCAGGAATAGCTTTAGATTCGTCCCCAAGTTTGTTCTGGCATAATTCCTGATTCATGTACCAGCTGGTCAGCCATATCCTTGATTGCTGTTTCTGCAGGTGCCAGCTCCATCCCTGCTGCTGGTATCTCTATTTATTTACCTATTTAAAGGTTCAGTTGCTTTAAGCCTTTTTCTCTTAGGATGTGTTACTTATTTTGCAAGAGTGGTTACTTGTGATTATAGGGAGCAACAGAGCCTGATGCAAAGCCCATGAAGTCCATAGAAAGGACTGTGTTATTTTTGAATAGCAGTTGGATCAGGCCCATGGAGAGATCGGGTGAATGTTTTGCTCTAAATATAGATCTGTTATGATTCTTCTGATCTTCCTAGTTAGACTAATGTGAATCTCTCAGGAAGGATTATAGGGTTTTTTGTTTAATTTGCTTCTGATGCCTTCCTTAAAAGGAGAGGGGAATTTACACCCAAATTATTTTATCAACTTTATTCAAACTTTAACAATTTTATACAGTGAAACTCCAGAGTATCTTAGACTGCTCATATTTGAAATGAAAACCCCTGCAATTTGTAAACTGTCAAACTTAATACAAGATCTTAGTGTTAATAGGATTTTATTGACTTCTACCATCAGCAGAGGAAGAGGTTGATAAAGTGCCACAAAGGAAATGAAGATACAATGCTCATTTTACTTGCATCTCCAGAGCCGTGTAAATTTGATTGCTGAATTTATGATAATCCAGCTCATTGTCCATTGCTCTTCTGGGGGAGTGGGGACAAGAGAGGATTTCTGGAAATGACAGTGAGTTTACAGAGCTGTAAAATCAGACTTCGTGACTTTGGATTGTGAAACGGATTAAAGTATTGGTGCCCAGTTACTATGAGAGAACGCAAGAATCCACTGTATTATTTATTTCGTATGTGTGTGCTGATATCCTGCCGGTTTTCTTTTTTTCTGCTCCCATAGGCAGCTTCATTTGCACAGCTATTTTTGAGTGTAGTTGATATAATTATTGCAGTAGAATGAGCAAGTGCAAGACTAAGAATATTAAGAAAGTGAAGCAAGGTGACAATGTGAACATCATGACACTTGCAAATGGAGCACTTTTTTTTTTCCCCCACTAAAGGCACAACCAAATATTCATAGGCTTTAATGTGCATGGCTCTTGGGCAATGGGGATAGGTTGTAAGCTAAGTACAACATCGTGGACCTCGGAGATCAGAAAAATGAGGTGGCTGGTACCATAACACCAATCAGTTCTGTTTTCCAGAGAGAAAAACGTGGTCCCCTGCTTTTTTAAAGAAGGGGTTGTGTATTTAAAGTGACTATTACAAGTCTTCAATGTTTTAACTGCTCTATAAATGTGGAGTTAGAGAAAATGTATAGTTCTAATAGTTCTGAGAAGGGAAATGTGCCATCTCTCCAGTGGGTACCAGTTACTGAGGCGATCTCATGCTGAGACCACTTATGTCTTCAGAGCAATGGTAAGAAGCAACCTGGAAAAAAATGCCACCCAGTTTCAGTTGCTGTGCAGTGTTTCCCTTTTTCTTCCATCTCGCATGGTTTTTATTTGCGACACTTCAGACCTAACTGGCATTATTTTCAAACTCTTTCTTCGCATCCATGATGAATTTTTCATGGAGAAAGTATAATCTTGCTGAACTTGATACAGCTGAAATAGCTTGCCTTTTAATAGCAATTTGTTTACTATATTCCATCATTCATTTTGGTTACTTTATGGAGTCTTAAATATCACAATTTTTTAAATTTTAAAAACAGAAGTATATCAGGTTACAGGAAATCCTTATTAAATGTTTTCTGTTCCTGTGCCTAGCGGTTTTAAAATCTCAGTGAGAATGAAAGCCTTTATCTAATTATTTAAAATAATATAGTATACTAAGCTAATGTGCTCATCCCCCTGTAGGTATCACACCTAGTACTGAAGGAAGGGAGTGCTAGCAGAACTTGACTATCTGTGGCCAATAGACATCAATTTTTTTTCATTCCATGATTGCATCAGTGAGTAGCATTCAACACACAGTGCCTGCAGTTGCCTGATGTTGTCACAATCAGATTTGAAAACGCTGACACAACAAGCCCTTGTATGTTTTGAATTTGTATGTATTTTCTGTCACCTTGAGAGAAGTAGTATTTTGCTGTTTCTACTCAATGAGATAATGTGAAAAGTTCCCTAAATTATCCTTATCGTTAGCAGTGGATGGAACTACTTTAAAAATCTGCCTTTTCACTGGAAATCAAAATCTGAAAAAGTTTCATGTAAAACCTGAAACATTTTGGTACTACAATAGTATAAAGGTGTATGTGGGAGTTGTAGTCTGGGCTGCTGAAGTGACTGCCCTTACCGGCAGATGCCTCTGCCCTGACTGTGCATCCCTTTATGTGACACGTTCCACCTCCTGGGAAAAACGAAGCTGGGATACGAGAGAGCAGAAAAAGAGCTTGAGACATTTGAAGTTAACTCTGTCTTGATGATTAGTCAAAAAGCTTTACAAAACCAGAATTCCTGGAAATAGAAAATCCAGAAAGGTCTATAATGTCTGCTGATAACAGTAGCACTTGAGCACCCATTTTGTGATATCAAGACACAAGTTTTTGCCTCCTGTAATTTTATCCATTGCTCTCTCAAAATCCCTAGATCTTATAGTGTAATGCAAATGAAGAACCATATGCTTTCCTTTTACATAAAGAAAGTTTCCAGGCTCAAAGTTTGTGAAGGAACCATACTCCTAAAAGGTTCTTGGAGACATACTTACAAGGGGACTGAATTGCGAAGTGGGGGTTGCTGGCACATGTTTTGTTTACTTTTCCAGATTCCACACACCCCCCGCCTCCCATTATGTGCATCTCAGAATCTCGCATATTGTCCAGCTCTCCAGTTTGCAGGAAGTGCAGCATGATCCTTGAAAATATGACTCTATTGACGTGCTATTGCAGATGTGCACTTTTCTCCCCAGTGTGATCTAAAAACCATACTGGATTTGCTGTACCACTTTTCTTCTGTGGGATAGGTTTATTTAACAAGGATTAGGAATTTAAACACACACCCCCAAAAATCCCAAACAAACAAAACCCCAAACCAAAAAAAAAAAAAACCCAGCAGAGCAGACACTTTACTAACTTCCCCAAGTTCTTATAATAATGATTTCCTATATTTATGAAATTTCCACAAGTGATCTCCAGTCCTAGTGAAGGAAAACATGTTGCATAAGTCATTAAGCCCCAAAGGCTTTTTACATATATTACCATTTGGAAAAAAAAAAAAAATCTGTTAACACTCAGGGCAAATGATTTTCTGTATAATTAAGGAAATGAATTGTGGCAGCAAAACTGCAAGACTTGAATAACTAAACCACAATGATGTCTTCTCTTTTTCTCAGCTTGCTTCAGTACAAATTGCAAATGGCCTAGGCAGTAACTCCAGCATCTCCTGACTGATCTCTTTTCAGTCTGTGTCGCGTATGCTCTCTGTGACACTTTTACCACTTGAGCTAAAATTACTGTGTGAAACACTGGTGGTACGTGCCTCGCCCCCCGGCTCCTCTAGAGCAAATGGAAACTTCTAAGAGGTACTGTGGCCTGAAGAACTCAGATCTGCTCATGCAAAATATTCGTTTGGACCCCTAAGAGGAGGGATTGAGCCAAGCACCTAAACAGAAATGCATTTTCATATCAATGGGCCAAATACAGGAGGATTCTGAGGGATGAATTTAAAAGATTATCTACATCATTCTAACTATATAGGTCTCCAATAGGAGCTATTTAGGTCTGTACAAAGAACTTAATATGTTACTATCTTCTGAATGGTCAAATGATATAAAACTGCTGCGGTATTAGCCAGGCGTCTCAGGTTTTTTATGGTTTTGAAGAACTTTGAGCAAATATTTTAAACTACTTTTGGGTTAAGCACATAGGTTCCCAGTTCAAGTATTTACATAGAATTGAAGTATGTTTTTGACAGCAGTAACTTAGAACACAGCTTAACAAAGATGAATTAGTAAAACAACTAACTTCTGCTGAATATGTGCTTTTTGCCTAAAGGAAAATTTCATCCAGCAACTATCTTGCACTACAGGAAAAAATGGTGAATCGCTACTTTTTAAACTTTGAGACATTATCTAGTGGTGTCTTAATTCAAAGGAACATCTAGTAATCAGCAAATGGAACACTCTCTTCATTGGTCCTTTCTTGACAAACATCAGTTTCATCTCTCTACCTTAATGTTTACTGCTGGATAAAAATGGAATGGAATTATTTATGTTACGTGAAAGACTGGTAGATTGGATTTATTAATATCCAAGATCATGTTATTGCTTATCACAAACTGAGGCCGCTATCGTATGCTCTCCTGTATTTGCTGCAGTCTGACAAAGATGAAGCAGTCCTTTTGTCAGCATCTGTATAGAATACGGAGCTGTGAATGTTTCTGACATCATGCGTGACAGGCTGCATTTAAGAAATTCTCTTGAACAACAATAGTATAAATAACTTGCCTACATCTAATCAATAATTTGCTTACTGTGTATGAACTTCATGAATTAAATGGAACCTAGGAGAGACATCTTGCTGAGCTTACTGTAGTTTTAGTGACCTGGCTAATAAGGTGTTTATATTTTGATGGCACTGTTTTTTAAATGTGCTGGAACATTATGATCTAGAAGAGAGATTAAAGGATTGCTTTTGAAAGTCCCTTTCCCATTCATGTAACTTTTTTTTGAAGACTTGAAAATTGCAATATTTTAAAATATCAGGACTCTTAACAATGAATACATTTTGTAATTTGAAAATATATCTTATTTTGAAATCCTTCAGCCCACATGTGTCTTAATGTGGTGTATTGTATCTGTTAGATATAGTCAGGACAGTATTTATCTAGTTATAAGGATGATTCATAATCCTGAACTTGTCTTTGAGATTTGTTTTGAGAGATATGATGATACCTGCAGGTGATACGTTGTCAGATCAGACAAAAGCATGGTAATATTTCTGCTGGCATTTAGACAATATGAACAATGACTGTTTAATGGTTATGGTTGTTGAGAATGCATGGCATGGTAGCACTGCTCTCAGGTGGAGAACAGCAACATAATTCTCTGGCTGACTGCAAAGGTTAAGATACTTCCATTTTTTTCTGTATGTTTTTATAGGTTCCAAACAGAACAAACTTAAATGATAAAATTCAAATTATCTGAGGGATTTTTATGCTCTCTTTTCTCCTAAGTACAGTACATAAGCACTTCACATGTTATAACTGCATTTATAATTTAAAAAAAATATTTGCAAGCTATTTATCGGTCTTCAGTGAGGGGAAGAACTGAGGGAAGCCGCTGATTCACTTGCCAAAATTTGTTGATAATTTCTAGGAGTGGTTAAGCCCTTGCATGCAAGTCATCCAAACCACAATATGGTCTCATTCTGTTTGGGTTGGATAGGGTGGCTTTGTAATGCTTGATGAACTATACATCTTGTCTGGACAGGAAAAGTCCAAACTTTCAGGAAAACTCTGAGCAGTTTGAGCTTCTGTTAGGCACCATTTTGAGCGAGAAATGGTAATGTCAGCAGACCTAAAAACACAAGTGTCAAGCTTCCTAAATGAAGCAGTCATCCAGGCAGAGAGGTAAAATTGTAACACACCATGGGTTAAAGAAATACTTGCTCTTGGGCTTAACCTTTATCTGTGCATGTACTCCGTTCTGAAAGCAGTCAAATTACTTATTAAAATGCTGTAAGTAGAATTTTCAGTTACAGATTCCTCTTCATCAAATGTGGCTGCTCATTTGCAGCTAATCATTGAAATTAGGTGTCTGAACAAAAAGGAAGCAAAACACAAGATGTTGTTGCACATTGGCTTGTTTGAGCTTGTTTCTTCTAGTGGAGAGCTTAATCAGAAAACCAGTTTATTAAAAAATGAGAGTGAATTCTGAGTAACTGATAAGGAAGATATTAATCTTCATTTCAAAACATGGAGTATCTTAATTTACTCCACTCTATGCTCCCCCTGTTCTCCCTGACTTAGGACATAAGTATTTTCCAAAACCTCGTAAGGGCTGCTAGTTGAAGGAACTTTCCTGCAAAAGTTTCTGTCCTTGCCAGGACATAGAGGCACTTGCTTAAAATGTGAACATAAAATAATAACTTGTCTGTGTCCTGGGGCATCACTAACTGCCTGGCATGCTGTGGGTAGTGCAAGATTACCCATGTGGCCAGATATGTTCTAACTATGCAGAAAATTTGCAGAGGTAGTTCAGGTGTACGTGTTAGGAAAATCTTTCTTGATTGGCAATTGAGCTCTGAAACAAAAAGGAGTGTGTTTATTCCTTGCATGTGACTTCTTTTTTTTCATTCCCCAATTTTTAACATAAGCTTTTCTTCCAGTGTTATTAATGGTATGCAGTGTAAGCACTGTGGTCTCTTAGGGAGGTTCAGCAATAATGTTATAGAACTGGTTACAGCCTGATCTCATTATTGGCTACATCTGGCTTAATTCTGTGGTTCAAAATGTCTTCTGTGGCTCATTCAAAATTTTTTCTCTTTTTTATCTCAAAAAATGAGTCCACTTTAATCAGACAAAATACGCATGTATTTCATGAACAATCAGTTATTACTCAGCAGATGGGCTTTTATTCCTTTCACTTCATAAGCAAAAATACCCAGTGAGATGTGGTTTAAGATTTTTATATATGCTAGTTACATCTCTTTTCATGTATTTTAACTATTGTTGAAGTATCTTACTGGGGCATACTTTTTCTCTGGCTGCCCTTGGTTTGTAGCCTTTGCTGGAGCAGATGATCCCTGGAAAAAGCAAAACTTTCTAAACTAAGGGCTATGATTAGTCTGTAATTTTGCTGTGATTAGTCTATGATACAGTTTTGAGGTAAACTTCACAGAATGCCGTGTTTTCTGGGTACCTGATCAACACCTTTCACTCTAAAATGAAGCAACAAACCATAAAAGGAAAAAAAAAAAGCAATGCAGAACAAGCAAAGGTATAGGTTGCTATCTCAGTCCTTTATATCTGATGGTGCATTTCTTATTACATTATGAATAATCATGCCATATCTAGGAAAGGAAAGAGTAAGGTATAAGCCTGGTAAAATTGAACATGTTTAAATCAGCAGGCTCAGATTAGTTGTAGGAGTAAGCCGAAAAGTCTTGGAATTGGTACCACTTGTTATTCAAAACAAATAAAAAAACTCAAGGAGGAGGGGAATAGGGGCAGGGGAAGCCTTCAGGTCCGTAAAGGATAAGTATTAATATCCTTTAATGGTAAGTATCCAGGGATCTAGGGACTAGTCTGGCATCAGTCCCAGGTAAAATACTAAAAAGGTTAATTTAAGACTCTTGATAATTTCATAAAAATGATTAAAGGTTAAGCACATGATCTGAAGTTACACAGGCAGTCCTCCCTTCTAAGTGTCTTGACAGATTTTAGGTCAGCCAAGAGCTTTTCGTCAAAGTTCGCCCTTAATTTTGAGAAGTTCTTGTTTCTGCTTCGTTAGGGCTTGGTGGTTTGTTAAGAGGGCCTGGCATGATCTGAAGTGACCTGTGTGATGGATTCTAATTACCACCATTCCTGAGTTTTGTGATTCTTCAAATTTTTAGTGACAAAACCTACCACATGACCAGGCATGCTCTTTCTATATGGCAATACCTTTAAAAAAACTTTTGTGTTTTAATCCCTGCAAGGCAGCTCAGAAAAAAAGTTCCCTGTTTTTAATCTTAGAAACCTGAGGTATGGACAGTAAACAATATTATTTCAGATGTCTCCATGTAATGTGATTGGAATGCCTAGCTGTTTTGGTTTTTTAAATGGAAGAAATCTTGTGCCTAGAATATATGCCTTGTATGAAAAGAAAAAGGATTTAAGTAAGCAGCAAAAGCAGTAAATACAGCATGCGCGCACACAAAAATCGTGCCAGAAATTTATTTTTGTCTGAGGCAAACTGGATACAGAAGTTACTACAGCTGACCCCGTGTCAGCGTTCAATTGGTCTGTCAGTGCCTACTCAGTAGATCAGCCCCTTCCTTAGTAGCATGAAAGGTTATGTTCTGTCTGAAATAGACTTTGATTCTCAAAATACTTTCCCATTGTGCTAGTTGCTATCAAAATTTGTCCCTTCTGTACCTTCTTTTTTATAATAAACGTTTTTTCAGAGTGGTCATTCTGCTCTTCAAATACATAGACCCATAATTTCCTGTACAGACTTCATTCTTCAAGAGGATTTATCAGGTGTTTTGTGTGCAAATTCATATTAAAACTTGTTCTTGACGACTTAGTACCTGTAGCTTTCACTGACTTTCCAACGCTCTACCTCACCGAGTTGGCAACTGTACATAAGAAATATAGCTGCCAGTTTGGGGTAACTCTGACAAGGCATACTAGGTTCTTCAGAATTATACTGTGGAGTATGGGGGGAAGCTGAAAAACTTGGTAATGAACCAGTAATTTTCCTCATGTTGCTTTTTCCAAAACTGTATACAGTAGAAACTGTTAAAATCTTCTCCAGCTTATGCATAAACTGATTTACTTTTTCTGGTAGCTGGTGGATGTTCTTGCTTATCAGTAATTTTTGATACACAATTGGGAGTTGAAAGCTATTGTGTTCTGCTGTGTACAGACCCATAAAGAGGACAGTATGAATTGGGGAAAACACCTTGCCATCTAAGTAGGAAGTAAAACAAACTCTTGAAGTGCAAGATTTGCTAGCCAGCTATTGGAAAGTGAGGAACATGAACTCTGAAACAATGACCTGTGTCAGGAAGGACTAACCCAGTCCTTGTTATTTGAGTGTTGGTGAGCTCTATAGTCATGGACATTTGTCTCCACTTAAAGAACATCTGAAAAGGAGGGCTGTGAGATTTTTGTGTCAGACACTAAGCCTAGAGCGAGTATCTGCCAAGTTACTCAAGTGCACATATATCCAGTGACTCCCACTTATGTCACTTTTATGTAGGAAAGACAAGAAATTTAGTTAAGCTTAAGTTCTGTTACATTTGGTTTAGTTATTCTGTTTGTTTCTCTGAGAAAGATTTTTAAAACAGAACATACATACTTACATATAGATATGCATGCATTGATTTTTCTCTTTTTAAATAAACAATATATTGCTCTAAAACTGAAAAATAGAATGAATCAATGTTTGGAACACACAGCTGAATCCATGGGTGACTAAGTTTTCTGTATGTATTCCACAGTGTTTCCATCTGAAATTGTTTGTACAAGAGAGTGCTTTTGTGTCTGTATAATCTGCACCCAGAAAAAAAAGACTTTGAAAGTACTGCAATGATGATCAAATTGTCTGCTTATGTCTCTACCCTGTTCGGGTAGTCCTGTAGTCTGGTGTCTACATAATCAGCTTAGGAAATTTCATTAAAAATAATAATTCCTATGTGGAAAATACTTACTGATTCATAACAATAAATTACTTGTTATTCTTGTATTCAGCAGAGTGGTTTATAGGTGTTACTTATGCACTACTGAAACTTTGGGTACTGATATCTTTGGTAGGCCCTGTGGTTTGGTTTTTTGTTTGTTTTCCAGCTATTGGATGTAAAGCTGGTAGCAGTGGAATTTAAAATCTTGCTAGAATCAGTGTGTTACAGGCTAACCTCCTTCTCTTCCCCCCGTTCTCCCCTTGGAAACACAATTTTAGCAAATTCATTGTGTTTGCTTCCTTGCCTTCAAGAAGCAAAATGGTTCAAGTAGTTCGGAGGGAGTAGTTCAAGGCGAGCTGCTAAACATTGAGGGCTTGCTTGTTATACAGAACTCATCCAGACAAGTCTGGTCTAGATGTGTCAAGTAAATGGAAGACTCTTATGGAAAAGACATTTTTTCGTGTTTTGTGGTTTGGGATTTTTTTGCCCCACTTTCTTTCTTTTTAATAAAACCAGAATTC
>NW_009260430.1:2385313-2463633 GCF_000687185.1 Egretta garzetta | reverse complement strand
CCCCCCCCCAATAAACTCGTGTATGTTTTAAATAAATAACCTTTTTCCCATTGCAGTCATTCTGGGTGAAGTTTAAAGCTGAACTTTGTACTAAAATGGTAGCTTCATTGAATCAATAAGCTTCTATCTACTTTTCATCTCCAGTTCTAAAGGAAGCTTGTTTGCACTGTTTGGTTTACTCTGAATGTTAAATATCAAATCAGCTTGACATACAAGGTAAAACTTGGGCAACACCTCCATGTTTCTCAAAATGAGTTTTGAATTGTTTTCTTTAAGCAGAGACTTGGTATGAATTATTTCAGGTTCATTGTTCTTTATCCATATCTGCTCTTTTCTGCTTCGGTTCTGAGTAAATGGATTACAAAAATTACAAAACAAGTTAGAAAGTTTTAAAAAGACCCATGATTTACGTATTTTTTTATATGTGTATATACTCACACTTATATAACCATTTACGTGTCTTCTGATGACTTATTAGTGTTTGATTAAAAATAATAATATAAAACTCCTTAATATTTTAATTGTTATTGAGTGAGAACACCACTATTTTCGGGTGGATTTTAGGTGCAGTCCATATGTTTACATCTATACAAACAGCTAATGATTTTGAGTTCCTTTAATACACTCTGTAATTACAAGCTTTTGCCAAATACCTTAGAACTGGTATTTGGCTCATGGCTTGTTTATGAAATCCACTATTGGCCAGCTTGCTTTTGGAACATGAGCCTTGAAGACCAAGTCCTATGACCCTTTCTTGCTTTGGATGTTGTGGGTTTTTTTTTTTTTTTTTCCTGTGGTTTTAAGTTTCAGTTACACATAACACGTAAAACACAGCGTAACATAGTGCATAACATGCAGGATACAATGTCTTCCAATAGCAATTCCTAGAAAAATGTTTATCTAGGTTATAATTTTGTGCAAACATGGGAAGTGTTCATTTTCTATTGCCATGAGAGATATCTAACAGTTGTTCTAATATTCAGAAATAAGGATTAAACTGAGTCCTAGGTGGTATTAAATCAAATACAGGAGTTTCATGACAATAGTAACATATACTGTAGTGTTTCACCAGTTATAAAGGTACATGGTCCTTTCAGGTCATGCTCTCAGCCTGAAAAAACTTTCCCCAAGACACTCAGGAGACTTGCATTCACCACTTTATTTCCACTGAGGTGCCTGATTTTTTGGTAAAATAAAAATTAAATCGGGTAATTTAGGAGTATAATCGTTAGTACTCATGGAGCAAATCTTCTGTGCCTTAGTGGAACAAATGATTCTACTCACTGAGGCTAGATGAAAAATAACTGGTGCTTGTAGATAGGGAAGCATCCCTCAAGGAAAAGAAGAGAAGCCAGCTCTGCAGCCAGCTACAAGTATTGCTGTTGACTTAGCACTCTGTCTCAGCAGCAAGGTTAGAGTTTACTGAGGAAGAGGAGCTTTTTTCACCTCTCTGATATTCCATTTGATGCATATTTTAGAAACTTAGGTCATTTACAATACTGACGATAGCTTTCTGGCTCTCTTCATCTCTCCCCAAAGTAGTGCGCAGCACCAGCCCTGCTTTAGGCATTTCCCTGCCCTCCGTGAACTTCAGTATGTGTTCCAATCCCAGCTTGTTCTATCCCATATAGTAATGATAATATTTATTGGATTATTTATTGTAACAGCCTACCACTAAATTTCCTATCAAATAATATTGTACCTTGCAAAATAATTTGCAGGCTCTTTGCGTGTTGTTTTTTCTCTTTTCAGTTCTCCTGTTTCTTCTGTGCTAGATAGATATATATCACTTTGGTTTATCACTATGTATGAATAATGTGATAAAGTGTTCCTTTGTTTCTCTCCTCTGTCTTTATTTTTTTTTTCTTTAAATTATATATCCTTCCAGATTTGTTATTCTCTTTCTAATGTCTTTGCGCTGGGTTTTAACCAGGTCCTGATTCACCATTGTCTCTGTCAACTCCTCCCAGTTCCTCCATAAATGTTCTTTTTCTATCCTGATCTCCTAATCTTTTTCTTCCTCCTCTCACTGAATTGAGATTTCCCTTGTCTTCAGTGTGAAGCGGGTCTAGCCTTAGCTTGGCTTGTTGCAGGCATGCTCTTGAGACTTGGAACACTAGACCAGCAAAACTTGGGTTTGGCATGTTAGTCAGCAGAACTGATTGAATGCACACAGAGAAGAAATCTGTTGAGTAAGGAGTTACCGTGCTGACTATTACTTTTCAGAACTGTATGTTAAGCTTTTTAAAGAATAAATAAATCAACTAGCATGAAACTGCAGAGCATGTCTCTAGCTAATTTCATAAGATCCAGTCTTAAAACTGAGTGTGTGTAATAAAGGTGATTTCACATCAGCAAATCCCAGTGCCAAGTGTCACTGCTGGGAATTTTTACCAGGATATTTTGTGCTCACTGAATTTACCAATGCGATATTAAGAGAGGAAGGCAACAGCTAATGTAATGGACTAAATATCTACTATGATCCAATAGGGGAAAGCACTGAAGAGGGATGTAAAAAAAGGGAAGAATTTTAACTCCCAGTTTTGTTCTGACTTGTATAACATGCTTAGAGAATTTTGGCCATCCTTGAATGTCTTCAGTCAAATGGTAGCATCAATAATTCTCCATAGGAGAGAGGGCTCTTACTGTTTGAAAAAGTACATAGATATAGAATAGTCTGTTTACATGATTTCTTAATCTGGAAAATTTTCTGGCTGGAAATAAATGGAAAAGAAGGTGGCTTCCTGACTGTAATTGATAAGTTCTTCATCTTTTATGGATATGATAAGCAAAAATTAAACTACTAAATAACGTAGACTTTGGATATGGTTTTTGGTTCTGTGTTTTATCATCCCTGCTTGGACAGTAGCAAAAGTACCATAGTCTAGAAGCCAATTCCACTGCTTCTGGCAGCAGAGAACGTGGCTGTCAACTCTTTCATGATAATTAGTACTAATATACTGCTTAAACATTAAAACGATGTGAAAATACATGATTGCACATTTCTTTTGGATTGTACCAAATGAAATATTTATTCCTTCCCTCGAATTTGGCAGACTTTTTGGTTCTAAATAGCTTCTTCAGAGAGGATGGCACACTGAATCCTCTTACAGAAGTTACCTGGAAGCACACCTGTAAAATGGCAAACACTACAAAAAGGATTTTGCTCCTTCTGGCTTGTTCTCCTAAAGGGAAGGTGGCTCAGTGTGGTTAAAAAGGGTGTAACTCAATAGCTATGAGCACCAGAGCTAAGTCAAGTCCATATGCGCTTCATCAAGAGTAAATTAATTCACTACAAATAGGCTTTATACAACTGTACATTGGTTTTTTTTTTTTTCAGTAAATAAATAAAACCATCCTGCTGACTCTGGAGATTATCACTGTTTATTCTCAAGTTATTTACACGCCAAAATTAATACTGTTGATCAGTTTTCTTCTTTTGAATGTGTCTTAGATCTAATTCCTTCAATGTACAAGAAACAAATTAATAGGAACTGTAGACAGTTTAATTTATTTTGACAGCACACACTTATCTCTTGCCTTCTGAGCAACCTGGCATCTTGTCTCATGGAGCTTGCATTTTCTTTCTCCTCTTTCTGGTGACAGAAACAGAGTTCCATGTTAAAAGGGCGTTCTTGATGTATCTGCATTCACTTAGTATTGCTAGTCTTGTCTTTAATGGCTTATTTTAATACAGTCTGTAAAATTTGGCCAAATACTCATATACTCTCACTTTTAAGTATCAAGAAAGCACAGGATAGACGCAAAGCCCCATGATTGTATGATAGTGTTGGCTGGCACATATAATTGCAGTTTGAATAACATTTTAAAATCAAGATGCTGTGAGGTTGTTTTCTTCCAAAGTTCAGCAGAGGAAAACGAAACAAAACTCCCTCCCTGCAGAAGCACAGTCCTTGCCTTAAGGCTGTAGGGTTTTCAGAAACACCTCTGGACGTGTGGAGCCACTTCGTGTTCCCCTTGTATTTAGCTTAACCCTGAGTGTATAAAAAGTAATTGATGCACCATATAACTCTGTGCCTTGTGTTCTGTTTTCCTAATTCCTCCCTAAGGACTTCTGAAGAAAGCAGGTAAAAGCTGTCATCTGAAATGTGCTGAGACAGCAAGGAACTGGTTTGGCATGTAGTCATATAACTTTTCCTTCTTTTATTCCTTTAAAAGTGTATTTTGCTTTCAAGTATTGGTTGCCTATATCAAGTTGTTTGACAACAAAGGCCTGGAGTTCACCATTCAATCTGTGGATATGAAAATAGCTACCTATTTTTTGTGTGTCTAATAATGCCAAGGGATAAGGGAGTCTCAGAGTCAGACTTTTGTGTCCGAGTCAGGCTTTTGAAGATATCCTACTTAACATATCTTGCTTTTGATATATCCATGCATAAAGCAGAGATAAGAAAACTTGCATAGGCTCTAGAACTAGAAAAATTCTTGGATATGTTGCATCTATTTAAATAATGCTCTGTAGTCTCAGGGGGCTCCTATGAGCAAATAAGGCTGTTTTACAAGGTTGGAGATCTACCAGCCTCAGAGTGTGCTATGAAAACTGAGAGCTTACCCCAAGCTTTTTGTGGTGCATCGATCCCATTTGAATGAAAAAAGAAGCATTTTCAAAAGTAATTAAAAAATCAAGGAATTTTCACTACTTCAGTGCTTTTGAAAATATTACCCCAAGAAATGTAAAAGGGAACAGCAAAGAGAAAATTTGGTGGTTCAGAATTGGCACAGCGGGTGATCTGAATGCCTGGTGCACAATTTCTTCCCCTGTAGTAAAAAACAATCAACTTCCAGGAAATGCTGCATGTGAATATGGGATTTTAATGAGAAATCAGTTATACCTACAGTAAAACTGGAAGACTCAACATGTCTGTCCATCTTTGACAGATGATATATTTTTGTATGCACAACACTTGTAGCCTACTATTAGTTTGAACACTGGACTATCTGTTTATATAGAGGAAGATAAAGCTGACTTCTTTTGACTTCTTACTAAGGTGTCACTGAGATATGATTTACTAGGCTGTCAGTTCAGTAACTTCTGGCAGTGATTTCAGAACATCCTACAAGGCTCTAATTTAATTCAGTAATAATGAGGTTATGTCTAACTGCAAATTTGAACATTCTGGACAATGTAGCCCAAACACTTCTGGCCATGCAGTTAATGTCACCTGGATGGTGCTTTTTCATGAAATTAGGAATATGCTGCTGCTGGAGTAACTTTAATATGGATGGGTTATTGGGCTTGACTTTGATTCCAAAAGAGTAGGAAAATAGAAGGCTATTTTGCTGGATTTTTCCCTCTTCTTCCTTCTGGAAAATCTGATTAAACCTCTTTCCAACCATTCCTCCCTAGAGGTCTCATTTACTACTAAGAAAGTTTAACATTGCTTTTGAACTGCAAAAAAATTGCAACACAAGCAACTTTTTAATGATTACCTGGTTATATTTAACATCCATAAAAATTCTCTTGTTTAGGGAACTCAAAATAATTGAAAATATATTGGTTTTAAATTATGTATGGGTTGTCGAAGTGGAGCACAATTGGAAAAAAATGCTTCTTGTAAAACACCTTCAGCTGAAATAAGCCTCCTGTATACCCCAGTTATCACGTGCAGTTTTTTAACACTGCATCTAGTGCATAGTGTCACATTGTCCTGGTTTTTGGACACAACGTGCATGTGAGCGGTTAAGTGGAGGGGCCAATTTTTTGGCTGCTAATGCCTCCAAACAGAACAACAGTGTGAAGAAAGCTACTCCCAGTGGTGGTACTGTGGGCTGAGCTGCCAGCAGCTTTCTTCCCAACCCTGTTACTCACACGCATGCATAGTTCTCTATAGAATTCTGTACCTGACAGACATATATTATGCAGTTGAGATCAATGAAATTGAAATATCCTGATGCAATATATCCACTGACACCAGATTTTGGTCTCTATCTCTTATCTCAGTTCAGCACACAGCAAAATGTTGACATGTTAACAGGTGGCATTAAAACAGTAGGTGGGTAACAGTGTAAAATTTGGTGCCTGTCTTTGTATGATAGGCTGTTATCATCATATCATCTTCACTGTGTATTCTGTTTCAACACTTAAAATACGTAGCCTAATAGGCTATAAGCTTTGAATTTGCAGTGCAGTTTGGGACTTGGAGGACACACCGCTATGTTCTGGCACATGGACCAGTGGAAGGTTACATAGTTCATGTTGGTGTCTTTCTGGCCTTGTTTGTAGCTGCCATATTTTGCTAACTGCCGGGATGATGGTGCATCTGTCACAGCAGATGGAATGACATAAGTGTTTTTGCAGAGAAACCTAAGTTTTCGTACTGGGTTTGAACGCTCTGTTCTGCTGTGGGGTGAGGAAGACGAGAGGGTGAGAGAGCAGAAGGAGGCTCTAGTGTGCAGAGCATTGACCAGGGGTGTGGGTGGCTGCCGTCAGAGTTTATTCCATCATATACATAGCAGAAGTTTCAACTTAGGTCTTCTACATCTGAAATACATGTTAACAGTGAGTGGTCTTTCAGGTTCTGACTCAACGAATGCTTAAGTAGAATGAAGAAGTTGCAAGTGTTTGGTTTTTGTGTTTTCCCCTCAAAGTCCTTTGTGGAATGTGCTCACGTAAATAATTCATTTTGTCATCTCTTAGCTCATAGAGGTATGTGCAATTTGAAATCATTTTGGCTGATACAGTATTATTTTAAAGAGGCCATGTTCAGATGGGTTTTTTCCACTTACATACTTGCGTACATCTGTATAGTAATATATACTGATCTTTGGAGACTATTATTCCTTTTACAAACTCCTTGCTTGTTAAGACAAATCCCTTTTATCTATCCAAACAGACTATAGTTGCAAGAAAAATCCTGCATTTGACATTTTTCTGAGAGGAAGTATTATAATAGAACTAAAATAACACATTGTGATGATAACACATCACATGATAAATAACATATTGTGACGATGTAATGTCAACGTGAGCATTCCTCCACCCACCCTGCTCTGCAAATACATTCCCCAAAACTCTGGTTAGTCTTGTAAAGACTATGCTTTTGAAGATGTCTTGCTAAGTCACAATTATCTGTATTTTGTGGGTGCTAAGTATTTTATTTTAAAGCAGATTACTTTCTGAAGAGTCATTTTAAAGGTACTCAACATTCATATCTGATTCAATGAGAAACGCCTTTCATCAGAGAGGTCTAGAACTTCTTGATCTGAGCTGATATTTTCCATGAGTTGAATTGACTTCAATTACAGTAAGACAGTACTAAGTCAGTGCTTTTCATGTTCATCTTAGTATATAAAGGCCTAGGTCAATACTTTTTTTTTTCTATTCACAATTTTACAAAGACATCCAAGAACTTGGTGTACAAGTAGAACTTCTGAAGATGTTACAAATTGTATTCTCCAAAACATTTCATAGTCATAATTGGATTTCTGTAAATACTTTTAGTTTTGACAAATGGATATTTTTTATTTAAAAAAAAAAAAACGGTCACTGAAAATTTTGTGTTCTTTAATCACTTCTCCCTGGCCTTCAGTTGGAATGGGAGAGTGGAAGAATGCTCCTGTTTTCATGCATCCAGGATTTCATAGTGTAGACCTCAGGAACATTGCAGTTGAGACAGTTTTCCTTCTGTTTTGCCAGCTAAGTTGGGCACTGCTGTTACTATGATTTGAAGTGAGAAGCTTCTGTTTCTGATGTTGAGGAGCCTTCAAGAGTCTTCAGGCAGAGTCTAATGCACACAGATGAAGTCAAGACAAAGTGACAAAGACAGCTTGTTCCTGAGGAAAGTTAAATATTTTTTCTGGCTAATTTATGTGACACCTAAAGGAAAACTGCAGAATGAAGCATTCTGTAACATTGGTTATGCCTACAACTACCGCTAATAGAAAGGGACAGTAACTTGTACGCTGTCTGATGCAATTTATTGTTTTATTCTGCACTGTTCAGATACAAATATGGTTTTCACTTGTGTTTTGTTTTTTCTTGTGCATTGGAACAGCAGCCTGTGAGAACTCAGTGGCATCTTTAAATTTTTTTTTTTTTTTTTTTTTAATGGAAAGTATCAGTAGCCAAACTTCTGAGCATGTGTTGAAAGACTTGATCTCAATTCATACTTGGAAGACAAATTCATAAGTGTTTTATCAACTTTCCCAGTAAATAATGTCTGTGCAGATCTGTGCTGAACTTTATGCTGAGCAGAATTGCTGTTACTTGAATTCGGAGCAGACGCTGTCTGTGCTTCTGCCACCCACCAAAAAGGCACGAGGGCAAACTCAACTCAAGATGACCAGTAGTGGGAAAAGAGAGGTTAAAATAGCCCTGGCCCTTCTAAAGGGATATATTAATTTAAAATACTTGTAAACACCTTGACACTCCACCCCACCCTTATTTGACCAGAGTTAAACATAATATTGTCATTTAGCAGGATATGAGACTAATCACAATATATCATGGAAGTGTGTGTTCTGTCCCTTGCATATTGAACACAATCAAATACTTCAGTATTGGCCAGTCAGCTTTATTTTCCTGTCAATAAGGACTGTGTTCCATGAGAGGCTACCTTTTAGGAATAATTTAGCTGCTAGTATACCATGAATGGCAGGCTTGTAGAGCCACTGCAAAGCCGCCCTGGAGATTTGTCTAATGCCTGACATAATGGGAACACAGCTGACTGACAGGAGACCTCAAATGTGGCTTGAGCCTCCAAGTATAGCTGTTAAATTCATCAGCAAGAAGAGGTTTAAGCAGTATGGGCAGACCCCGTACTGCCCATCCACCTTCCCTGAAATCACACCTATGCTGATGGGCCTTAATGCTCCTATTTTACTTCTAAAATGCTGCCTGCATTCATTGAAATCTGAAAATCAGAACTTGCTTGTTAACTAATTGCCCTAAAATATCTTTAAGGGTTTTTGAATTGGGAGAAAATACCTTTCAGCGACGTCGGTAATAGCTGCATTTTGTATATATTTTTTACATTTAAATAGAATAAATTGTGTTACTGTGCTGCACATCTGAGCGCAGAATAGTTATTACCAACAGGAAGATTGTGGAGGGAGATTTTATTCTCTTTAATGTATTTTAGAAGTGGGATATCAGAACGATTTTTCATTTCTATTATTTTAAGGTAGCAAAATAAGGAATGGAAACTTTTCTTACTTGATTACTCTGATCATCTCTAATTGTGTTTTAGTTGGCATCCTTTCAGTGCACTTTTGCTAAACTTGAGAGTAAGAACTGGAACTTGCTAGTGAAAAAAAACCAAAAAACAAAAAACATGACAGAGTTCTCCCAATATGATTGCCTCAAGTGCAACCACTCAACCTGTGTTTATTCATCTAAATGCAGATTTTAAGAATGTCTGTCATCCTGTTTTTAATAATGTCGCAATTTAACACACAATACAGGAGCTGTTGACAGTCAGATTCTAGGAAGTCTGTGCAAATACAACATTGGTTCTGCTATTTGTGGGATTAATACCTACTAAAACATTTAACTGCCCTTCTGGTGGTGTGCTCACGTACACTTTATTGTTTTCACTCACTAAACCAATTGTGCTTATAGCTTATGCAGGTACACACTTCTGAACGCTGAGGTGCTAAATTGGAGATATTTGAAGCAAACCAGCTTTATTTTGCATCCCAAATGACTAGCAGATCAATCGGTCACTTAATGTCATTTTAGTTGCTGAAAAATATCTTCAAGGAGGGAGTAGACCCTGAACAACTGAATTATTTAACCTGATTGATAAAAGCACATTTGACTATGCCCTTATACATGTACGTGCCCTCTCAACCAGATGCATATGAGAGCATATGAAGAATTTCACAGGCTTTTGTATAGCTTTGCAATTCATAACCATGCAAAAATGTCCCTCACATTTTCATATGCTGGATAACTGAAATAAGGTAACCAGCCCTCCAAGCTTTGAGGTCAATTTATTAGCATCACTGAGCTGCTTGCCATTGCATCAGCCTGGTGCAAAGTGTCACCACTCTCTGCTGGTAGAAATTCTACTCATGTAAAACTTTTTTCAGCACCTTATGAGCTGTGCCCTGGCCTAAAGGAAGGAGAGCTATGCCGGGAGCTTTGTCTGGGGAATATGGTGGAAGAAAATAGAGGGAACGGGGCATTTATGATGAAGCACAGAACTGCACCATGTGATTCTCCACTAATATAAGTCACCTGGCTTTTGCTTCTGTTTTCTTGGGATGGTTTTATTAATTTCATTTATTTTTTTTTTAGGTTTTGTTAGGTTTGTTTTTATATTCTGGCAAAGTGGGGAATAAAATCTTGGAGTCCTTACCCATTAAACCACAAGGATCCAACTGCCCCATTCATTTCTATACCAGCTGTTATGTCCTTAAGTCTCACTTTTAGGAAATTTGGCTATTGCTGACATCTTATTTTGACAGGAAGAAACCATTTTTGCAAGCTTTTGCAGTCAAAACATTTCAAGTGCTCTCTTTGCTCTTTATTTCTTCAACATTCCCTCACACAAATTATGTTAGTACAGCAAACAAAGGGATGTAATTTATACCTTCTTTTTATGTTCTCTTAAATTAAATCTAAGCTGATGACAAGGGGCAAACATCTTCTCTAGAGAATCTGAATTAGGGTCATTTCCATTATGGGACCTGAAATGAAAATTGAATTCATACCACAAGACACAATCGTGTTCTGAGTCCTTTCTGAACCTAGCATTATGATTGAGTGGGAAGCAATACTTAAGTGGCTTGAAAATAATTTAGTTTTTAAGGTGTATTTTTGGAGTGTGGTTCCCCCCACCCCCTGGTTCCCTTTCAGGTGCAACATTAGTCTCACCCTGCCCTTACACTCAGAACAGTTTGGGGGTTGCGGTGGGGGAGGTGGTTGGTTGTTTCCGAATCCATCCAAGGATAGAAACCAGGGCAATTTAATTGTGCAGGTGTGTTAGAAAAGCATTCAGATGAAATGTTCCCATCTAAAACCTACAAGCTGGAAGTTGGAAGAGCTCAGCAGACAGGAGGTATTTGGCTCAGATGACTACCTGTCATCAACTGAATTGTTAAATAATGGCTGCTATAGAATATTTGTAATAGAAATCTGTATAGGGAAATCGGTGAAAACACTACTTGCTATACTTATTTCTTACCAAATGCAGACATTTCCCCCTTGGGTACCTCAGCTGGAGAAAAGGAAACATGTAAAATTGTTTGGGGAAGACATATAGTAATTTACCTGAATGTATCAACCACTGTTGCTTTTAGAAACACTTTTCCCAGATGGCATACTCTGCCCATGAATTGTTCAGATCTATCAGGGTTGGTGGGGTTTTTTTCTTTTTTTTTTCTCCTGTACAGTCAGAAACATTTTACTTTTGTTGTTGCAGAAAATGACAGTTTTGTTTTGCAAAAGAACAAGGAATGGAAAATGAGGCTAGAACAAGCCAAAGTGCAGTCCCACCTTAGCTTAGAGACTATGATAGAACAAAAAGGCTGTGGGCTATTGAGATCCCATTTGTAATTAATTGGTCTGGCAAAACAGGAAGAACAAGCACAGACAGACTTTTCCTTTCTTTCTGTATGTTGCCAATAGTGGTGTGTGTGTGTGTTTAAAATCTTTATTTATTGAGACTAACTCCTCATTTTTGTGGCATTTCCAATGTAGTGCAGATTGTGCATTCAGGTACTAGAAATAGCTGCTCGTTTTCTCTCTATAAAACAAGAGAAACAAAGGCCATGTCTGATGCTATATTCACTACATTGGGTTTGCTCTGAGTGAGGCAGGGGTATGTTGTAGAACATCTAAATGTTGCATGTGTCAGCAGACAGGAGCACGCGTGGGAAAAATTAGATAGTGTTTACAGCACCAGTAGTTTTTAATGCTCCAGTTCCTGGAGTCATAGGAATTGTGTAAGAAATTCAACTCTGATTACTAAATAATAGTATATCAGTGACAGAGGAAAGCTGAAATATGTAGTAACACTTCATGTTTTCTGTATTCCCAACTCTTTAAAGTGGCCTCTCCGGTTGAGGATGGAGCTCCGGGGACTGCAGTAAGAATAGGACAAGCTAGAAGTGTGCTTGTTGAATGCATATGTCTGCCACTTTTATATCTGTGAGGCAACAGCTAGGGCTATAGCTTTATTGCTGCAATTTTTAAACTGATACCGTGGATATTCATGTTTCCACAAATGGCTGAGTTCTTCCAGAAATGCTGCTTCCGTATTTAATCAGTCACTGCACCTGTGCAGTTACAACAGACAGATGTGAATGTAATATCTCTCACAGAAGGATGAGCTTTGGCAAATTCAGCCTAATTCTGCAGAGAGAATAACCCTACTACAACTTAAATTGGCAACACTTGTGACAGCTGCACCAATGCAAACTGATATAGGAGATGCAAGAGGTGAGATAAATAGCAAAGGAAACACCTGAATGCATAGAGTAGTATCTGTCTAATCCTCTTGGGCCTGAAATGTGATCTACGAATATCTTTTTTGGGTTTTTTTTGTTTTGTTCTGTTTGGGGTTTTCTTATGTGTTTGGTGTTTTTTTCGGTTTGTTTGTGTGTTTTTGTTTGGTTTTTTTTTAATTATTCATTTTTAACCGGTCTTAAGGAAAATTTTAAGGAGTAGGGTCTTGGCCCAGTTGATGTCAGTGAGATTTTTGCTCAGGCTGAGAAGGGGTATTCTTGGAAATAAAGTCCTTCAACATGATATTTGTATCTCTTATGCAAGGCTGAAGAAATGGAAAATTATTTCATAACAGAAGTTTTTCAACTTTTTTGAACCTTCAAAGGAAATCATATTTGGCTCCTGTCAAGTTTTGAAGGCAGATTCACTCATCCCTAAAGATATATAAACAGGAGGATTGTTGAGTTACAGTAAAAATTCAGCTGAAAATGGTCTTTCTAATGCTGCTCTGAAGGATAAATATTCAATTAAAAGGAAAAATAATGAAGCTTTTATTAAACAAAAGAGCACCAGCAATGAATATTACTGGAGCCCAAGGACAAACGTAACTCTTATACCAACAATAATGCAGATTTTGTGCATATATTATGGATTATATTCTCTTTTCAATGCACATGCATTAGCATTAATGGGCAAGAAGAAGATGATAGATCCATTTGCACTGCTACCCAGTATCAGCAACAAAATTCATTACATCCACACACTCTCTGACTCTTTTGATTCCTTCTGAAATAAATCCAAATATTCATCATTCAAGGACATTAGGGAATAAATTATTTTCCATTTCTAGAATGTCCACAAAAAGATCAAAATGATTTCATTTGGTAGTATAATTTACTCAACAAAGTTTGCAGTTTATTTTCTTCTAATTCTGTTGATTGTGGAAGGGGTTTGCTGGAAAGGCAGTGCTGCAAATGTTGGTTGGTA
Source organism: Egretta garzetta (assembly GCF_000687185.1). Lineage (NCBI taxonomy): Eukaryota > Metazoa > Chordata > Aves > Pelecaniformes > Ardeidae > Egretta > Egretta garzetta. The sequence goes on along the minus strand of NW_009260430.1, from coordinate 2,450,234 downwards.
ATGATTCATCACGTAATACTGTTTTTTTTCTCTCTCTATTTTCTTACCCAATTCAAGTAAGAGGAACAATTTTATGATTTGATGCACTTCTCAGTGAGGCATCTGATAGAAAATTTTTTGGGGGAATCCCTTCTCTTCCCTGTAGAAGTTCAGTCTGTCTAAAATCTCTCTGAGGCATTGCCTATGAACCTCTACAGTTTTCTGTTGACCTTCACAGTGAATAGTGAAAAATAACTTAATTTGCTTACTCTTTCCTGTGAAGAACATGGTTTAGTTAGCGTTGGTAAACATGGAGATCACTTCCTAGTGTTTTTGCAAAAGATATGTCCTGAGATTTCACTGCTGCACTGGAGTATCAGGCTGTTCAGTGTCAAGTCGCTTCTACTTTTTCTGAACGTGAGATAGAAATTCACTTCCAACAAAACTCTAAAGGTTTGTTGAGCCCCGATGCTGGCCCAGGTTGGACTTGAAACTAAAATTCTTCCTAATTATGAAGAAAGAATAGATTATTTGTATTTAACTACTTTCAAAAACGAGAAGAGGTTAATAGACAGAAGACCCATAATTAGGAAGTAAAATTTTGACTTGGCTGAAGCATAAGTTAACTAGAGGATTAACTAAAGCAAATAATAATAACAATTATATGATGATATTGTTTAAAATGCAAGGGATAAATAATTTAAAATGCTTAGTCTTGAGAAAAATACAACACACTAACATTGCTAATAACTTTGGTCACTGCTGCATTCTTTTCTGTATAACTGAAGTGTGTTATCCCAGCCCTTCCCTTTACAATGTACAGTGCCAATGCAAAGGGGGAGGACAGGAAGGTTGGGCTGAGGAAGGGAAGCCAAGGTTGGCTGGGCTTTGCAGCAGCAGATTATCTTTGCAGAATATGTCTCTGCAGGGGATTCTTCATCATAAGAGGAGGGAAGGTTTCAGGTGAGATGCAGGCATAGTAGTGTCTGACACTTTAGATCTGTTGGCGCTTCACTGCCAGGGCTACTGCAGAGCTGTCCAGATTACATTAGTGTGTCAAGCTGTTGCTAGAAATCCTCATTTTATATGCGTTAAGTAGGTAGGGCAGTCTTGAAAAGGCAGAAGCTTTCTTAGTGCTGAAATGACTGCAGAGTTGAAAGGGTTAACCCACATTTTTTTTTCATCTCCAGGCATGCTTCAGATGCATACACCTCCAACAGGACAGCAATTCAGGTGTTAGCATTATTTGATAAAACACTCGGACCAAAGGAATCTATTGGTGTTTGTCTACAAACCGTAACTTCAGAAAGCAACGTTTCCATGGGTTCTGTTGGCTTGGCTTTGACTTTTTTGTCTACCAGAACACAACGGGACTGCCTTCAGGTGAGGAGCGCTTGGTATAATGTTCAGTCTTAGGAAACAATGCGGGTCAACGTGCATTGATTGTGAAGTGTTTTCTTTACTAAAATAAGAATTTTTGAAGTTGCCTCTGGAATACAATACGTGTTTATGGTTTTGACAAGGTAAGAGTAAACTGATAAGTGGCGAATTGGTAAAAGCCAGATAACCAGTGCTAGTTTTTCTTGTTAACGTTGTGTGTAATACTTTACTTGGGGGGAGATGTATCTTTATGCCAAATGTCTCTACTCAATTACAACTTTTACAAGATAGCATTTTAACTGTGCTGGGAACCTGAGGTTTTGGGGGTTTTTTTAGCACTATGGTAAGAATACATAAACCAATGCTATTCAAGTTTTCAAAACATGTGTGATGCTGTTATTGAAAGGGGGAAAAAAGTGAATATTTTTATTTTAAATACAGATAGAACATACATTAGAGGTTTGTAGTATGTCTTTCTGACATACAGAATTAAGAGCACAAGTGAAGATTAGTTTGGATCATTCTTAGGGGAGTAAGCCCCGATGCTTTGAAAATTCAAAAACTAGATTAGAAACACCATATGCTGCATATGTAGATGTGATATAAAAAAGAGCAGCATGAGATACTGTCTCAATATTGGATTAGATTATGGGCAAGTCCATATAGGTACAGAGCATTCAAAAATCTGGTGTGGTTATGTGTGGATATCCTTAGACCTAGAGCTGAAATGGGCCCTGAATTCCCTGGGTATTTCCTCTCCAAATGTCTCTCCAAATAAGCTTTTCAGGATGTCTAGAAATGGATGCAGAAATCTTATTTTCTGTTTTTCTTTTTTTTTTCTTTTTTTTTTTTTTTTAAATCTTTTTCTTCTCCCTCTTCATCTATTCATTTTATACTGGAATATATGGAAGTTATTTGACACTGATCCCTGAGTTAAACTGCAATCTACATAGGAAAGTTAAAAATATTAACTGACAGAATTCTTATATTTCCCTCAGAATGTGGCTTCACTCAGCTCAATACACAGCTCACCTTCTACCAGCTATGCTTGACATTACTTTTTCTGGTGTAGAATGCAAAATTTCATTCATTCAAAGAAAATCTTTTCCACCTCTGCTTTGAGTAATGACTTCTTTCTTTAAATGCAGGGAAGTCAACAGTGTCATGCAGTTTATGGAAATACAATCGCTTGGTATTTGTTTATTTCATTTCTTGCCAAGCCCATGGCAGTAACACAAAACTGTTTAATTAGCTGACATTCTTGATCAGCCAAGAGGCAAAGTTCAACCCATTTATATCTAGTATAATATTTTAAAGGGCTTTTTAAAAAATGTAATTATTTGTTTGTAAAGTTAAAAATAAATAGTGCCTCCTGTGAATAGCATAGGCCAAGATACAAATGCTCTGAAGCAGAAATGTTTGCTAGTGAAAGGAATACTCAACTTCAGTAATATATCAGAATAGCTTATCTCTGTTTTCCTACACAGCTGAGAGGGACAGGTATCTGCACGTAAAAACCAGGGGCTATTATGGTACAATAGAATATTTTGCCCTATCGTTGAACCAAAACCAGACTCCATGTATCTGTGGTCCTTGTTCCATCAGCTCAATCTTGGCGAACATGTGAACGTTTTCTCTAATATTGCTGGAAAATGTACTATGAGGACTACTCTGTGTCTAGAATAGGGTGGGAGTAACTCATGTAAGAGAATGTCAGCCTGAGCGCAGGTCATCAAAAATTCCAACTTGCAGTCTTTAAAATTAACTCAAGAAGAGGCAAGAGTGTACCCTAGGTGATCTTGATCACCATTATTTTAATTATTAATACTTAGCCTTGCATGGCAAAAGTCTGGATGTTGATCTCAATATCGTTAATCTTACTAATAAAATATTATCAAAATAGAAACAGGCATACAGTAGGTTATTCATATAAAAATATGCAGAAGAATCTGAATTTTTGCAAAATTCATCGAACAGCTGTAACAGAGTAGAATTTGAAAAACTGTGCTTGCACGTGCCAGCAGTGTGATAATCCTGAATCATAGTAAGCAATGGAGCTGTTATCACCCAGTGATATGTAATAACAGCTGAGAGTAACGCGAAGGCATGTTGTATGTCTGTTATTTCTACTTGTCAATGACTACAGCAAATTCCTCAATTCCTTAATTGCTGAAACAATTGTTGCACCAGACTTTCCAGATATGCATAATTTTTTATCTGGTTTCTGTATAATGACAGCTGTATTGAATGTGTTCCAGTTACAGACTTCTGTTTCTTAGTTTGTTCAGAGGAACAAAAATGCACCAAACCTCCTATTCAGTAGAATTTCTTTATAGATATGAAAATGTGTCTTTCTCTTGCACTGTTTCATAATGCTCCTGAGGATATTTCAAGTCCAAAGCCAGTTCTAAGAGTGACTTTCAGGATACTTTTTCAAAAAATAGTTCCTGTCCTGAAAATGAAACAACTCAAATAGTATCTTTTGCAGAAAAGCATGTTGGTATTTGCTAAGATTAATAGAAAAATGCATAGTCTGTCACGCCTGCATTGCAAGGAGAGATGCAATATTGGTAACTAAGTAGGACTGGTTGTGGAATGGGGGAAACTTCCATGTTCCTCTTGTCATAAAACTACTTGAGACTGCTCCATTGTTGTTTATCGTATAGTAAACCTGATCTTGTAGTTGTGGGAATGCAGTTATACATTCTAAAAACCTTGGTAATCCTCTTCCAGTGTCAATATTGTTAGTTGAGTCAGTGTCTGAAACGCACATAAAAAGAACTGCTAGTAAATGTATACAGGAATTAAGGGACGCTTTCCAGTTTTCCACATATAAGCCACAATTTTAATCCACTGTGATGCTGAAGCTTTTCAGTTATTCATATGCAAACATCAGATAAGAGTTCCTTTCCCCCAAACCAAGCAATTGCTCTTTTGAGCAGTTACAGGAATTTCAGCGTGCAGCGCTGTGGGTTTTCTCATGGTGCCAGATGCTGGTGGAGAAGTAAATGGGGAGGGAGAATATAAGATCTTTAATGAGGAGTAATGCAGTGGAGGTGCAGTACCATCAGGTCAGGGTTGCACCTACTCACGCAATCCCTATTTTTTCATAACTGCAGTTGGCAGCTGGAAAACTGGCAATGTGCAGGTACTTCTTCCCTCTCATTTTAGAGAAGAAATGCTACAGCTGAAAAGGAGATTTTTTTTCAGGATGCTTATATCAGGGGCCTAAAATCCTCTCCTTTATAATTTTCCATAGGAATGTGGAAAGCAGTAGGGATTGGCACATTACAGATGCACTTTAAAACTTTACAGATTTGAAGTCAGTGGGTGTCTTTCTACAGTTTGGGATCCATCTGTTACTATATCAAATAAAGACTGAGGGAAAGAACTTATTGGTATGTTTTTGGTTTATAAGGAAAGGCGTTGAGGATGAAACGCTGTAGCTGCAGAAACGCTGTAGCTGCAGATATGAAAATATTTGCAACAAAAGGAAATACAATGAAAGTTTAGCTTTTGGGCTATTTGACATTGGGGAACAGAAAAATGCTAAAAACTGAGAGTCTCTGGAGATAATATCTCAGAAGCTCTTAATGAGAGACTGGACTGGAAGGGCAAATATAAAGGGGTTGTGGGAAGGTAGAGGTTAATTTAATCTATTTTTTACATAAATGGCAGATTTCTTTCTGTTTAAAATCCCCACTGGCTGAATCAGAGAGAGCTTCCTAACTAGAGATGGTATTTAAAAAAAAAAAAAAAAGACTTTCTAAAAGCATTAAGCAGAAAAAATGTTAATATTTTGTAAAATTCTAAGTTTTATCAAGGTTTCCCTTTCTTTCTTAGCAAAAATGTGTAATTTTAAGTGATACAGGCCTCAGGCAACAAATATTTAGTGTCAACAAATTATGCAGGATTCATACATCATATTTTTTGAATTTTCTGCCATTCAATACAAATCTTTTTGTTACTATGGCAACCTTGATATGATCTGGAATGTATACAGTCTTAGATACAAAGGGTCAAATTCAGACCTGCAATCTCTCATGGGATGAAAGTGCATTCTTATGCGTCAAGATTATTCCAAAGCAAAGGGACTGACCAGTGAAATAAAGTCAGACCACTGGCTTTTTCTGTCACCTTCTTCACAGCTATCCTTATCTGTCTTTGTGCCCCCAGGGTTAAGAGCCAGTAGTGTCTTGGTCATGCCGTACTGATGAGAGCATCCTTAAAGCCGTGAAGTTGCTCTGTTTATTCAGACCCTCTGTAGCAGTATATTGCATACAGCCATACATAGGCCGTGTTCTTTCCTGGCTGGTCAAAAATGTAAAACTGCTAAATGAACTTGTCCAAATCCACTTGAGTCAGTGGCAAGCCCAGGACCAGAATACGAGATTCCCTGACTTGCTGTCTCACTTAACCAGGTAATCCACCCCTTTCAGTATACCACAAGTTTTTAATTACTGTGGATCTATTTACTACTATTATTGCATCTAAATAAGACAGATAATGTCTTCTGTTGCAAAGCAAGAACAAGGTAAGAGCAAGGCTTAGTACTAACCATGTGCCTCCCCTGTAATACAGTTACTAAATGATTCACATTCCAACTTTGCTATTAGGAAAAGGAATTTTGTTAAGCAAGCAAAACATAAAAACTTCACGTACTCTGTGATTGATGACCTTTCTCATAGACTCTCTGAACAGGAACAACTGAAGAATATTGGAGCAATTAAGAAGTTTCTGCACAGGCTGTACACTTATCAAAATTACTCGGACAGGCATTCAGCTGGATCATTGCCCCTTATACCTTAACTACTGTCAAATCAACTCTAACAGCACCTATGAAGACTATTTTAGGCACATCAGCAAAATGCCACCGTGAACTTTGAGCAGCAATTATAGGCATAAAATATATTGGCCTTGCAGTGATTTAAGATGAACTCCTCAACAGCATCTGTCCAGACACTAATATCTTACCATTTGCTATTTTTCTTTGACTTACAGGTATTAGCTGTACAGTTAGCATTCACATTTTTCCAGACAAAACCCAGACTTTTTAAAGTGTAAAAGCTAAACTAATCATAATGATATAAAACATTTGTGTGGAAAGTCTCCCTTGGAAATGCTAGTTACTAATGCAAGTAATTCAGTGGAATGGGAAGAAATTTAGGCCAGATGGCAGTGAAATTAATATGTCTATTGGATATTAATATCTCCTGTTCTGGAGCTGGGTTTTTTAACATCTTTTTTAGGAATACAAGACTGGAGGAGACCTTCTTGGGCATTGAGTTGTGCTATTGATGGCATTGTCATCTGCGGTCTCTTTCCTGAATTTACCATACTGCTTTGATGCAGTGTGGTTCTTATCCTTGTTGTTTCTGTTACAGGGCTATTCTAAAACCCATTGCTTTAGTACTTATAAATCTTAAGACAGCATCCTAGAATAGTTGACTGGAAGGAACCTCTGGAGGTCATCTGACTGAGCCCCTAGGTGGATCAGGGCCAGCCTAGATCAGGCTGCTCAGGGCCTTGTCCATCAAGTGTTGAATATCTTCAAGAATTAATATTCTTTCAATTGCGATCTGAAAATGTCAGTGCCAAAACTGGTCTCTAGCTGGAATAGGTCTTCTTGTTCTCCAGTGCTTGAACCTTAATTTAATTTGTAAGATTTAATCATATTCGATCTCAGTCTTCATTTTTGTAAGGGGAGGATTCCCTCATTCTAATTTGTCTCCATACTAGTTTTACTTTTCTCAGTCATTGACAACCAGTTGGCTTCCAGATAATACCTAAAGTGTTTTAAAGTTAACTTTGTATTTTGTATTCTTGAGTCTTGTACAGGTTGGGTAAATCCGCAATGAGCGATGCAGAACTTCCGCTTGTCTCATTCTGAACGTGCTCTCTAGGTAAATGCTTCTGTAAGATTTTGAGGATGCAAGTTGGATCAATGGTATTTTTCCAAGTATCTACTCCTTCAGGTACTCCAGCCAGTGTAAAGCAGTATATAGCACCCTAAGGCAAAAAAAGTTGGTGGGTATATTTTTACTGTTTTAAAAATTTTTTACTGGACTGACAGGGTAAGATACCTTCCAGGTGTTTCTCAAACTCTTTTGTGAATATTCTCCACATTCTGTAAATGGAGTTTTGAAGAGAAATGTTTCAAGGGCAGAGTATTTCAGCCTAAAATGAAATCAGTGGCATGTAATAAGCATAAAAGTGTTTCCAAGAAGTGGTTACCAGTCATGTATTTTAATTTTTGTTTTGTTTTTTCTTCTTTTTCTTCCCTTACAACACTCTTGCTTTCCTTTTAAATAATTTTATGGTTTCTCCTACAACTACACAACGTGATTCACTGTATTTGAGTGTTTTCTAAAGCAGGCAAAATGATCAATCCACTTTTCATAGAGAAACATGAATTTCAGTTTCCTTGTGGTTTTTAAATCCTCTTTTTCTCAAGCTAAAGTCTCATTCCAGTTTATGAAAGAATGTCATCTGTGTGTAGACAGAAGCCTGAACTGGCAGGAAAGAAAAATCTACTCTCGGCTATAGAAAGCACAGTCTAGAAAGATCTTGGCTAGCACAGTTATTAGCAGATTGAGGAGGTAATTGTGAATCTCCTTGATCCTCCAAACACATGGGAAAGCCACAATAAGGAAGAGGGACAATTTCTTTGAGAGAATAGCAAATGCTGCCTTTGAATCGGTGCTCACTGAAGTCAAGGGGCAGAGAGGTGAGATGCAAATAGAACGAGCTATTGACTGGGTGACAGTGCTGCTGCTACCACCATTATGCACATGATAACTACCATGATATTAGCAACTTTATACAGTTCTATGCAATCCATCCATAATCCCTGTTCTCAATTTACTCTTTTTATGATACGCCTGTTCTTTCTCTACAGGGCTACAACCACAGTTTTTCTTTGACTGTTGATGACCTCTCGGTAACTCTGTCTAGGTTGAAGGTGAAACCTCTTTATCTGCTAAATGAGGGAGCTTTCTTTCCACAAGACACAATCTGTTTCTTTGCTGAATGCTTACAATATAAATCAAAGTATGTGCCATTATTAATAAGTAAGGCATTGGGTAGGCTTTGTCTGGAAGTCTTGTTGAAAGTACTGATTACTTACCCAATAACTCTTGAAAAATGCTTAACTGCCTTTGGGATATTGAAGCATGGAATAATTAGAATGCAAGTTTGCGAAAGTGGAGTTGTAACTACAGAGAGGGACTATTTGCAGCGACTGATTAATTTTTAGGATTAAATATATTTTTTTTTCCTGGTTTATCTATGAATACTCCGCACTTAAGTGTTTCAGACTACAAAATGAATTCTTGATTATTTTCTGTAGATATTTTTCAAAACTGTGCTAATGCTAGTTATCTAAAATCAATGGTGTTTGATGCACTTCAGGTTTCTGATATTGATATTTCGGAATTTAGGACCATTGTGGGCCAAGTAGTCAGAAAATGAATTGACTGCTACTGAAAGGACATTTTGTGTGGCAATGCTAGATTCAGATGCAACATCCATTTTCTTATTAGAATTGAGCATCTCTCAATTCTCTCAAGCTTTAATCCTTGCACAGAAAGTGTAATTGTGCTATAGCTGATTAGAAACAGGAAAGTTATTTCTTCTGGCTATTACCAGGAAAGACTGGGGCAAATAGGCTTTTCTGTTTATGAAACCTTCAATGAATGCTTGTATGCTTCCCCCTTTCACTAGAGAAGGGGAGAGCTGGTCCCCGATATGCCCATAGTTTTGTTTCCTTCCATCTCCAGGCCTGTCTTTTGTCGGATCAATTGTTTACAGCTATGGAAAGTACAGGAGAGGGAGTCTAAGGGTTTTTTCCTGTTCTTTTTCAATTACATCTGTGTGCTTCTCTGTATATGCAAAACATGAATTTTCTGGGGAAGGTATGGGCTGAAGATAAGGGTTTCCAAAGGTGTCATTAAAACAATCTGCAAAATCCACAGCAAGAATGGCTGCCCAGGTCCCTCTGCATATTATCTGATTGATAATCCCAGTACATCTTAATCTATCACAACTTTACAAGCAAGGGCATTGCCTTGCCTGGGAAACAGATAATACAATTGTAGGAAAAGAGAAGATTTAACACTTAACAATAGCGATAAGAGGGAAAACAGCATATAAGTGCAGAATAAAATTGTTTTCTGTTACAGCATTAAGGTGGAAGTACAATATAGTCTTGGAATTTAACAGAAATCTTCAATTAAGGACATCATTGGCACTCTAATCTTTTGGTTTGATAGCCTGTAGAGTGACTTTTACAATATGTTGCACCCCTTTTTTTTTAGTTTGCAAATTCTCAAACTAAAAAGCTTTCAGCAATATGTACTTGTTCTTCAAATCTCATCTTCTCTCACAAGTACAAATATTACAATTAGAATTTCAGAACTCTTTATATCTTAGTAACCATGCATAAAAATTAATTCAACCAAAATGTAATTTAGAATAATAATAACATGCTTTCCAAATGTTTCCTACATTAATCATGCTGAAGACAGTTACTATAGTACCACTGCTGGATTTTATTGAAAATAAAGTAATTCAGTGTGGTACATGTTCTCTTGAGAGCGTTACTGTTTGTTTAAAAGAAGCGAAGGATGCAAGTATGAGACAGTAAGAGAACCTTCTGTTTTCTGTTGAGTGAATTCAATGCTTAGCAACATTTTGATACAAAAGCAATAGAGCAGTGTTTATTTTCAGGAAAAGGTTCTGAACTTTGCTATTTGTCAATGGATATTTCTAAAATTTACGTACATATAAGAGTCAAAAAGAATAAAGTATATGTACCAAGTTTTCTGCCAAAATAAATATTAGACCCAAGACAAATAGTTCACCCAAGTTATTAACTGTGTGGTAAATAAACCCATTGAAGTTTGCTTATTGCTGTTTACCCAAGGCATTTTGCTGACATGAGGCTGAATGTACCACGCAGGCTTCCAATTAAATGTCACTGAGGAGCCTGCAAAAAGGTTCAACTCCAAAAACACACACAGGAGTCATAGGCCAGACTTTTTGGTAAATGTGGTTGTAACTTGGTTACAAATTTCCAAAAACGGATTCCTGATGTATTAAACAAGGTTCCAGTACAGTTTATGCATATCAGTCTTTAAGGGGGTGTAAGGCCTTTCTAGCACCCTTAAAGACACCCTCCCTACTGAACAGGTACTTCTGTGGGCGAAACCTTTACTCAATGAGTTGCTTGAGGATAATATTCATGATGTGGTTGTCATGTCCTGGATTCTCATAATCCAGTGGGAATCTAATCTGGTGCATCTTGGCTTTTGCACTTTTCTGTCAGTTGGTCTGTCTGCCTCCTCACTGCATCCACATGGGTTAATTGTCTTCATTCTGTTTTCCTGCTGGACATTAATTTCATGCAGCTGTTTTCATGCTTTGGACCATCATTTAGTTCGGCCTGTCATTTGTATTACTGCTGAGTTAAGTTATCTTGTTATTCCAGGTCTAAATCAGGTCTTTCTCATAGTAGAATTGTAAGTTACTATCAATAAATTAGATCCAGTCATTTGTGTCATGGTCACAGGAAGTTTTATGTAACTCTGAAGAAAATTTGAAGTTGTATTAATCTCTGACCTGGCACACACTGGAACTGAGTCAAAATAGAGACAAAAGGCCTTCTCCTGGCTCTTTAGGCTTCTGAAGAGTTCAGAAGAAGCTGGGACCTGGTGTGAGAGGCCAGCTGGGGAGTCTCTCCCCTATGGAGGGGAAGGATTGAGGGATTGTGCAAAACCAGCTTTCAGCCAGCAGATGGGATGTGGCAAGGGAGAGGAAAAGAGCTTCAGGCAGAGTATTTGTGGGCTTAGCAGTCAGGATGAGTATAGTGCTCCTAACTTTCAGATGGGTCAGTTTTTAGCACAAGGCCAGCTGGGTAGAAGTCTTTCCTTCTTCCAAGAGGGTTGTCTTCTGTGTATGTTGCATTTCTGTACTTTATATATAAACTGTTTTATAAAATTTGCAGATTTGGAATGGAGGCAAAAGATGAAGTTAACCTTATTTCCAGGTTAATAAAGCCTTCTGCCCAAGATTTTGGTCTGGACTCTTGAAATGCTAAAATTCACCTTATTTCTTAATGAGGAGCTACAAAAGCCTTTGTTTTCTTTCCCATTGTATGCAGTGTTCATTAGAGTGAAGTAGGAGAAGGCAACAGAAAATCAAGTGGCCTTTTTGGCACCTGGGTTACACATGAAAAAGAACTGCTAAATCATTATCTCAGCTCTAAGCGTTAATTACTTACTTTGCTTCACATTAGCACATTAAATGTGTAGCAAAAATATTTTTCTCTTTAGCTGCTGTGTGTGTATGACTTGGCTTGCCAAGCGGTTCTTGTTGCGCAATGTGAATTTTCTTTCTGTAGCCATTTTTTTATTTAAACTTATGCACCAGGTTTCTCCAGTGGAAATGTGAGTCTTGAACTGAGCCTTTAATGCTTACTTAACTTCAAAATGGGAAGAAGAGATTTCACAAAATCCCAACTGAAAGAATACTTTTAGGGTCAGGTGGAGTCTTCTAATTCATAGGAAGAATCACTCTCAGTGTGGAAATTCCTGAAAGATATTTTAGGAGGATGTTGGGGCAATCCTGCTTCATACTGAAGTAGGAACTTGGAACTGATTGTCAGATCCAGACTTGCGTGACTGCAGGCTTCTCGTTATATATATATATATATATATTCATATTATCGCTTACAGTGGCCCTGTACAAGGTCCTGTTTTGTTATTTAGCTCTTGTCTTTTATTTTCCTTCTGGCCACAATCAAAGCTGTATCTTTTCTTTTGAAACTTTTTTTGTAATCCTGCAATTCACGTCTGTATGAAATATTTCTTAAGGCTCATGTGACATAGAAGAGGCAATCATAGATAAAAGAGAAAATGGATAGACTGTAAAATAGCATCTAGAAGAAAAGTAATTTTCTGAGATTCCAAATAAATTGCTCTCTAATTCACAAATAATGCAGTACATATTTAGGTTGTCATAAAGAATGATTACTGAATATGGAGCTCAGAATTCATAATAGAGCAAAAGCATATATGGAATTGTTGAGGAAAAAAATGAACTATAAAAATACAGAACTTCTAATATTTAACTTCTTTCCTTCATAAATCACTTGCTAATAAATGCAAAACAATGGGGTGTTAGAAGCAAGATCAATTCTTTAAGGAAAATAACTTTCAAAACCACTTTTGTCTATCATAAATTCTACTGCAAATAGTAGGTATAATGTCTCTGTTTTACATATTAAAGAAAACCTCAGACTGTTTGCCTCTCTTTAGCTTTCTTCTGTTGTCAGTCAGAAACAAGAATAAACACATTTAGATATATTGAAGATAAACAGTTGGTCCAATCTTGATGTAGTTTAACTTAGTAATAAAAACTTCATTAGATTCCTTAAATACAAAGGCACCTACTGAACTGTTAACAGAGGTGTTGCCACAAGGATAGGCTGGAACAGAGGTTCTCAGAAAGCTAGTCTGTTGCTAATATCCAGCTAGTACAGCTCCTCAAAAGTAAGAGATTCTACATGTCTACCAAAATCCTACAAGAGAAACACAGGCCTGTATATAATTACAGCTGCTGGTAGATGTTATTACAAAGCCCTGGTTCAATTCTGTTTTAAAGTAGCCTTGGAATTCGGCTTATCCTGACAATGGTTGTATTTACACAGACAGCACATGGAAACTCATTCTGCAGTGTTTGAACTGAGCTTTAATCATTGATTTTACTGGCATTGAAATTAATACAAGCTTCTTTAGAAGCTGAGACACCTGTGCTTTCATCCACAAAATACAGCATACAAAGAGGAAACTGTGCTAATGTTAGGGCCCGTTGGAAAATGCAGAGGAGCAGAACCAGAGTGTTCAAACAAAATAATAAAGCAAAAATTCTACATCGTATCAAAATCGGTAAATTAAGCTGATCTGATATTTAAATATTTGGTCAGCCTCAAGAATATTTTGATACATCAAAGTTGCTTGGTTGACAATAATTATTTACTAATCTTATCCTTCAGGCTTGATAGACATACTGTGCTTACTAGAGTCCAAAATACTCTCCTCCAGGGAAACTTATTTCCAGATATAGCTAAGACAGAATGCCTTTGAAAAGTCTCATAGAGATAGAAAGTTTCATCAGGATATAGGGAGCATGAAAAGATGAAGTGTTCTCTGCTGTATTTTGATGAATCAGCTCATTTGGCAGCTGATGATTCTTGGCACAATGCTATCTTTTTTTGTTTTTTCATGCTAACCTACTCATGGTCTCAGTAGTGGTTTTATTCAAATAAGGACCAGAGAACTGAGCCCCTATCAACAGCCCCAGTTTACTGTTGACTTCTGAGTTTGCTTTGTTTAAGCAGGTGTTCGTTATCAAAGCATATTTTTCCTATTTTTTTTTTTTCATTTCAATATCCTTGATGGGACCTTCTGTCTCTGATGTAAGAGCCTGTATATTTTTGTTATTGGGAGGCAGAAATTTTTGAAACTCTCTGTGCTCAGTCTTGTTATTCTCCAACAGCTTTTGTGGTGGTCAGTATTACATGGGCGGAGCAACACAGGCATTTTCCAGACCCCATCAAGCGCACAAGGATGCACTGAGGGAGTGGCAATAATAGCAGTGGCCATCTGTGTTCTTTGTTATTGTCAGCGTAGAGACAGTGAGCCTGTTCACTATTGCGAGCCTGATATGCACCATGGCAACAGAGGGTTCATTATAAGTAATGCAAGTCAAACGATATCAGAGATGTATGGAAATGAAAAGAATTCCCCATTTCTGACTGCAAAAACTAATCTTGAAATAGCTATTGGTAATCGTATTTTCAGGATTCGAAATTCTTCGTATTTCCCTGCCCATTCTATCTCTAGGGATAAAGCCAGGAAAAAGAACTATCCATGGAAGCTCAGTGTAGGCAGTATTAGCAAAGTTCTAGAGAGGTAAGTAGCTCTGAATTCCTTATTCAGTTCTCTAGATTGTAATGGGGCTAAAGCTAAACATTAAGGCCAGGATAAAGACAGAGTTAGGGAAAGTATGTCAGAGTAAGTGCAGTTTTCAACAAGATCTAAATATGTAAGCGTAGGTCTAGTGTAAGTAGAATTTAAAAAATCATTCTTTATTCCTGGCTAGTTCCTATATTTCAAAAAAGTTTAGGATTAGAAACCAACTCTTAACTCGATGCAGTTAGTAACTCCTAATCTGGAATTAATTGTGGTACTTGGGAAGTTCCAGAAGGGTAAACTGATAGTTGACATAAATGTCTTTTGAATTCTTTAGTCTTGATTTCTGATTTATAGCAGCATCTGAAACCATGTCAAAGCTAGGGTTATATTTAGGATTAGGAACAGCATGGCTAACAGCCTGAATGACTGCAATAAGAGGTAAATTCTGGAAAGTAAATTGAGACCTAGCACCAGAAGTTTAAAATTTCTTGATCTTATTTTTTGGGTTATAATAGGGCCTTAAGTTCATAGTACTTGGAGTCAAGAACAGCAAGGACAACAGAAATGGAATGTTAATGGTATTTTTCATATTCCAAAGATGTTAACTGAGGCTCGGTAATAATGTCTTTCAATTGCTTACTCTTATGTGTGAGTTGTAACAGGTTCTTAGAACTTCATCCCCTTATTTGGGTTCCTGAACACCCTTGTAAGTTCTGTTCTCAGTTGGAAAACAAACGTATACAGTATTGAGAGTTAACAGGTACAAATTTTTCAAGGTAGAGTTTCTGAGAAGTAGTGGAAGGTATAAAATTGGAATCAATTGACTGCTGATTGCATGGCCACTTAATAAAGAACTGTTCCAGAGTTTTTTTGGGGGACCGCGTGGAATTCTATTACAGTCAATAGGAGGAGAAGGGTGGTCCTTTTATTGTGATGTCATTGAATCCTAAGATCCTGAGGTACCCCTACATCATAGATTGTTCATATCTTATTTCTTGACTGTTTGATTGGCACAGTTTAAAAGCTCTGCTAACACACAGATGTGACAACTTGAAATGTTTAGCATGAGAACTGATGCCTTGTTGCATGAAAATGTGATGTAATTTTTCCATATAAGGAGGCATTTAAGAAGCTTAAATGGTGTTATCCAGCTTGGCTTTTCTTTCCAAAGGAGCAGGTCCCCATGGATGTCTCCAAACGATTTTCAAGTTGAGTATGAGACGGGTGTTTCCCCATCAAAATACCATGTTTTCACAGCATAGAAAACAACCGTGGTAACTTCTGCTTCCTAGTAACTAGAGTGAGCATTGGAGATGCAATTTCCTTAAAATGTAAAGGGCTGGTTTTAGCAAGCAAAGCCTATTCAAGAATAAACAGTTTACAGTATGTAATGAAATGAATAATGTAACTCTTGTGGAAGATGGACTTTTTAGCTGCCTCTTCCACAGAAGGTAGAGAGAAGCATTAAAAATACATTTGCCACTGATAGGTTGAATTCATTTTAGCTGGCATAAATAGGACAGATGAGCTATTCAAATGTCTGATGAGTACTATATAATGAAATATTTACCACCTTCTCATGGTCACTGCATGAGAGGCCAATAATTTGTTTTCTCTCAGTACTGGTATTTTGTGGCGCTTATAATAAATTATACATTGCAAGCTTACATCCTTCACCCTTTTTCTATTTACCTATCTAGTCTGAGATCTCATTCATCAAAATGTAGCTGGTTCTGGGACAAAACTGAGGCTATAAATTCATGTATTGTAAAGAATCATGGAATTTATAATGCATGATGGTACTGGGGAAACATGGATAGAGTGTAACATACTGAACAGGTGACCTTTAGAGCTGTAAAGTTGGGAAATGGGAAGAGCAAAATTTTGATAAAAGTGTAAATATATATAGACAGATGTTAGCCTCGGTCATGCTGTCTGCTCATTTTGATTTAGGATAACACCTCTGGGCAATCAAAGCTGTTCAGGTTTTTGCCTATTACCGAGCTTAAGCCGATG
Organism: Egretta garzetta; assembly: GCF_000687185.1. Classification (NCBI taxonomy): domain Eukaryota; kingdom Metazoa; phylum Chordata; class Aves; order Pelecaniformes; family Ardeidae; genus Egretta; species Egretta garzetta. The sequence continues at coordinate 2,433,885 of NW_009260430.1, read as the reverse complement.
CCATGGATTTAGTTCTTATTATGATCATCAAATGCCCTAAAGCGTTCCTTTATGTCAGACACACATTAATTATCTTTTATTTGTTTTGCATTAATGCAGTGGATTTAATGCCAGAAATATTAGAATGAAATTTAAAAAAATATCCCCAAATGGTAGTCATTACCGTATTTAGATATAAAGTCTTCAGTGCTGAAGAGAAGAGGTGGTATTTCAAAAACTGAAAACCTGATTCTGGGATTGCTTCAAAATGTGAAGAAAACTAGCACTCTTTAGATCTCAAACATAACTTTTCTCCAGTGTGGAGGGGAAATAAACCTCTTACTTTGCATTGTCAGATTTTAGCAAAGGTCCCCTGTTTATAAGTCTCAAGAATTGCCGCTCGAGACATTGAGATCAAACCATGCTCCTGTACAAGAAACAGTGATGTGCTCTCAAACTGTGTTCTTATGTGTTAGAAAGTGGAAGGTTTTGTCTTTTTTATTTTTGCTGCTTCCAGTCAGAAGTCATTTGACCTCAGTGTAGAGATAAGACCACCGCTTGCCTCACTTATTCAGGAAACTAAATCATTCAGAGTGTTGAGGAGGCTGACAAAGTTCATTATTCACTGCTCAAAAAGTCTTTAGAGATCTATCATTTCTGCAAAGTCCATAAGCCTGTAAATTAATTTCTCGTGACAAAATAATTCAAAGTGAACAGCCTAAAGGATTTAAAATGACCTTCGACTTGGATGATACACGGAAAATAAACCTAAAGCCTTTCTCAATCCAGTTGAATTTTTAGGCATTTTGACCATACAGTCCCATAGTAGGGTAGAATATGTGGGGTTTGTGTTGCCTCAAGATGCGTGAAATTTATAATTCACGTTTTGTTTAATGAGACACTTAAGCATCAGGATTCACAACATAGTGTTCAGTTTGACAGCGTCCTGTCTGAGGGATCAAGATTGCAGGTCTTGGAAAGCCACACACATTTTAGAAATCCCGGAATTTTTAAAGGCACGGTAGGCTGTTGGTTTACTCATCCCAGCATTTTTCCAAGTTGACAGGGCCAATTTTTAGTTCCATAATTTCGAAAGATCTTCTGAGCATGTGCCAACAAATCTCTGTGTGTCAGATCTGGAAGCAGCAGTGTATTTCTGCCTTGCTCTTGTGATATCCGTAGAGATTCCAGATATTACAGAGTCTCCATAGCTCCAGCATAAGCTCCAAGCTGGCAATTAGATACCCAGAGGATACCTGTGAAGTCAGGAAACTTCGGAATATTAACTATGTAGTTAAAGTAGACCCACACAGAGATCAATGGTTTCTGAAATTTGATTTTAAGAAGGTGTGTTAGACTGACATTAAAAACAGTTTGCTTGATGCATAATTTTCCCCTTTCCAGGGGAAGAATGCTTTCAGGTTGGCAGTACCTCATCTACTGGTGTCATCTTCGACTTATTATTATTTGTCCATCATAACCCTGTGGTCCCACTGATATAATTTGCCATTATGTAGATTTTTTTTTTTTCTTGGAATCATTCCCAGCATTTTCTTGAAAATACTGCAGGTGTAAACAGTATATGAAGAAATTCTCCTTATAACTGGATAGAAAGATTTCGTTAATGTTAATTCCATAGCATAGTGATGGCTCCATTAAGATTTTTAGAAGTAAATCTATTCTTATGAAGAGAGCAAGAGGAAAAAAAACAATGACAAAAGTAAAAGCATCAGGATCAAATGACAAAAGTCCTGCAACAGAATCCCTGTGTACTGAGTACTGTGTAAGCACAGAGAAAGCATGTGTGTCCTCTGCATACCTTATTAATACATAATTTAGAATCACTTTAATAACTTTTTAAGGAGTGGGATGATTTGTTGCAAATAAATTATCCAGTAATATAGCCTTTTTCCTTTAATTGCTTTTGTTTGTGTATACACATGCAGATAAATACATATAGGCATAACTGCTAAACATGTTTGTTATTTCTGTAGGCAAATTATGCTATCAGCTGGTTTTAGGACTGCTCTGTTCGCAGTTCATGGAAGGATGGGATTAAATACAAAAGAAAAGAGGAGCTCCACTGTCACTGGCTTTCAACACTGACTTGTCCGCTATGCTTTCAAAACCTTTCCTTTTTTCCATTCTGCTATTGCTTCTGTAATCAATTACTTAAAGCTTCTGCCTGAATTACGGTTTTGTTTTGTTGTGGGTTTTTTTTTCAGGTGTATATTAAATTATGAATAATGGGTAATCACTTCTTGGTAAGGAAAATTTATGGAGTTAGTTAATAATGAAGAGTTTTGGACTTCATGAGGAAAGTCAAAGTAACGCTGGCCTCATCTAAAATGGTAGGCTTATTTGGTGCAACAATGTGCTCATGAATAACTTTTGTAATTATGCAACTTTATTTTTTAAATTTCTGTTGTCCTAAGTGAATAATATTTTGCTTAATGTTATAAGGATGTTAGTAAACTGTATAAATGAAAATCATTTAATCACACCCTAGAATAACAATTAGGTTCTCACACTGCGCAAGGCTGACATTGTGATCTTAGAAATAGCTGGTTTTTCCCTTAGTCTAGATAACAGAACTTAGGTGCATAAAATACAGTTTTCAACTTTGTCATAGCCACGATATTAAAATGGTCCCAAGAAACAAAATGAGAACTAAAGGATTCTCTTAACCAGTTTTAAAACTTGACAAAAGCTAGAGAAAACATACTGGAACTTGACAAATAAAGCTGGATGTTTGTGTATTGAAAGGCATCTATATACAATAGAGGTATTTACCCCTACAGTGATGACAGAAAGAAGTAAATCTGGAAAAAAATTATTTTCTAAAGAATGTTCTGTTCAAAATGAAGGACAATGTTTGTAAGACTTTTTTTAAACTTGTGGGCAATGTGTTTATATAAAAAATATCTTAGCTTCTCACTTGAATTTTGACTTTAGGTTCTTTATCAACATACCTGCACACTCTCTTCTTGTTATTACAGACTACTTCAGATATAAATTTCACTATAAAATTATGCAGTCACTTTTTGACTGTTTTTTAGGAGCAGATTTGCTGGGAGAGGGAGGGCTACAAGGGAATTCCCATCTGCGGTTAGAATTGCTCTCTGCAGCTGATGTTTTGACTTATTTGAGTGACAACTAGCTTGCTATCTCCCCTACTAAAAGCATATCTTCAGGATTACACAGTCTTGACAGACTTCAGTGAGGAATTGCCACAATGATCACTCTACTTCATAAACACCTTCCTAGACTGGTCTTTAAATTTGTATTCATAACATAGTCACTGTCTCAGAAAGGGTAACCGCTCTACTTAAATACAGTGTAGTAGGCTTTTTACTCAGGGTACAGTGATGGAAGAGCCTTAGAGTCTGTTGTGCAGTTGTGCTGATGAATTATTTAATGGTGGAAAGGACTTGGCTACTTGAATTTTCTTATTCATCCAAGCTGAAATATCAAACTGGGTGAATTTGTATGTACGGCTACATAAACTTAACTACTTATCTTACATGCAAACCCCTGTTTTTCCTAATCCTTGTCGCCAAACTATGGAGTCCCTGATCTCTTGCAAATATTTATGCTTGTTGCTGCTGGTACAGAAGCTCCAATATCTGTCTCTTCTGCAAATTCGTAGCCCTTGTGGGGGCTGGAGGTGAAGCTGTTAACAACTCTGCAAATGTGAAATTACAGAATACTGCTCTATACTAGAAATATTAGAGGATGTGATGATACTTTGATCAATAAAGCCTGAATGCAGACATGAGCAAGGACTCATAGAAGAGAGACTATTTTTCAAAATGTATTTCTAATTATACATCTGTATGTAGGAAGCATCTTTTGATAATTGACTTGCATGTAGTTGTACCAACAGTGCTTACTCCTGCCTTAAGGAGAATGTGCTGCCACAGTAAAGCGGAATGAAAGGTGGTGTTCTAAAATACAGTATAAGCTGTCTGTTAATGAATTCATGCTTTTTCATTTTCATAATACAAATGTTTAAATACCAACCCCCACTATCTTAAGTAATTGTGAACCTCCAAAAAGAGCAACAGAAAGCCGAAGTACTCACTCGTATGTCAGGAGAAACCTAAACCTCTTCTTTTCAGGAGTGCAACAGGGACAGAATAGTTAAAATATGAGACCATGGCTTTGTGAGATGTTACCTATACGCCACTTCAACATTTTCATACAAGAAGTGGTTTTAATTGAAAACTCTCTCACTGATTGTTCTCAAAAATCTATTGTTATGGTAGAACTAGCATTAAATTGTTCTGGTTATAAATGATTACTTCTGTTCTGCAGTTTAAAAACTGCCAGAGTGTTTACTATCTATTTTTTTTTTTTTTTTTAAAATGTCCCTTAATAGCAGGTGTATGTGATGAATGCTAAAATCTACTTTGGGATGAACCCGTCTAGCCAGTCTTTTCCAAGAACAGTTATTATCATGTTGTTTGTATTGAAAACATATTAAAACTCAAATAGTTCAAAAGCATAAACAGGCACAAAGCAAAGCCTATTATGGTACTGTTTACCAACAGATTTATAATTACAAAATAAATTAAGCATGAAATGGAACACTTTTCATTTTCTGCCATAATAGTATGAAATATTTGATGTTTCTTTACAGATTATTCTGGAAAAGCTTTGAAAATGAATAATTCTGAAGGTTGTCATGGTATTTTAGCAGAACCTAAACATATCTTCTTTAAAACACCCATGTCCTTTTCCTACAGATAATCAGAATGCCCAAGGAAGGGAGAACAGCTATTCCAGAACTCAGCCCTCCAATCACAATAATTATAATGCATAAAATAATTAATTTCATAAGAAATACAGAATGCTAGTCTTTTCTCTCTCATAAATACCTTCATTTAAAACTGCAATACAAAATTACAGAATACCTTAAACAGTGTAAGAGTTACGCACTGTTGGAACGTGAAGACTATGTCTGAATGCCTCTGGTCCTATGCACCTACTATTCTGATGAAGCAGCTCAGGTTGTTCTCAGTTCATTTGTCTGTCTTTACATAAGCCCTACTGTCTGTGCAGAATATATCATAGGGGATTCTTGTTTCATTCATCAGTGCTTTTAAACAAAATTTGTTAGTATGTATGAAAATTATAATCAGATTTTTAATTTGAGAACTGGATATCCTTTTGAAAAACAGTGTAAGAACAAATACAACACCCCTGCTGTACCTATATTAATGATAATATCTAGTGTTTGGAGGCAGCTTTCTACTAACAGATCTCGAACTACTTTAAAAATGGACAAAAATCTACCCCTTGGGTATCTTTTGGTTTGGGCTGGGGGGGCTGATTTTATGGGGATTTGATTTGTTTTGGGTGGTGTTTAGTGTTTTGGTTTGCTTTGCTTTTTATCAAGAAGCAATTTAGGCCAGGTACAATCCCCCTGCAGTTGTTATGCTTCTTCACTTTTGGGCTCTCTGCCATGACCTATTCTGTCTTACTGTGCAGCAATAAAAGATACGCAAACCTAATTTTGAGTGATACACATAATTTATATATATATGAACTCTGTCTTTTCCTATCTTCTATGACCTTTCCATGTAAACCTAAACTTGAACCATACAGTTTGGTGGAAATCAAACTAAGGGAGAAATATGTATCCGTCTATAGTAATATGCAGAATGTTAGAAGTTTTGAAGGTGAAAAAGGATGTGTTTAAATTTGGTCAAAATATTGGTAGTTACAAGTTTGATCTGTCCTTCGTGCCTATTAGGAGCAAAGGAATTGGGAGAGATGCATGTGTGCACACACAGGCATTCGGATGCACAGAAATATCGACACTGCTACTTATTACTGCCTAAAGTAAAAACAACAGGCTAGAAAGAACCCTTACCCCTCAAAGCAACTTTTGCAGGGAAACCTACCTAGCTGCGAAAGAGCTCCGAAATGTTCCATACAACTTGACTTTACTACAGAGCTGCTGTTTTTTTCCTTTTTCCCTGAGTATATGCCTTTGAAAAAATTATTTGGACCATTCAGATCATACTCGAGTAAAGACAAATTTCCCCTTATTTCATGTTGATTTGGAATTAGGCCTCTTGGATCTGATTTGTTTTTATATTACTAGTCTGCATCAAATATTTCCAAAGCTTGTCTGTCTGTCTTTACATTGCTTTGTTTGAAGGTGATGTTACTGAGTCTTTCCACTGTAATTATAAACAGGCTCAAAAAGTGTTCGACCTTCAGAAAAACAATCTATGGAAGCCACACCTGGCCATTGAAACCTTGCATACAAGGCGAATGTACTGTAGGAGGAAAGTAAGTCCCAGCTGTCTCATTTCTCGGTATCCTCATCAGCACCACATGCTGCATTCCTTCCCTTCAACGGTTCACTTTATTTTTGTCTTATGCCTTTGTGTTTGAAGAGGAGATTTAATAAACATCCTTTCCAAAGCTGATCCTTGGCAGTTGATCCTTAAGATTTTGGTCTGTAGGGTAGGTTTAAAAAAACCCCACACTAGTAGTTTGAGCCTTCTGTTGAAGGGAAGGTACGACCTTTCCATTCTCTCAGGCTATAGAACAACTTTAGAAAGCTGCCTCTTCAGGTATAATGGACAATTTTCCTGTGTTCATGGCCATTGTATCGTTCATCCCCCTAAACAGCAGATATCTTCATTTAACTCTTATGCAGTGTAAATAACTGCTGTATGTATCCAACAGTAACCAATATCAATAGCTGACTGCAGTCAGAAGCTTCCTGAAGGCCAAATTCCTGTCTTCCCAAATGGAGGATGATCTCTGCACTCCGTGTTCCGCACACGGCTGTTAGCGGCAGGGTCATTTATGTAATTAATGCCTGAGTTGATCTCAAAGAATAGACTGCAGGAAAGGCAAAGATCTCGGCATGAGTTTTGTATTTGTAAATAGCTTACCTATGTGCTGTAATCTAAAGAACTTCTTTCTCCTCATTTTTCAACAAATCTAGCACATATGTTTCACACAGAGGAAGTCTGGCTGTTTTCCCTGTTTCTGACATCTCCTGATTTTTCGTTTTCCAGTGCTCATTCCAATTCAGGAAGGTAATGAATATTCAAGAATTCTTCTCCTGCTAAACAGTAGGATTTTAAGAGTCTAAACTGCGGTTGTTGGGTTTTCTTGTTTTGGTTTGGTTTTTTTTTTTTTTTTTTTTTTAACAGAGCCAAGTTTGCATTAAAAGTTCCCAGATTCCTTAAAAAGGAGTCTTTTCTAAAAGTTAGGCTACACCACCTGAGGGTCTTGCTCAGCCTTTACTCATTCTACCTTTTGGCAAATGCTTTGCTTGTTCAGTGGTATTTTTGCCTGTGTAAGAGTCTAAGCATTTGCCTTCAGAACTGGCGGAAATTTTCAAACACAGGGTTTCGAACAGTGGCCAGTCATACCAGCATCCACGAGCTCAGCGTGAGGCATTGAAGCAGACTGTCTCTGTGCTTTCTTCTGCGCTGCTCTTGTGCTTGACAAAGACTCCTTGTAAACATCTAGAAAGATGCATTCCTCTCCTCCTTCTCTGCTCTCCTTCAAACTCTCCTTTGCTACACAGAATTTAACAATAGCAAGGCTCTCACTGCAGTGCTGAGTCTCCTGCCCTCGCTAATGCTGTGGTTTTGTTTCCTTGGACTCTAGTGTTCATTTGTATCCATCTTTTTTTTCTGTTTTGTACTTTAAGTGCAAGATCCTTGGCCTGGGAGTCTTTGTTCTGTATTTGCACGGCACCTGACACAATGGGACCCAGATCCATTACAGCATTGTGCTCGCTCGGATAGGAACAGCGAGTCTGTAGAGTTTAAAACGCTATTGTAAGAGCTCTGTCTTTGTTTTCTTTCTTGGAGGCTCTGTGATTTAGGTATCTAGTTATCAGGGCTATTTAAGTTGGCTTGGCCAGTCTTTGGAGCTTAGTAACTTTTTCTTTTGTTAAATGTAGATTTACTGTGAAGCTTCATTCCCATACACTGTCTCCCACAGTGATAGAACAGAAGGCTGTAAATCAAGCAGATTTTAGTGTAAATTATTCAGAGTTTTTTCTCTTCATTGTATAAGATTCTCTGCAGAATATGACTGCCCAGTGAGCTGCTACTGATATTTCTTGAGGTCCAAAAGTATATGTGAACTACATATAGAATATATGTTCCCTTAAACACAAATTAAAAGGAACATGTTTGACTTGGTCCTTTCTCTCAAGAAGGTGCATTGAATGAATGATTAGCATGCGTGGGAGCCTTATTGCCGAGCCAATGAATTCAAAAGATTTTGAGACATAAACCTATAATACATACAACTTGATGGTTCTACAGCATTGTAATATTTTTAGTGAGTTCAGTACTGTAAAACTTTACATGCGAGTAGTTGCTGGCTTTATAATTGAAATGCTGGCTTTATAATTGAAATACTGACTTTATTAAGATGACTTGCATGACTGAAGGTTACAAGTACACAAAAGGGTTTGTTGGATCCGTCTTGCTTTTCCTGGAGGTGAGGCTTGACTGGGAGACAACAAAGAGCCTTGTGCTTTGTTTCTCTCTAATTTTCTAAAGTGGTGTTGCCTGTAATTAGATAGACAACAGGTAGTTTCATGGTCATTGCTTCCTAGGCAGGAAAATGTCTGTTTTGTTTTCTTCTCATCCACTTTAGAAACTAAATACATAAGCTCACAATGATTTGACTATATGATTTTGAGATCAGAGAATGAACAAAAAAAATTATAGGACTTGCTAAAAAAGAATGGGAGTTGCTAGAATTTTCTGGAGGCAAAACAATGACATTTCAAGGTACATTTAAAAACATTTTATCTACCTTTGTCATCAGAAAAAAAATATGGCATCTTCTCTTTAATAATGTTTTAGAGTATTCATATTTCATAATGAAATATTAATCCTATATAGCAATTCCAATTGAAGTTGGATGTTCAGAGATATTCTAGAATGCAATTTAGAATAAATGCAGCAAAGTTTTCCTTAACAGCTGTGAATTTCCTTTGAGGGATTTTTGACTACTGAATCAAGTATCTGTATGCCAAGCTGGTAGGTGTGAGCTCAGAGCAAGCAATTTTGTGCTCTGTAACAGTTTTAACAAATAAGACCTGAACAATATGAAATCTGACAACCAATGATTCTGAAAATGAGATTTATGGACAGTGGTATGCTCTCCCTCTGTAGCGTCTCAGGAAATTTTTCAACAGCTAATAAATTTAACTAGCAATGAAACCTTGAGTGTGTGATCCAGAAAACAAAAAGAGTTTAAATAATCTTGTGACCAGCGTGCAAAACCTTTGCAAGGGCTACCACTAATGTCTTAAATAATAGATGACTTCATAACATCAACCCAAACGGTTACAGAGGTGGTTTTGCCCGCTTGTTTTGTGCTGAATCTAGGCTTTTATTTTGTGAAGTTGACTTGTATCTAAGCATCCTTAATGCCTTTTATAGGAGGAGTTGCTCTGACTACAATAAAATCCTGACAAAAGTAAATTCTCCATTGACAGCCTAAATTTTGTTTGACAGCTTAGGCAAGGACAGAGTTGTAGATCCCATGGTCTGACTCCATTGTCCTCAACTAGCTTAGGTACAAAAGTGTCTGAGGCAAACCCAGAGATAAGATTAGCATTAAGGTTAAAATAGCCAAAATTTGCTGAGAGGCAGTGAGAAGGGTTCTTGTGCTCTTCCTTTCCTTCTACGTATTCAGATAAAAAGCCTGCAGTAAGTGGTTAGCAGTACTGAATGTGTTCACCCCCTAACATGATTCTAGGAAGAGAGAAAATGTAAGGTGTAAAGATCTATCCTTCCTGTGCAAAAAAGCAGTGGTTAAAATAAGTGTTTCAGCACGTGATAGAAAGCTTACTGAAGCTGCAGTTACAAAACATGTAATTCCAGGTGGGAGGGGCAGGAAGAAGGACCATCAGACCTCACTTAAGTGAAAAGTCTAAGCAGGGTCCCTTGGCCAAGGTGGGCTGCAGGTGTTATGTCTGTGTGAAGTCATCTTTTCGCAGATTACTCGGGCAGGCTTTCATTCATTGCCCGCTGCTGCAGCCTCCCCTTTTCCCTTCCCCTTCTTGCATCCCTATCTTCACTCCTGTGCTCTACCTTCAGTTCTTTTTTTTCCTCTTTCCATTCCAACTCCAGCATTACTGAAAGTTTGTTCTCTCTTGATATTCCTACTCCCCACAACCTTGTATGTATATTTAATATTATTTAAACAACTTAAATATTAAAAACATTTAATTTTACACATGATTAGCTCTGTAACTTATTTTGAAGGCTCCTCTTCTCCCTCTTTTCCTTACCCAATATGTTTTGTTAAGCACATTCATTATAGCTTCTCTGTGATTGGGCATTCAACAAATTAGTCAAAATAAAACCAGGTAGGCTGAAAGAATGGATGGGTTTGTAGTTAAGCTACTGAGGTAGGACTTAGGAAATTAAGTTCAGTTCCCAACCTTGCAACTTAACTGTCTGTGTGTGCGTGTGAGTCCTTGAATGAAGTTATTTAATCTCTCCATGCCTCCTTATTCATGATGCAGAATTAATTGGAGTTATGTTTTCCCATTTACTATCTGCTTTTTCTATTTTTCCTATAAATGTTAGAATAGAAGTAATATGTATGTGTAGCATTTAAAACAATATGTTCATGATAGTGGATAATGGTTCAAGTAAAAAAAAAATCACAATTTTATTATGCACTTTAGTGTATAGACTAAATTTTACTGTATCGCACATTGTCCAGCAAAATGGGTTCTAGTCCTGAGATATCATATCAATAATAAAAATAGAAAATGATAACAGTGATAGTTGATAACCAAATTGGTCACCTGGCTTTCTAAGGCATACTGCAGTGGCATTATTAGAGCTGCATATGACACATTGAAAGAAAACTTGTTGTAGGAGATAAAAAGTTAAATTTTTTTAGAACTTGTTAAACCGTTACAAATTAACGCTGAAGGTGTCACAGTATACATGATCTGTTTCAGCGTGGAACCTCAATGCGTTTAACTCTTTCACCTTAGGGGGGGGGGGGGGGGGGGAAGCAAAAAAAACAAAACAAAACAGAAGATGAGGTTGATAGATTAAGCATTTAATCCAGTAAGGGAATATGAATTGTGCACCCCATCTGTCACTTAAACGGTTAGGTAAAGGCCAAAGTAGAAACTATACTTAGGAATGCATTCCCTGGACTTAGTGGTGATGGGGTTTGTTGATTCTGTTAATGCTTCCATGTCTGCTCCCTCCTTGGGCAACTTGCTCTGATGGTGCCTGCATTTCTTGTTGCTCACTTACCAAATAATGCTGGTGAATATGGGAGCAGCCTAGCTGTCTTTGGAACAAGTCATCTAGTTCCTTGGGATCATGGAGGACTTAAAGCTTACTTGGTACCTTCATACAAGGTTTCTAGCAGCTTGGAGTGGCAACTTGTTTTCTGCTACTCAGAAATATTCAGAAAACTATTACACCTTGAGTCTTGAGTAGCAAAGTCAAGAAAAACATTTTTGCACCTGCCCTGACAGCTGTTAGAGATGCTATTAACACACAGATTGGGGTAATCTAGAGTACTTGCATTCATGATGTATTGTTCTGGACTTAGGTGAAATACGTATGACAACTGAACAGGAATTGACGATGCATGGTGTTACAACAATTCTGATTTGTATAGAGTCCTGAAATGAGCAGGGTTGTGACACAAGAGAGAAACAAGCAGAGATTAGGAGTGCTTGTGCTAATTCTTACATGAAGAAAGATTGGATGGTGTTAGCTCTCAGAGCTCTCCTATTCAAAGTGACCTACTTTGACCCAAACGTGTTGCTGAAATTTCTTACAATCCAATGGAGATTTTCTGGTCTCCATGACAGTGGGCACCAGTTCTGCTGGATGAGTCTGGCTTGCTTTGAAAAGGCTGTTCCATGCAGGTGTTTCCAGTGTCTTATGAAGCTTATTCCCACCCTTTGATTTTAGGATTTTAATAAAAGATCTACCCAGTCCTATGCATGCTTCACCTCTATGCAGGTCGTAGTGAGCATCCAGCTGGTCAGTTGTTCTTTGAATGACTTTGTTTCTGCTTCCTGGGACGTGTAAAGCGTGTAGTTGGATGCAGAATTTTAACTCAGAAATGTGAATCAATTAAGAGAAATTACAAAATGGGAATCTCTGATGCCATAATAATTAAACCTGTATCTAAATCTGCAACCACATAAAAAGTATTATTTTATTTTCTTCTCCCAGAGTACTTGCTGTTTTCTCAGACAAGGGGCGCACACACATTATGCTACTGTGTGGCATTTAATTCTCTAGGTTGTTTTTTCACAACTATTAACATAAATGGTGTGTTTACAGTTGGATTACACCTTCAATTTGTGTTTCCAGTGGGAAACTCCAAGTCATCTTCTAGCAGCTAGATTGGGACTGTCTGCCAGAAGGTGGGGGAAACAGAAAGGTGCTTTGTATGAAAAATGGAACCTAAAGTTCTCATTTAAAAACTGAAGAACAACATGGAAGTAAAATAGTCATACTGAAAAGTATACAACTAAGCACTTGATTGAGTCGGATGCAAATGTTTTCAATAAACATTTATACCTTTAAATTATTTATTTCTTATTTTAGTACAGATGTATGCTTTTGGGGATAGAGTGTTGAGCTAAATCATTTTAAACCTGATTGCAAAGAGGGTAACTGAATGTTTCCTTAATGAATGCATGCATGGTGCTATTGCTATGATTATAGGCATGGCGTGACTGGAATTTAAGTTACTACTCCTCCCCAGACTTGCATCCTCAACTTATTTCCTATTATATTCAAGGCACCTGTTTTTTCCTGTTAAGAATGTAAAGTGTTAGCTGAAATCATAAAAGGAACTGCATGAATATATGAAAAGCAGCCACCTAGTATGATTTTAATAATTCTGTAACATTTATTAAATTCTCTGTTGAATCACTTCATGATATTGATGGCATAATTTAAAGTGACAGAAATGAAGGAACATGACCTTTAATGTCATGACATGAGTTGTCACAAAAAAGGAAAGATGAGCTCAATTCAGCCAAATGGCTTACTAGGAAGTCTTGGTACATAATAAACTGAGATTTACCTTTTGCTACGATTACACAGCTCAAGCTGTGATTTTTCTTTTAGATGAGACAAACTGACTGAATAGAAGATGAAAATATTGTTCTTATTTTGATCTTCGTGTTCCATTATGGTAAATTAATACTAGTTTTTAGAAGGGAACATGTAGAATATGGTAGCTTGCAACAGAAGAGCCAGATACAGTGATTGCTAAGGTGTTTTCCAGAACACTATCTAACATTCCTAAAGAAGTAGTTATATTTCTCTAAATGCTATGTCATTAGACACAAACCTGCAATCAGCTGTCTAGAGGCACTGTATCTCCCTTCTGTTGGTTAGAATATTCTTGTATTGATGCGCTTTCTGTAGCAGAACTACAGATGGAGAAGTACAGACGTATTCAGTGGTTTTCATCGATGATGTCCAGTTCTTTTATAACTTTAGCAGCAAGACAAGTACAATAGAAAGAATAGATTTCTTTAAATTATTCTGCTAATGCACCTGGAACATAAACTGGTTCCCTCTTGAAACCATATAACAAGCATGGAATGAGATGAAAATACCTAACAGACACAAAAATTTGTGAGTCCTGTGAACTGTAATGATTGTTGCTGGTGTTGCTGTGTCAGAAGAGGCCGTGGGTATGTCTGCAGGTAATAGCGGCTGGAAGCAGCATGGAAGGACAGGTAAGACCACTGGGGAGGGGTGCCTGAGCTTAAGGGAAGCAGTGGTTCAGTTCTTTGTTACACAGATCAAAATTAGTGTCAAGGTTGAAAAATATCTCAGATTGAGTTGCTCACATGTGAATGGTGTCTCTCTTCTGTATTAAAGGTTCAAACAGGAATCTTATGTACTAGATGCTTGTTATGTCTATCATATTCTATTTTATTTCAATTGAATACTTTGCTGTTGGTAACCATTAAGCTTTTAAGGAAAAGTTGTTGGTGGTTTTTTGGGTTGGGGTTTTTTTTGTTTTTTTTTTTATGAGGGAAAAGTCAAGACATTGAAAAAAATTACATTCTCCTTTCAAATATAAAAATCAGTATGAATTTACTTCCAAATAAATCTTTTAATTTTAACCAAGGTTGCATAGAAAGTCAGCAAAAGAGGTTTGGAACAGAAAGCGTAACTTCTTCCAGAAGTGACCATATGGCAGCATCATAAAAACTTGTTTTCAAAATAAACATGTATTGACTCAACTTTAAAATGTTATCCCACTTGATCCCCCTTTTTGGCTCAGTTTAATACAGAGTGCTTCGGGACTGTGTTTGTATGTAATTCAGAGAAGAACAGGGAGAGTTATCAGCTAACCATCACACCACCCTTTTATCTCTTCTGTTACGTTATTGAATATTGGCCTGGGAGGGGATAATCTGTGTCTTAGTCTGGGATAGTCAAATCTCAGCATCTTAGGTTGTTTTCTAGATCTAAAAAGTTGTGTGTTCTGTGTTGAAATGAAATACTAAATCACAGTGGATCAGTTGTAATGTCTCCTCCTTTGTTCAAGTATTTGATTTTTCATGTTATTGACTCTTTTGGAGTTAGATAAGCATCAAGGATTTTTGGAGTTATTTGGTCAGCGGGTTTTTGTCACAGTGTAGAAGGCCAGTCTTTATTACTAGGTTGTCTTTGATTTAAGTAGAATGAGAACTACCTGTTCCATGATGTGAGTGAAGGTCACAAACATGATATTAGGGGTCTCCCTACATGCACTGGTGGTGGGCAGCACGGCCACGTGCTTACTGTTCCACTGGCACTTCAAGAGAATTTATTAACTAGCATTTTCCCACAGCCTAATTGGGTAACAAATGGAGACCATTTCTATTTGACAGACTCTGAACAGACCTGGGATGTTAGTGGTGTATCAGACTAGCAAATCCGAATAACAGTGCAACAATTATGAAAGCAGTAGTCATTCTAGTACACTTACTGGCAAAAAATATATACGTGGGGGACACCTGTCTGGACTGCAAGAATGTGGAACACAGCCTGAAGTTTAATTTTCTGTGGAGCCCCATTTATAAAATAGTAGTATCTATTTTACTGCGCACTGTTCCCTGAAGAACAGTAACATGGGGAATACAGAAACAGTCATCTAAATAGAACTCTTTACTAATTACTTGTTTTCTTTTAATGGAAAAATCTTTTAAGAATGAAATGTAAAATATATCTATGGGTGCATAATTACTAGAAAGAAAATGCAAACAAAAAACCCCCAAAAATCCCTGGAAGAAATTACTGTTTAAAAATAAAATAATGTGTATGCTTAAACTGAGGAAAAGTAATCATTTGGGGATTTTAAGAGTATATATAATTTACACATTGCAGGATGTTAACAACAAAATTTTTCAATAGATAAAATTACTGAATAGAATTATAAATTAAATGGAAAAATAACTATGTAAAAATAATAATAATAAAAATTTTTAAAAGGGAAAAGATAACTTGAGACAGGGAAGTGTTTCTAAATGCCTATGTAAAGCTTCTGGATCATGGTCAAAAAGCCTGAACTCAGTTTGAAAGTACTTTTGCTTCAGCAAGTGTGACTCCTCCTATGACTACCATGGCTTCAAAAGGCACTGTTGTCTGAAAATAAGAAGCACTAGAGTAGCTGGTGCATAGTGTCAGTTCTGCAGTGACTTCAAAGAAGGCTTTGGTGATGAGACAATTTTTTACGTTTGGAACTTGGTTCACAGCAGGGTCTCTTGTAGAAGGTGTCCATTCCTCTTGTTTTGAGGTTACCAAGTCTACTCCTGATGGGCTTCCAAATAATACACTGTCCTGTAGTTACCTGGAACTTCAACAGCAATGTACAAGACATAGTATAAAGACAAAATAAGTTAAGAAAGCCGATAAAAAGTTTTTGCTTTCCTTCAATACAAAACTTGTTTTTTCTGTTCCTGATTCTGTCAGTTAATGAGAATTATTATAGAATTCACGCAGTTCAAATAATGTAAGAGACTTTGCCCAGGTAAGCAAGGAAATAGCTAACTGTGACTACGAGAAGAGTTTGCAAGAAGAGATTCACATTTGTGAATCTACTTGTTTAACTGGGAAAGCTGATCCCTTTCAGTAATGTGCATGGCACATATTGATATTCTGTATTACAGAATCAGGATATTTAAAAAAAAAAAAAAAAAGGTAAATTTGGTTTTGTTTCAAAAGTTTGTTACCTGCCATAGAATGTCACTCATCACACAGGTCTTGATATAGTCCCAGAGTCAATTCATCCATCAATAGAATTATACCACAGCCCCTTCTTTCAGAACGATCCATCATTTTCTTAAGCAAGCTATTGCTTTTAGAGGAGTTTATCCTATCAGATAGCTTTTTTTTTTTTCTAATTATACCAGCACATTGATGAGAAAAATAAATCACCAACTGAGACACTGGCTAGTGTGTGTGATACTGGACTGCGGCTGGATGCTGTTCGGATTTCTATATCATCTTTTTAAGAACAGTGCCAAGAGCTAATGACTGTGATTTGATCCCACATTAGCAGGGCTCTTGTTATTGAAAGGATTCATCATGCATAGAAATTATTTGTGCTTTAGCTAGAGGCCATATTCTGTGCTCTCAGTATTTGGCATGGAACATGCTGTCTTCATTTCTACTCACTTACCCGTGAAACAAATGACAGAAGGGAAGGGACAAATGCAGCCTATTTGTCATTTTCCCTCTGTGCCTCCTCTCCCCCCAGATCAATAGAAGAATGGAAGGAATAAAGAACAATCCTACTAAATGCAAAACTAAAGAAAAACCGAGAAGCAAGAAGTGACCTTTTTGGTTGTCTGTTTCTAAAAAAAAAAAAAAAAAAAAAAAAAAAAAAAGAAACCCAAAGCCCAGCAATAACAAACTCCAAGCAGTTTAACATCACACCGCTTTCCAAGACCATTGTGTATCTGTTAGCACTTATTATTAACAAGGGAATTGTAGCTCTGCTTCCTGACAGTTGAGAAATCGTAGTAAAGTTCTAATAACCTCATACTGTTTGAGGAGTAAAGCTTCCCATGAGAGACTGACTTCCATTGGTATGTCCCTCGCTATCCCCGCTGCTGTTAAAGGGAAGTCTCTCCCGATAGCAGCATGAGTAAGAGCATTTCTTCTACAGGAACAGGATAAATAGATCATGCCACAAAAAAGCATCAGCACACCATGGGCACAGGTCTTTAACAGCTGAAGTCTACAACAGGTGACTAAAAGATAGGTTTTGGGTGATGCTGCAGAAAGTAACCTCGGTAATCTGGAGTCTCCCTTTGGAATCAGTGCTATAGGTATTGTGTTTTCTGTGGACCTTAGGAATTATAAGAGATGAAATGTTAATATTTATTTCCACTAGAGGAGATTAAAAAGGTGTTTTAGTACCACTTCAAGATCAAATTCATGAGAAAACATTGTACTCGGAGTACACATATCAACAGGTATCTTTATTTTTAGCAATGTGGAATAAGCTAGGAGTCAGCCTGAAACTAGGAACGCATATATTTAAATGCAACAAAGTTCCATCTAAGTAAGCTAAATTAAGCTGAGATGTCAGCAAATCTTCACTACACTGAATGAAATGGCAGTTTAAGTAAATAAACCCACTAAAGAATTGGCAGGTTTTAAGTGTAGATACAAAGTCCTATTGCCTTATTAAGTCACCCTATAATTTATGATACCCTTGTGTATATACATCATGCTGCTCTTGTAATATTTGCTGCTGCAAGCAAAAAAAAAAAAAAAATTTTTTTTAAATTCTTAGACCTTTGAAAGAGCTATCATTTTTCTCTTTC
The DNA here is from genome assembly GCF_000687185.1 of Egretta garzetta. Classification (NCBI taxonomy): domain Eukaryota; kingdom Metazoa; phylum Chordata; class Aves; order Pelecaniformes; family Ardeidae; genus Egretta; species Egretta garzetta. Next base: position 2,416,064 of record NW_009260430.1, on the reverse strand, counting down.
TTTAAATTAACCCCCAACAGGGTAATAGAGACTGCGTGTTTTACATGAATCCAGTAACAGAATACATTCTGTTCCTGTGTATGAATAGCTTCAAGTATAGCAGCCTCCAGTAGTCATTGGTGATCTTTAATGTTTATTTCTGAATGTCAAGAGAGTTTCTATGTTAATTGATGGGTGGGCTTATATTTTGATTGAATCCAGTCATTCATGCCTAGAAAATACATGTTTTTGTGATAAAGCAAGATTGATCAGAAAATAGGAGATTTAGTCCACTGTGTATGTCATGGATAAGGAGAATCTATGTTTGTTTTATACTGTGACTCCAAGTGACTTGGTGCCATTTTTCTCTAACTTTCTCTTTAGACTAATTACTTCCATACATTGAATTTTGAAAATCTTTCCCCTAAGCAAGCACATATTTGGGCTTATTACTCTTTCGTGCTTTCAGTAAGTGTGCTTATTGCCAAAGCAAGCCCTTGCTCACATCCCCTAACATGAATAATTAGTTCTATCCAGCTAAATCTTGTTACCATTTTATCACCATTAATTTTTTCCTGTAGAAATGTTTAGGTTAATGTTTTCCCCTTGCTCCAGAAACCATATGTCTCTGGAGAGCTCTCTGTTACGTTGCTGCACATTATGTATTCTCTGGACCCTGCAACTTTTGGCATGAGCCTCAAAATACTATTCAAGAGATTCCTAACAACAACAGATTATGCAGAAAGGAAGTGGTTTTGAACGGTGCCACTTGGCACCCGCTGTAGACCATGGGTGTTGGATGTGCTCTCAGGGTTGTCCTCTGTATGCAGGAGAGAAACTCATTATAACTTCTCAGATGTGACAGTGCAGTCAGAAATGAGAGATCTTGAGGTGTTGCTGCTGTTGTTTTCATGTTTTAAGTGGTTTGTGCCTAAGAACTGTACTAAAAAATCTAGACTTTTCTCCCTAAATTTTTTTTTTCTCAGGAGAAGAAAAAGACCACAGAAGCTTATGAAGGAGCTTGAATAACCCAAGAGACAATATTTCTCAAGATGCAATACAACAGTGTCGATATTCGCTGTCCAATTCAAGCTGTCGTTGTTTTTGTAGGTCCATTACAGCACTGGAGATTTTAAAGAGGGCTGTAAAGGGAAACAAGAAGTGCCTTTGCAGATGTTTACTAATCCTTCTATTTAGGTGAGCAGCATGGGAGAAAACACTTTTTTTTAAAGTTTAGTATATGAGTCATGAAGGCTTTGCTGTAGCTTACATGGGACTGGCAAAGCCTGCAAGGTGTGCTTTATCAGCACTACTGCACTCATGGGGTCAGTCAAGTCTTTTCACTCGAGTCTACTTTCTGATGAAGTAGTCTATGCCTGTCTTTTATCCCAAGGAAAAATCTCTTTATTTATGTATACGTAGCAAAGTATTTCTGGATATTTAGTTTGTTACTAAGACCATCAGGTTTCGTTTGCCTCATGCTGTTGAGGCACTGGGATTCCTTCCCTGCTGCTTTATTCCTTCCAGTTCCCATTTCTTTGTTTTTCCATTTTCTGTTCTGTACTTTTGCAAGAATTGAAGAATGGCTGAAGAAGCATCACGAAAGAAAAAGCGGAGAAAAAATGAAAATAAAAAAGAAATCTGGATATTGTTCACTTTTATTGTAGGTATATGCTCTTTAAAAAAGAGAGAATAGGCACGTAAGGGAGAAAAAATATGAAATTTGGGAATTTTTTTTTTTAAACTGTATTTTTTTCAGTTGAGTTTATTTCCTTGAATACATGTAGAGCTGAACTTCAGGAGAAAAGAGTATTTCTAAGTTAGCATCCATGATTTCCTCAGCTTTGGTGAACAGAAGTACTTGCTTTCCCCATTGAGCAAAGCCCCATGGAGTTTGCATTTATTCAGTTACTTGTTAAATAGGGACATATTTTGCTGAAGGGGTTTAAGAGTTTCCTTTTCTAGAGTAGCAAAAGGACATTATCATCAGTAGGTTCTTTTTGCACCGTGTGAAAAATGAAACATGCTGCGCAGCAGGGAAGGAGAGGGACTGATGTTTAAAGGATAAATTCTATTTATGGAGACACTTTTCACAAGCCAAATCTGCAAGCATTAGCACACAAATTCATCCTGGGTATAGTCTAGAAACATTACCAGGGATGTAAAAGTACAGGATCAGAAATAGTGCCAGGTATGTGTTAAAACATACCTATTTCTGTTGCCGCTCCCAGTCTTCTCATAGTAATTGTGATCAGAAATTGAAAGGCAAGTGAGTGAATGTTTCGGAATTGTCCTTCTCCTATACACAAAGACTGAGTCAGAGGCTGACTGTGAATCCAATAAAACAATGGGATAAAGAAATGCAAGGGAGGAAGGAAGAGGTAAGCAGACACTGAAACACCACACTCTAAGAGGCTGCAAAACACAAATTAACCCACCTTCTCCCTTCCAAGCTCTGTCTGTCCTTTCAGGCTGTTTAACATACAACTCTGCACAACAAGGGTGCCTTACATTGTCTATTCTTATAGCACCAGGGTACAGTGGGGCTTTAATTTCCAGTAGGAATTTTACTATTGTGTGAAATGTAGCAACTGATGTGTTATTCAAATATTGATATTCTCCATTAGGTCCTACTGATGAATCTTAGGACATTTGAGAATAATATCACAAAGTGTCTCACTGTAAAAAAGAAACACAAAATACATGACAAGTCAGAGAGGAGCAATCCAGCTACTATTTAACTGTTTGGTGTGGGCGTCTTCTAGAAATGCAGAATGAATGGAACTGTTTCCATGTCACTTTCACAGGATTATGGCCAACAATGTGCCATAAATCCTGATGTTCCAGATGTGAGGTTAGTTAGATAGCAAAGGTAGCCAAACGAAAGCGCACCTCCTCCCCATGCAAAGCAGTGTCCTCTGTAAGTCATTAAAAGGTTTGTGATTTATAACCAGCTTATGCAAACATTTATTGAGTCTTTCAAAAAGATTTATAATGGTGATGCTTGGAGCAGATTGACTTGCATGGGACCACAAGGCTTACAATGCCACAAGCTGTTGTTCACTTCCATGTTATAATTCTTTGGAGACAGTTTACTTGAAGTTCTTGAAGCCAACTTATTGTGCTTCTGAGCCCTAGAAGCGAGAAGAATACCAAGTGAAAATCCTATCACATGAGGTAATCTGGAAACCCTGAAAATAAGATCACTCTAGGTTTAGTAACAGCCATAGACTACAAGATGCTCCAGACTGTTCAGAACCATATGGATTAAATATTTTTATTTCTAGAAATTCCACCCAGATTTACTTGGGGCCAGATTCACTCTGCACCTAACAGTTTTAGACAATGTGAGTGACTTTTGCTACAAGAAAGATGTAAATTAAATGCCAGTTACCTAAATTAAAGGCCTACTAGCTTAAGGCAGTGTTGCAAATATCCTCTATATTACAAATACCGCTTCATTGTATCATACCTAATTTGAGATTATGCCCGTTCTGCAATGAGATATATGATTGCATCGTGAGCAGGGATACCTGTGCTAGCTTTTGTCTAGCAACTTATGGAGTGCTGTGGCAGTGTGGATTCAGAATGGACTGTCCCGGGTTGTTTGTGCGGCATCCTGGACATGAACTGAAAGAACAAGCCATCGGTGAGGTCTGTGCTGTTGCAGTTTCATTGATTTCTGGTGCTCTGGGTATATTAAAGATAATTCAGATATTACTATCTGTGTGGCACTCTCTGCTTGTATAGCAGCACACCTTATCCTAAATAGAATGGTAGCTTGTGGTATGGAGATAATGGTTATTATTCAGCATACCTCCTCTATAAAGATATTCAGGCAGTGTCTCTCCCCTTATGAGCTATTCATCTAATTCTTTCCTGAGGCTGTGAGTCATAGCACATCAGATTTGGGTTTAAAATTCAGAACCAACTGTGCTAATATCATATAGTGTCTTTCTGGCAAACAGTGCAAATTCTCAGAACACACATCTGCAATTCTAAACATGCTAGAGACTTGGGTTACAAAGTTTAGTTTAGAAGCAAGCTACCAATATGCACAAAAAAAGTTACTGCATCACAGAAACCATCAGCCAGTTACTGAGGTGATTGCCAGTTCTGCCTGAATATAGGCTAAAAGCCTTGATGCTCACAGGCTCATCTGCCTTTTCAGGTAACTGTATTTTTCACATTCCAACAAGACTCCCAAAATAAGCATTCTCTCCCACACCCTGATCCCACCAGGGTATCATAGAAGAGACTACGTGACCCATTTTACCATATATAATCTCTGTGGTAAAAAAAATAATCCTCATGGGTTAGATGTTTGTGTTCTGATCCAGAGCTGCTCAGAAAAGATCTAGGGAAGATACTAAAAACTAATGATCCTCTCGTTTCATTGCTGAAGATTCCTTGTTAAAATTGCATGTAGTGAGGACGCATAAGTTGTGGTTAAATACGAGGGAGGAGATGCCCATGTCCCACTGCTGGATAGCAAGATTACAGCAGTCGTGGATGTGGAAGAGTTATAGCAGTTTTTTGAACCTCTGCCCCTGAAGTACCTATGGAGGCAGCTGGTTAGTGTCTCCATTGCCTGGGCTGTTGCACTTCATAAAAATAATGAAATATTCATCAAAGGTTGTGGAGGTGGGATCAATAATACTTGAGGGAAACCACTGAAAGTTTAGAAAAAGTATATTCACTATGTTTGACACTATTGTGAATAACAACTCAAAGTCCAACAACAACAGTTGAGAATCAGGCCACCAATAATCAGGAATTCAAATAAATATACACCATATTCTGAAAGGTAGCCTCATCCTGCACTGAATATAAGGTGAAGTCCATGACCTGTTCCTGGAAGTGTTTAGCAGTTTGGCTGAAGGAATAACCCTGGCTCTCCAGTGACCCATTGCCTCTTTACCTCTGAAGCAGGTTAAAGTTATGTCAGATGCAATATGCATCAAGCTTATGTATATGCATCTACGCCTGCACATTATATGTATGATGTGTTTAAATTAGTGCCTTTTTCATGTTCAAATTTAAATGAGTGCCTTTTTCCAAGTTCTAATTTCATGGATGCAGAGAAAAGAAAGATACACACGCTATGTCATAACAACAGGATAACCATATGCCACTCAATCATTTGATTTACATTATGAAAACAGCACCAGGGTTTTCTGAAAACTGTCGTTTTGGAATGCCTAAGCTAACAGCTAAGTCATTCTTATCACATGGTGAAGTTCCTGGGCCTCGAGTATGTCATCAATGACACCTCAACTGAAAAGAATTTTTAAAATATGCTGATTTGTTTGAAGGGAAAAAAATGTTTAAAAATATCTGTGAAAAGGAGGTCTGAAGAAATTTTGGAATTTATATTTTGCTTTTTTGAACACATACTTGAACAGAAGTTTGAGTACTTTTCCTGAGAATCCATTTCATAGATGGAGTGTGTGTGTGTGGTGTGTATTTAGAAACACATATGTATATATGTTTATGCAAGTACTTATACGGGTGTTACGCTGTAGTACATGTCCAAAGTAGGATTATTTTTTTTTGGTCAAGATCCACCGATGCATCTCTTGCTCTTTCATGCAAAGCAGCAGCATAAGTGGAATGGATCCGATCACTGTATAGGTCCAGTCCAATGACTGCTTGGTCCTTTATCACTGCCTCTGGCTTTGAGGTGCAATTAGTATCTGTTTACCTTGTGAAATGAGCAGCTGCTTAGCTGGTGCCTTCCAGGGAATGGTGATGAGTTATCTCCTGTCGAGCTGATTCACTGCAAGGCCAAGGAAAATATCCCACTCTTACCTCCAAGGCATACAATCAGGGAGCAGATATTTATCACTTGTTTATACTGAATTCCCTTAGACCTTGCATATCATGCACAATCCTGATTTCCCTCCTGGATTTGTCCCCTTTCTGGTATTCCTGGCTTCCTCATCTTTGGTCTATAGGGACTGTGCACTGGGTTACAAAGCATTTTGTAGGCAGGGACTTCAATCAACAAATGTGAGGTAGGTAGGATGCGCTTCTGGTCTTTTTGTAGACATTAAATACTGTAATTGTTGGTTTGCCCCTTTATTCAATGTTACAACAAGACTTAGGGTTGTAATTGCACTTTTTGCTAATGAAGATCTGCCCCTAGTCTCTTCAAGCAGAGTATTTAGCTTATGGTCTTGTTTGCAGGAGCTGGAATCATTTAGCCAGAGTAAAGTCTTTCAGAAACAATGCTGTAGGGGATGTAGAAATATCGGTAAGTCTGTTAACTATATAATGAGAAAGGAAAGAACGAGTAGGTACAACAGCACCTTTTATATGGACCACTTACCTGGGAATCAGGAGACCTAAATTTAAATCCCAGCTTTGCCTTTGCACCCCTTTGTAATGTTAGGTAGTTGTTTAAATTTTGTGTGTCTCAATTCCCCATCAGTAACCTGGAGGTAATTTGCAATTTACAGGGAGGCTTAGAAGAGATAAAGATTGAGTCAGGGACAATGGGGGAAGGGGCCCACACAAGTAGCACAAACAGACATATATATCATCATTATGGATTTTTCCCTCACAGCCCAGCAAGGTGGCTCTTTACATGTATAATCCCCATGGTAAAAATCATCCCGGTGAATTAGATGTTTGTGCGCTGTGCCGAGAAATGTTCCTTATGTGAGAAATCTCTACCTAAATAAGAATGCTCTGGAGACGCTTAAGGTACAAATAAAAAATGGTTATGTCAACTGCTGTGTATCTTTTAAGCAAGAGAAATGTTACTTTTTTTACATTGCCTCAGTCTTTCTCCTGATTTAACTGCCAAAAAGTCCTCTGATCACAACAGTGCTGTTGTATAGCTTGACCTGCTGTGCTGATCCTAAGTACTGCAATATATTTTAAGGTGGAATGAGCTGTGAGCATTTTAAATTAGGTTATGTGCCTTAAGGTGGCAGTTGCTGCTCCCAGGCACAATTAAAGTAATGAAATGAAAGCTGATTTAATGGTTACAATAAAAGAAATAAAATAGCGAGGTCTGGCCAGACCAGTTTTTATTCAAGTTTCTATTAAGAAAGAATGGAACTCATAAAAGTAATACCAGTCTGGAAATCATAATGTTTTTTCATATCATGATAAAGATTGGATATGTTCTTGCTGAGAATTTTTTTTTTTTAAAGTATATTATCTTTAGTATTTATAATCAGCACCACAAATATATTTCAGAGCGTATTCTCCCTTAAGAAGGCTGACTTACATTTATCTGAGTTATATTTTGTCAATAAAGCAGTAATAATAGAGATACACACCTGAAAATATTTTAATGGACTATTTGTCTGTCATCTTTGATCTGTAGTGAGAGGGATTTGTGGATGTTGGCCTGAGGAACAAACGCAGAAGCACTCCCAGAGTTTCTTCTCCCATCGGAGAGGCTATGTGATTATTTTTGTGCAGCAAACTTCGCCTGGTAGAGGTGAAGCTACACCCCAGTTCCCACCCTGTGTGATTTGTCAGGCCAAATGTTGAAGGCAATGGAGCTCTGACAAGCCTGGCCCAGTTGCCCTGTCTACCTGGTGATGTACTCCATAGGAATCCTAGTATGCAAGAATATACTTTAAAATGGCTAATTATGGAGGCAGGCATTGTGTAAGTGACAAGTGGGTCTTGCCCCATCGCTGTCAAGCTCGTGCTGTTAAGTAAAGTTTCGGTTAGTAGTTATCCTGGGACCGAGTCTAGAGCAGGCGCAGAAAATGTCCGGAATTTTAATTTATAAGCCTTTACCTTGTGAACATCAGATGCTGTTAGGTAAATGAAATACAGCAGTTTTTTTAATAGTCTGCAGTGCAGCCTGTACTTTCCAGAAATCAATAAGCCTTTAGTTACAATATTGTTTGGGAAAATATATAGATAAATAGCACCTGATAAACACGGATTCTAATAAGACAGAAAGAGAATGGTGTATTTTTCATGGAAACCTTTACTTCCTAATCTGCCTTTCTCTTAAGAACCAAGAATTTGTCACTTTTCTTTCAACAACTGATAAAGTGACTAGATAGCTTTGGGAATTAAAGATAGCCTCATATCTTTTACCAGTTTTTCTAGATAATAAAAAGCAGTCTGCTCAGGCCATGCATTTGCAGGAGGCCAAGTCCCAGACACTGTTGCTGGCTTTCAGGTATTTGTAACATGGACATAAATAAAAGCTGGGAGGGGAGTTATTCAAAGATGCAAATGCAAGCTAGATGCTATACTATTGTGGACTTTTAATGAGAGTGGCTGTCGTAAATGAGAAAAATGTGTTTAGTGTAATGTCTAAACCTCTTACTGAAGCCAGAGGGGAAAAAAATCCTACAGGTTTCCAAAATAGGAGAATTCAGGGGTGGTTTTTTCTATATATTTGTGTTTCTTGATATCCTCATCTTTCTCATTGTTTATTTAGGCCCAGATATTACACTGATAGTGTACAGTCAGTCTACTAAATTAATCAATCGTGACAGAAGACAGATAAGTAATGGTAGATTCTATAAATACACTATATTTCTGATTTATTTCACATTTGCCTAGAATCATAACTAGCTATGAACAAACCATAGTTTTAGAGGTAATAAAGAAATATACTACAAGAGCTGAAGTGACTCAAGGAGGCAGCTGGCTTGTGTGATAGAAACATCTTTTAATATAGCAACTCTGTTCTAGAACCAGGTGACCGTATTAAACCCAGCAATGTCCCCATGAGAGTTGTTAACGGAGGCTCGCCTTCATGCTTAAAAGAAAACTCCAGCCACACTGCTTAGCACAGCAGTCTAAAGCTCACGTAGATAAGGAGACCTTTTCTAATGTGTCATGTGCAAAACAATGTCTTTTAAAGTAAAGTGTTAATTAAAATCGACATTTCTTACAGGGCAGGGCTAGAAAGTACCATCATTTGTAATGCCAATTCACTGTGGACCAAATTTATCTGCTGTATGCCTATTTTACATTCCTAAAAATGACAATTAGGTATTTTAAGCTGCTCAAAACATACCAGACAACTAAACATGATTTCCTGTGCAGACCACCTAAAACTTAAAAAGATTAAAGAAGTCTAGGCTGCAAATTACAACATTTCTTTTTAAACCTACTCCACTCACAGCTCTTATGGTTTTTAGGGGAATGATGTTGCATCAAGCAGAGCAGTGCAGAGGAGTTAAGCTGTAGCCCAGGTACTCAAACAAAACTCCCAAGGGTTTGTCTGGACAAAAAGGAATAGAGAACTCGTTTAGTGTGGAACCATTCAACTATATTACTAACAGCCAGACTGGTTGAATTGTGATTCAGCATATTGATCCATAGATACATTTAGACATCTGACATTTTAATATGCTAGAGAAGAGTTGAGGTATGTGGTATTTTTACCCTGGCTTTTCTTTATTCTTACACATAGATATAAATATATTTATATTTTGCAAGTTCTTTCCATAAAGCGTACCTACGATATGCCTTTTCTTAGTAACCCACAAGTTCAGTATTGTGCAGGTAACGCACATCATTTCATGTCTCGATTAGCAGTGCAACATCCTCTTCTCTGGGGTTGACCAATGACGTCCCTCATCATTGCCATTCACGCTATTGCTGCTGAAAACCATACCCAAGTTTATGTGATTGTCTCCTCCTACTCCACGGAATTAAATATTAATTGTTTTCCCTCTGTAAAGCTATATCTCACTTTTCTTCCCATCTTCTAGGAAATAGTAGTAGCTTGACTTCTCTCCCCAGCCTGACAACTGCCCCCATAGACTGCTATTTTGGTGCCTTTTCCACGTTGCCCTTGACGCTCTCTACAACCCTCAATGAAACAAAAACATTTTCTTCTTTAAAGCTCTCCTGACAGGAGCTAGGCTGCCAATGTGCTGAGACCACTGACTAAATTGCTGACCAAAGCTGTGTCATGGTTCCCTTGAACTGTCCCTGGTTTTGTTTGTCTGGTTTTTGACATCTTCAGTTATAAACCTTTTCGGTCAAGGACTTCAATTTATTTTCTTTGCACAGAGTGTTAGGGCCACAGCCCATAAGTGAGACAGTTATTTTTTTCACAGTAGTGCAAATAACAAATGTCTGAGGCAGGACTAAGCAATGCAGATCAAAACCTTTCAATCAGCGTTCCATATGGCCGTAAGTAAAACTCCATAAATAAACTAGTTTTAACTTGTGAAATGCATTCTAGCATATACAAGAACCCATCTCCTTGCACCCTGCATGCTTACAAAAACTATAATTGTGTCACTTCGTGTCCAGATATCGCCTACTGAAGTGTGTAGTTTGAAATCCAAAAGGGCATTTGAACTGCAGCTCTGACTTGGTTCAAGTCAAACAGCATAATTCCAAATGGTCCTCTGGGATAATTATTTTTTTTAACGTGCCATTTTTGCTCTCATCAAAGGATGAATTTTGCCACTGTTCCACTGGGACAATCATTAAAAATAAACCAAATGAATTTGTAATTATTTTATTCCTGTGTAATATAATTTATCCAGCCCTAATAGTTATGTAACTTGCAGTTACTCTGATCTCAACTCTATGGAGTTTAATGCAAGTTTTTGCCAGTCTCTTTAGTGAGTTTTGGACCGGGTCTTCAACAGAGGATATGTGCTAGTTTTGTCTGATTTTGGTAATTAAGAGATGATCTGATTTAATTTGTGTTATCAGGAGGCGAGGTTTTGCAACTCATCCTCCTTGCCTGCTTTCAAGCTTCTTCCTGAACTTTGAACAACCGTTATTGAAAATGTGAGTCATGATAGCATATTAAATATTAAAACCAGTTTAAGATTTAATCCCAATTTATAGTGCAGCTTTGTCTAATTTACTGCATATTACACAATTTCCTTTACAGATAACTTTTAGTGTGCTATATAAATAATAAATCAGCCTCTCATGATTCTCAATTGTTCTAATATGGTTTTATATTAAACTTACATTTGCCGTCATTTAAATGTTGCTAGACCAATTTATTTTATTTTTTCTCTTTTACCTATTCAGCCTGCATACTAGTTCTTTTATAACATTATAGGTTCTATCTAGAAAATTAGAGGTATTCAAGCATTTTGAGTTCTTTGTTATCACTTCTTTTAAAGCAGAATAGAAATAACCTTAGCGTGCATAAATGACATAGCAAAAACATAGGTTCAGTGGGTTACAGAAGTTCATCCCTAATCAGTGACAATAATTCTGGTGTCACTGTGTTCTGTATTCTGCTTATACGGTCAACTGAGAGCATCAGATCCTCATCTTGCTAATATTTATGCAGGTCTTTCTGTTTAGTATTAAGCATTTGCCCCTAGGGAGGTTACTTTGCCTTAGTTTCAAAACTTTAGGGTTTTATAACTGCCCAGCTTGCAGCTGAAAGTTAAATGTGTTTACCTGAATTCACTTAGGCATTTAAAAATTTGATGTGGTGGCTATGACCTGTGAAATATTATCAGCAGTGTCTCTTCTTCTCTCACCTTTGCCCTCCATGATGTGAAAGGATTTTCTGATATACCTGTGCTTTTGTCACACAGCTGAACGATGCACTCGCTGTTGGAAGTGTGAGTAGGAAAGCAAAGGGGAAGGTTGGGAAACGTAAGGACAACACATACATAAACAAAAGAGATTATCTGGTCTGATAATGCTGATACAATTGCTAGGTCTGTGCCCAAATAAGAACAGTCTTGCTCCTTCTCAATCTCCCTTAATTATTTTTTTTTCCTTATTCACCAAAAAGAATGAGATCTGCTGTGAGCGATGTATAGCGGGTTTAATTGCAGCCTCGAGCCAGCTCTGCCTTTGGTATTTTTCAGCATGCATGCCGACTGTTGATATTCACTTTGTATTGTGCGTGGTAATTGAGGCTTTTCTAATGTTCAGGCTGTAACCATTAATGGCAAGATTTCATTAGGTGGGTACTGCCAAATGTTTTTGGTTTTTTTTTTTTTTTTCAAAGACATGAAGGAATCTGTTTCTAAAGGCTATTTTATAAAGGGTGAGAAAAGTTTGGGGCTTTTTGTTTTTGTTTTGATTCCTATGAGTTGATGGATGAAGAGGAAATTAAGAATTATTCAACTAATCTTAATTTCCATATGATATGAACAAAGAAGTAAATATCAGGGAAATAAGCACATTAAAGAGAGAGTTTGGAACTTGAGAATGTTTAATTGAAGATAGAAAAAAAAATATTGTCTCTTGGGTAAAAAAAAAATCATTACAACTTGCTTTTCTTTCAAATCACTTGGAAAAAAAATCTGAAAGCAGAAGATAGTAGTATATTGCACAAAGAGGTTACAGCCTATGGGTACCCTAGAGAAAAAAACTTGAGACATAAAAGAAGCCAACAAGAAATAATGATGTGTTTAAGGCTCAACATCTCAATATTTTTTATTTTCTATTCCCTCCCACTGAGCAGGTGGTTCTGACATTGCGCACATAAATGTTTTATTTAAAGCACTCCTTTAACCTAAGTGTAAATTTGGAGGGAGGAAAATGTTAAATATTGAATACTGACTATTCTGATAAACTTCCATCTATGAAAATGGGCATCTATAAACTTTTACTCTGATCTTCAGACATCCCTGGGTAGAGCCTACACCAGGAATGTGACCTGCTCATAGTATCAAGGCCTTGTGCCTTTCTTCTGCAGTATTCCTGCCTGGCATGCAAAAGGGATTAGGATTCAGGATCATGAAGTTTCACAATCTTCTCCATTGAACAAAAGCTATATAGTCAGGTAGAGACCTGCTTCTCACCTTAAAGTAAGGACAGTATTTAATTCCTAGAAGAATCTGCAATGTGATGTGTTGTGAGGATTGCAAAGGGATAAATGCTTCATAAAACCTGGCCTGAATCATATCTGACTATTTGTTAAAAAAAAAAAAAAAAAAAAAAAAATCTTAGCCTTTCATACCTCACTATTACCTGCAAAATGTGACAAGCTTGCTTTCTCTGTACAAGGACTTGCTGGAACTCTGTTAAACAAAACAGTCCAAGGATCCTAATCTTGCCTAATTTGTCCTAAACTGTGAAATTGTTGCAGAACTTCCTGGCTAAGGAAACCTTTGTGAGAAAAAGGTTCAAACAAGAGTGCCTTTGATTTTGGGGTGTCTGGCCACCATGGGGTGAGCCCACATTTGAAATCAGTCCAAGACAAGCTCTCTGGAGGTGAAGAAACAAGTAGCAAGAGTTGAGACAGCAGCAGGGATGCTGAGGACTGGTCCAAGGGAGCTGTGGCAGCAGCAGGCTATGGCACAGAAAACCAGAGAAGAAAGTAGCAGGGGTCAAAACTCTGAAGTGGGGCAATATGAGGAAGCTGTGATCTAGCTGGCAGTGGCAAGAAGGGGGAGCAAGTGAGACATACCTCCAAAACCAAGGGGCACCACTGAATTAGGAACCTCTAGGTCCTACTAATGAAACTTTATGGCTTTGGTGTTTTCTAAAGCTACATAGAGAGGAGTTTGCCGCCTCTGGGGAGCTACAGTTTCAAATACTAAAAAAAAAAAAAAAAAAGGCATGGAGTTGTCACTGAGGTTCATTCTCTTCCGTTACCTGGTTTATAAGAAAATTGCTTAGCACGCAGGTAAAGAAGAAAAATTGTCGTACTCCAAAAATGACATGCAGCAGTTGGGAGGAAAAATTAAGCAGACAGCATTTTCTTGCAGCGGCATTTGGAGGTGCTATTGTAGCCGGCTCCTAGGAGAGGTCAGTTCTAGGCCATTTATCATTTACAGCACAGAGTGCATCATGGGCACACTGAGAGCAGCCGCAAAGGGATGATGCATGAGCTACAGTTTCTTCTGTAAACCTTCACTTTGAACTGTTATTTTATTACTTGCTCATTTTATATTCTATTAAAATGGGGAAGGAGTCTTTCCTTGCTCTTCTCCACTATTCTGAGCATACCTTGTACATAAACGGAGAGAATTGAGTGCTTGCACGTACTTTGCCATCATTCTCCTTCATGCAGTGTTCTCCACTGAACTGCCAAAAGGGAATGGGGGACAGAAACACTCTACCCTACCTGATACCCCTTGGTAGGAGGAAGTCATAGGAGAGGGCTAGTGAGGAAGGGAGTCAAGAAACCTGAAGTTTTAGAGGAGGGGCTCAAGACTGACAGGCAGAGCCAAGAGCAGCCCAGTAGGTGGAGTAAGGGGGAATAAATTTCCAGATTTTTGGGGAAGGGAAGGAGTCTGTAATCTTTGACATCTGTCTGAATTTTCAAAACATGTCCCTGAAACTTATAAGCAAATGACTATTGCATTGGACTGTTAGTTTAGAGTAACTGGAAGAATAATACATCTCTACAACAGTTTGTGACACTCGCAATTTTCCTTTGCTAGAAAATTAAATAATAATTAACAATTAAATCATCATAACACTAAAAACCTTCCACAGTCTGTACCTCTCATTCAGAGGTGTTGGTGTACAAAAAACCAATGAGACCATTACAGACAGAAGTAAACGAAGAAGAAATTTTAGACAAGTACTGTATTGACTGAAAAGAAGAGTTGTTGGGTTAAGTGCTGGATTATTAATGATTTTACCAATAAACATAACTTTGTGAATTTAAGGTTTTAGGACTTGTGGAATAAAATACCTAAGGAGGTTTATTCAAGCAAGCACTGAGTATTTTTGGTTGTTGCTACGGAATCTGGTATGTATGCAAGTTTTATGTTGCAGTTTAACAGTGTTACAGAGACATTACAAGCATACAGTGCCACACAGTTGCAGCATTTATTATATTCTTATGAAATATCTAGTATAGTTGTATGAGAAGGAGCCATTCATGGCAGCTGGAGCAGCCTTTTCTACGTATTGGGCAATGTAATAAGGGAAAGGGCACCAAAACTTTTCTGTGCTGATTGTGATCTCATCAAAGAAACTGATTTTAAGTAGTCTTTGTTATCGTTTGGCTTTGATATCTAAACACAGTTCTGATATCTCAAGAAAACTTCTAAGTAACATCTGAAACAGATGCCACCATCTGGCACTAAGGGGTGTAAGAATACCCCTGGGACCGAGCGGCTCCGTGCAGAACAAGGGAGCTGTAACTATAACCTTTGTTGTACGTCTGTGAGTAGGACGTAGAGATCAGTCTCCTGCCAGCACTTCTGAAAGCCACAACACCGTTACAGAAGACACGGAGTGGCTGGCAGTGCCAGCTTTAAGATGCAAAGTATAAAAGCAAAGCCCTGGCCACCTCCGGTCATTAAAATTCTCATGGAAGCTTTTTTTTTTTTTTGTTAGAGAAGCAGTTATTAACCCAGTGTGCTGGCAAACTTCCAGCTTGGGTCAGTGACATTCAGCAAAAGTTTTCTTGTGTAAGAAAAGTTATTAATTGTTTTATAATGGGGAGCATTTGCTCTGCTGTGGAGGTGACTGCCGCCCCTGTGATGGGTGGATGTTTAGGTAACTGATGTTCTATAAAGTCGGTTTTGGACAGAATGAATGGAATAGATCATCTTTCTGTATAACTGTATCTTTGGATTATGGACTCCGTAACCGTCCTCGTTGTATCTGGTTATCATGAACAAAACAGCAAGGCCAGAGTAACTTCTGGGGAGTAATTAGTGTTGCTGCCATTTATGGTCAAGATTTTGGTTTTGACATTTTAAGTTTGTGAATATTCTTTCTCCTTTTTTAATCATTTAAGTAAAAAAGGGACAAGCATTGCTACAGTTATTATACTTAAAAGCAATAAGATTTTTATAGCTTAATTGATAGCAATTTTGAGGACAGTTCTCTTCCAGGAACACACCTTTCCTTTTTATAAAGAAATTTCTCTGTACCATAGAGTTCTATATTATTTAAATCTAAATATTATTATTTAAATCATGGGCTAATACTACACAGAGGTTATTTATCTTTCTATGCACTTTTAAAATATCTGCAGAACTGTTATGTTTTCTATGGATATTTCATACTCCGTTCTTCAGTCTGTCTCTCCAAGTGTTCTGCAAATAGATCAATAATTTTTATGTGCTACAGTAGGAGCCAACTGCAGCAATATCACAGAGCTAAATTCTGCTTTTATATCAGCATAAAGCGAGTGAGTGCTGATCATACTTATTTGAAGTCAACTTAGTTTGGCAAATCTTAGTAGCAGGCTGCAGGATGAGTGGCCAGATTTTGTAATAAATGCAGGCTTAGGCTGTGTGTTCTTCAAAAGACAGCACATTTGGTCTCTGAGGGAGTATTTTGTTACTATCCTGAACTGGAAGGTACTTTAGGGTTAGATTCAAGATTAGCTGCAGAAGCACTACATTGGTGTTTGTATTTGCATATATAACCCCCTATGCAATATAAAAAAGAACCAGGGCATCAGATTCAGTGTGTGTCAAAAGAAACCAAATACATTTATCAGAAAACTCTAATTTTCCTGTCTGGGGGCTCAGTAAGTCTCTCTATACTCTCTGTGTAGTTCATATGATCATGCTATAATCAGGGGTTTGATCATTTGCAGATTTTACTGTACTGTCAGCATAATACTTGGATCTGCATTTTTGGAATCTAGAAACCTAGATCTCTAGATTTCTTTTACTAGATGTTGGCTTTCCTGTCATAGTTTCTTAGCCTAGTGCTGTGGTTTAATTCCTCTAAACATTTTCTTGCTACGTGGCATTCCAGCATCAGTCCATGAAGCTGGCCTGTTCTCTGCGGATAACTAGCTTCAGAGTTACCAAAACATGTGTGGGATGTATCCAGCAACATCGCAAAATTTCTAAGGTAACCACAGGAGGTATTCAAGCCACGTGAAACCTAGTGTGAACACACTTGTAAAAGCTTTTAAGCAGCAACCCACAGTGTGATTGCCTCTGATCATTCTGAAAGAAACTTTGTTCGAGATTTCTCAAAGGCTGAACATTGATCGAATGTATTATTTGTGATGCAGAAGAAGTGTGTTTACACCATGATGCCCAGAGGAAATCTGAACTGCAGTTAGATTTTCTTTAATGTATTTGCTGTATTATTTTCAGCTTCAAAAATATATATGGGCATAGATTGTTTATATGGACAAACTGTGGTCTTATTAAAAACTGTTGTTTTATGCTGGGTTCGTTGGTGCCCCTTCGTAAGTAAATTAACCATTAAAAATTGGGGATAATCAGGGTATAGTATTCCAGGACAATCCCAGTCACGCAGAAAATCAGGGGACACAAATATTGTGTAACAGCATTGTTATGGTTTCCCTTCAGCTTTATCTAAATTGTTGTTTCTTATATATTATAGTGCATGTACTAATCAAGCCTGCTCATTTAGTTTCTTATCCTCCTCCTCTCATAAGTGTCTCTTGCTCAATAAGTATAATTAAGGTATTCTGCCTGAAAGGAAATGAATAGAGCTGAATAATAGCCAACTGAGCGTTTATAATGTGTCCCCAGGCTTTTGAACCATGTAAATTTTGGAGATGCTTGCACCTAGCATTTTGTTTCATACTAATGTTCATACTTAAGCTGTTTATCATATCATGTATAATTGTATGAATGATCTATAGCCTGCATCATACACTGTCCATTAAATAAGAAAAAATATCTGCCTCTGGAAAAAAACACTAGGAAAACAATTTCTTGATGATAAACATGTTCTTCAGTTGTGATGGAAAAGCACATGATCTAAAAAGTGATAACTGGCTCTGGAAAAACTCTGGTTAGAAGTAAAGCAGTTTTTTAAGCCATGAAATACAGTTCTGAAAGGGGTGATACAATAGGGTTACTGATTGCAATTGGAAGTGATGACCCAGAATTAGTTGATGACTTGATGATGCAGCTTCCCAAAGTATCTAGAGATGCTACAGATTCTTCATTATGTTGCAGTGAAATGTGCAAATTAAATCACGAGGTATGGACACGATGTGGGAATAAGTCTTGACTTTGTGGACGTAAAGCATGGACAGTCAAAATGGTCCCTCCTAGCTGCAATCCTACACTTATTATTTTATAGCAGTATTTATTTTTACTTTACATCTACAGTACAGAATTTGAAAATAATTTATGTAGCTGTATTTATGTATTAGAGCAGCTTTGTGTAATTGCCCGTAAGATACTCAAGTCAAATTTCTTTTTTTGTTACTCTTTTAACAAGTTACACTTAGGGATAGTTCAGCTTGGTTTGAGTTTTATGAAAACCCTTTTGAACAGTCTTCAGACAACTCTAGAAGTGACATGAAACATATTACTGGAAACCATCAAGGTAGAACAAGACCCTAAAGGAAGCAATGCGTTATCATCATTCAATGGAAGAAAGCAGATAGAGTCAGAAAAGTCTGGGATTCATTTTGTCTCTGCTGTTTGTTTCTAACATAGTCGAAGAAAAAGAGCTTAGTCTCAAAATAACAAAGAACAACTCTGTCAATCCTGTTTAGAAAATATGTCCCAAAACCTGACATGTTTATCGTGTGTTCCTTACTCATGCGGGCACTGAATCACTGAGATTCACGTGCCAGGCATGGTATAATGTGCATCACACGTACATTAGGCTATCAACCAGTAACGAATTGCCCCCCAAACTATGTGGCAGGACTGTGATGCTGAAACAGCAGGGAGAAGACTATTCACACATCATACTATGCTAATGTATACAGTTTTGCCTTAAATCATACAGTAACTGTTGCATACATTTTCAGAAAAATGGCAACCTTTTAGAGTCTGTGTCCACCATGAAGTAATTTCTCAGTAAACAGGAGGCTTTAGCCAGTTATTTAATAGTTCTTGTTTTGGCACACGCTTGCTGAGAGATCCTGAGCAAAAGTAGTTCCAAACATTAATATCTGTATCCAAAAAGGTGCATCTAAATTGTCCTACAGGGTATCCAATAATGGATTCAGTCCTCACCTGTGGTGGAGGCAGTATAAAAATATATTAGAAAAAAACCCAGCAACTCTAAAGCACCTTTATGACTCCCAGGCCTTGGGAGTGTGTTTATTCCATGGTGTATATTAAAACAGCCTTAAGGCTGCTGTCATCTGCACCAGTTAAACCAGGGATAGTCTGAGTTTAGCGGTATGCCAGAGGATTCCCTGAAACGTCCTTCTGAGCTGCAGGCCAAGAGGGGTTTGGCACAGACCTGACTCTCAACAGCTCAGACTTCCTGATCAAACACTGGAACAGGTTGCCCAGAGAGGCTGTGGAATCTCCGTGCTTGGAGATACTCAAACCCTGACTGGACATAGTCCTGGACAACCTACCCCTTGAGTGGGGAGTTGGGACTGGGTGATCTGCAGAGGTGCCTTCCAATCTCAGCCACTGTGCCTGTGATTCTGTGTAATGCTCTCCTGTTCTTCTGCCTGCTGCTAATAAATGAGGGTGGGTTGGTTGGTTTCTTTTAAATGAAAGATCATGGTTCAGGATTCTGCCTACTTGGATGTGGAGAGTCACATGAAAAGATTCTTCTGCAGGTTTTCTTTTGTGCCTGGCCTGTCCTGAGATTGGGCTTCTGCCTGTATGCCAATGTACATGCAGACCTGTCCTTTGTTTTAAGGAGCTTCAGGCAGTGATAACGTAAGGGACCTTTACTAGTATATCGGCACGTTTGTTACTCATGGAGCCAACTGTGGTGGGTGGCTCCTGCTAGCTGCTGTCTGAGGCAGGACATACGCAGGCACGGCTGGGCCAGCAAGGTACGAGGCAGGAAATCAGGTTGGTTTGGAGGGGGTTTTTTTTCCCATTCTGCCTCCAAGACTTCTCCAGAGATTTCTTTTGAAACTTTTCTTGGTTTATACTGGGCTAATAATTTGTAGAGCGTTGCTTCACTGTGAGCAGGAGGACAGAAAGCAAAGCAAGATTGTTTTACATTAATCTTATTTTTCAATTTTATATGTTTTTCTTATCAAGTATTCACACTTTGCTTCAAGTGAAGAACAGTATGATAAATTCTTCTTCTTTTTTTTGGGTTGTTTTTTTTTTTTGTTTTCTTTATAACAAAGCACTTGCCCTGCAGTGAGAATCAGCATCTCTGGATCACTTGTTAGCTGCAAGAGCATTCATTTGAATTTTACCATCGATCTGTTCTACCCTATGACTCGCTTTTGTGGTGCTTAATTTCTAACACACTGCTTATATACTCCAAAGTGTGGTGGGTTGTTTTTTTTCTGTTGCCCACCTTAATCCTTTTCTAATGAATAAGTTCAGAGCAAAACACTGACTGCATGGATCAATATTCTAAGTAGTAATTTTGCAAGCAGACAAAATGGTCTGTTTCTGAAGGGTAAACTGATGAAATGTTAGTTAGCAAAGACAGAATAGAATGCTTTTTACAGTGAATTAGAGGATATGGGCCAATACACCTGTATTCCTTGAATAAAATATGGATCACTGGGAATAGATAAAAGCCTGAAGTATTTTAAACAATGTCTTGTCTTATTGTACAGCGAGACACAGAATTGAGGCCCTTAACTATTTTCAACTCTTAAAATTATTCATGTCTTGTCATCCTTTTCTTCTCTGCGACGTGTTCTGTCTCAGCTGTAGTGCAGAGCACGCAGGGAGACGGTGCGCACCCTCCCAGGCACCCCGGCGCTCTGTGACCGGCTTCCAGCGCAGGTGTGCAAGGGATGGTGGGGAAAATCCAGTGGTGAGCACAGCCCTCAGCTACACAGCCTCACCTTCTTAGTTTGTGATTTTATTTGTGGAGCTCTCCAGACCAGCCTGTCTTGTTGCTGTGAGGGTGAATACCATCTGTGATAACAGCTTGGCATGGGAAGGTACCCATGGGAAGGTACCCATGGGAAGGAACGCTTCACAGCCAGTGAGTATTCACCCTAGTGCTCTGTTAAGGAAGACCTGCTCCCCTCTACAAGTTGTGCCCATTTCTCTTTACTGGAGATGGAAGGAAGTGATGGGGAGATCATAGAATCATAGAATGTTTTGGGTTGGAAGGGACCCCTAGAGGTCATCTAGTCCAACCCCCCTGCAGTGAGCAGGGACACATTTAACCAGATCAGGTTGCTCAGAGCCCCGTCCAACCTGGTCTTGAATGTTTCCAGGGATGGGGCCTCCACCACCTCTCTGGGCAACCTGTTCCAGTGTTTCACCACCCTCATTGTAAAGAATTTCTTCCTTATATCCAGTCTAAACCTACCCTGCTTCAGTTTAAAACCATCACCCCTTGTCCTGTCACAGCTGGCCCTACTAAAAAGATTTTCCCCATCTTTCCTATAGGCCCCCTTTAGGTACTGGAAGGCCGCAATTAGGTCTCCCTGCAGCCTTCTCTTCTCCAGGCTGAACAAGCCCAACTCCCTCAGCCTGTCCTCATAAGAGAGGTGCTCCAGCCCTTGGATCATTTTAGTAGCCCTCCTCTGGACCCTCTCCATCATCTTCACCTTCCCACTGTCAGGCAGCTGCTGGGACAGGAGCAGTCCCCAAGACTGACAGCAAATAGGCAATTCCTTTCTTCCTATGGGAAAAATCCCTGAGAACTGCACTACAGGAATTATATAAATATATTTATACAGTATTATATAGTTATATAAATACATTAAATATAGTAATTCCATGTGCTGAGGAGGGTTAGTGGTGCTGCTGTCAGCTACGTGGTGTTAGGACTCTGCTACAGAGCAATACTTGGTGACTGAGCTGCAACGATTACAGAACTCAGCGTATGCCTCGTGAATCTCTGGTGGCCATTTGTTGGGTGGTTGGCATGATGGATGTCAGGGCCATTTGCAGGTTCTGGTGAGTGACAGGACACCTTTAAGAAGACACCTTCCCAGTGCTTGCTGTTCACACTGAGCTGGGGGGAGCAGCCAGGGTCTCCTCAGGTTTTCTTCCTGTGACAGTAAGACTTTTCTTTGCCTCACCCACATATGATGTGCATAGGATTTAGAGCAAAGATACCTGTTTTGAGGAAGCTGCATTGGTGAACTGCTAGCCCTAAAAGCAAATCGGTTACCTAGCCAGCTGGGAAAAAAATGTAGTTCATGTTTGACCTAAGTACATTTCAGAAAATCTGTTAATTTTCCTCTATGGCGTGCAGTCACGCGTGTCTGCGTGCTAGCTCTTAATAGAGTCGTGGCCTCTCTGCTCTGAGCTATCCTTAGCTTGAGTGCTGGTGTTTATAGGATTCCCTTGGGCAATCAGGTACAGTCACAGCATAGAATATTTACTATTTTACTTATCCCAAGAAGCTTGCAGAAAATCTTAACTTTTCTTTTGTTGCAGAAGTAAAATCAGAAAATACACTGCTGCTCAGGCTATTCCTCAAATAAAAAGTGGGGGGGGGGAGAAAAAAAAAAAGTGGCCTGACCTCTCATTAGTGTATATGTTGCAAGAACACTGTTCTCTTGCAGGGCACAGGTGTTGTTTTTCTTCTCCTATCATGCTTAGAGGCAAAACTCAGATGTGGAGGGGGTCTGAGAGCTGTTCTGAAATGGATTCATAAATGCAAATGAATAATAAGAACACAGTTAATCTTACTGAGAAACAAATATAAATATTGTACAAAGAGAGATCTGTGGCATTGGAGTGTATACATCAGGCTATCAAGACATCATGTAGTTGTTTCATTTATTCTAACTTCTTTTCATCCTGTGAACAGCTGTCCCTTTATTTCTAAAAGCTATTTTAATGTGGCAAGGGTGTTTTTAGTTTAATCTGCTACAATACTCCTTTTGTCTCCTTGTCATACTTCCAGCTTTAAAATATTAATCCAAGCTAACAAAGAGAATTTTTGATGTATTCTAAAATCCTGAATGCAATGTATAATTTAAAAATAAAAACACTTTATTAGGTTATGTTCATATTCAGATCCAGATCTGTTTGGCTTGAGTTAGGCTCCTATTTGGAGATGTTTTTAAAGAAATAAATATTTATTGGGCATTAACAGTCTCCCTAAGCACAGCCATTTACTACAGCGTGTTAAGTGCCCTTTCTGTGCCTGGTCTACAGAGGTGCTGAATCTTTGCATTCCCATGATAATGGTTTAAACTCTTAGACCTGTCGGTAGAGGTTCCTGTTCTAAGCTGAAGATTTCACATTCAGTTCCAGTCATGATGAAAATCCATACACCCTTGGGTTGTGTCCTCATCCCCACCGGGGGTCCACATGACTGAAACACTCTTCAGACCCAAATTCAGAAACTTCAGCACTAATGATGTTTGTATAAAGATGCCAGTTGGAAAGGAAAGCACTGATTAATGAATATTTTTTAGCTGAACTGATCGTCACTGAGACATGCTAAGGCTGTTCATAATTCTGGATAACTGCTGGAAAAGCGTGGAATGATTTCTGAATCCCAAAATTTCAGATACTTTACGGTATCACAGTTCTGGTACCCAAGCCTTATGTACCTATGTGGTTTCACAGGAAATGCTACACATAAAAAGTAATATGTATAAAAGCTATGCAGCTTATAAAATATAGTTGAAAATTAATCATTCAGACCATCTGATATGGCACATTTGCAGAAATTGCGGCTAGCTGGAAAGTGATTTACTAGCCAAAAAAAATGGCTGCAACTTACTTCAAAAATTTCGAGTAATCAATGCCCGCTCAGATATACAAGCAACTTTTTCTATTATTTGTAAATTAATCTCTTGGTATTTAGGTAATAGTATTTCATAGTGAAAGGATTTCAGAAACGGTTCTTAATGCAATTTTCATACATCCAACATGACTGCAATTAAAAACTATGAGGAAAGAAGTACCATGGAATTTTCTTGTGTACAAGTCTTGACTTCGCTGGTCTGACATTTTTAGGGAGGCAAAGAAACAGAGGCAGCTGCGTGCTGGGATTCGCTATTTGTAGCATTTACCATTGTAATTGTTCTGCAAATGGCTAATGTAGGGTAGGTCACATGAGACTTGTTACGGGGATGGCTTCCAGTGGTAGAGCTGCATTATGTGATTAGTGGAGGAACTCTGCCGTTGCAGGACTTGCAGGGTAATCCAAATCCTAACCATGGGAGGAAGCCAGCCAGCACGGGCTTTTGTTGCCAGCACCGCTAGGAACCGGCTTTTCAGTTAAAAGTAGCGCAATGCGGTGATGGCTGGGGTCGCTGGCAAGCCTTCATAAAGTTGTACCTGTGAACGAGCTCCTCTTCCCTCAGTTCTCAGAGGTGTGTATCTTGGGTGTCCTGTGATGCGTGTGGTCTATTAAACCTGTTGTTCCTGGGGTAATATGGGACCAAAATATGGTGTCTAAAAGGCTAGACTGGAAATCCAGGGCAAGAAATGTGATAAATTAAAACTCCATGGTGGTGATCAAATTTCTCACCTGACATAATGTTAGACTCAGTAGCTGATAACTTTGTGATATTAGCACTTTGCTGGAGTGTTATTCAGTCTGGAAGTCAGAAACCATAACACATTCAGCAGATATATTTAGGATATAAATGATTTTCTGCTTAAGTGCAAACACACAGTTGAAAGAGTTTTAATTCTGCTGTGGCCAAAGTGGCTCAGGGGACACCATCCCAGTTTTCAGTGTTTATACTAGAGCATGTGCCAGATTGTCTCTGCCTCAAAGGTTCCTCTGACTTATTTGGCCTTTAAGCCAGAACAGTTTGTACCAGGCAAAGGTTTGATCTGTCTTGTTTTCTACTGCTGTAATATTCTTCAGGAAAAGCCCATGCATTTGAGCTATCTATGCCTTTCTTGCAGAATGATATCAGGAGCTGCAGGAACAAACTCAATGCCCTTCTGGCCCCTATAAATGCATTGTGATAGGGGCCAGAGAATTGGGTTGGGGTTTGAGGTTTTTCTGGCCCTGATGGGTATCGCTTAGAAGAATCCACTGCAATTCATGCTTCATTAAAAATGCTCTTATGTCCATACTTGGGACGAAATTTGAATCTTGACTTTGCTACTCATTACATACCTGAGATACTACTGGGCTCTTTTAGCAAGGCCTTGTGCTGGCTGGCTGCTCAGTTTGGGGAACTCATCCCGAGCTGGGTGAGAACTAACTGAACTGAATTGTCAGTTTGCAGAGACTCTGTTACTGCTTTCTGTGTGATTTTTGGATACTCTCATAAGGTGCTTGCCTTTGAACTCAAATGCTTTGAACAGGCTGGAGATAGCACATGAGTTTAAGCCACTTCCCTGGCCGAAAGTTACTGCGCAACTGTAGTGAACAGAAATGCAGAGTAATGTGGAAAGAGGAGAAGGGGGTGAGAACTCAGTAAAGCGTCATCTAAAGCAGGACTTTCCAGCTCATTGGAGCTCTATTTACTGCATGCTCAAGAGAGTGCTGGAACAACAGAAAGCTCTGCTTGAGTGTGTAGGAAAGGAAAAGACAGCTGTTGTGCTGTCTTCAACTAAATGAAACCTGATTGCTAGGTTGGTTGCCCTTCTCCAGTTATTAGAATGACCATCTGGGAAGTCAGTAACAATTAGTCATTGTTTGGCCAGATAGTGCCAGGAATCAGCTGCCTACATGGACTTGCAAATGAGCTGGGGCTTAGCGTAAAATAAAAGGGGAATTTATTTCCAGGGCAGAATGTGGATCTCTGAACATGAGGGAATAATTTTATCCCCTCAGATAAGAGTATGTGAAGAACTGTAGCTTTTAAATATGAGCCCTGACCCTTCTTCCTATGATTTCTTTTCCCCCTTTCTTGTCAAAACAGCCATTCTCATCCTATACCCTCTTGTAATGGCCAAAGGCCCTGACTCCTACTGGACCCAAGTATGCTGCTGCTACATGGAAGAGAGGGGGAAGAACAGTGTTGTTGTCTTGTACACTTCATGCTTTATGCATTTCTCTTGCACACCAGTAGACATTAGAGCTTGGAAGTAGTAGCCAGAGAAGCTGGAAGAGCAACGAGAAAAAATGACAGATCCATGGTTACCTGGGTCTATTGCTTTTAGCTATTACCCTGCTCTGCAAGGAAAGCCACTCGCATTTGCAATAACACACTCATGGGTATGAGCAGCGTATGAGGATAAGATTCCCAAGGTCTCTTTCCCCTGCAAACACGACTGTTTTAACTTCCTGCAGGAAAGAATTCCTGTCCTGGATCTGTCTGTGTGTAGAGTAACAACTCTCTCCTAACAAACACACCAGCCCTGCGTGGGAGCTGCAAACCCGTGTACTGGCTCCCAAACACCAGTGCATTCTATGCAGGTTCAGGATGTCAAAGGCTTTTGTGCTCATCTTTGATAAAACTGTTTGTTTTTCTAATGAGATAAATTAATGAATTTGAAAGCCTTCCTTATTCGAAAAAATTGCTGTGCAGCCACCTGCAGCACTGTGACCTGTGTTGCTTGCTCTAGATGTTAAAGTCAATTAGGGAAAAAAGAAAAGCGAAATGTGTTCTATACATGGCCTATTATTTTTAATCCTTTTAATATTATTGATTTTTATTTTATTCCTTTTCATTTCTGTTTGGACTTAAAGTGGCTTTACATTGATTTTGCTTGCTATCTTGTTTCAAGTACTCTTTTTTATGTTGATTTGTCATGTAATTTTGGTTGCTTACCTTTCAGTTGTGTGTGTACTCAAGTAATACAGGCCTGTGTTTATTTTCAGCTCTGTTATGCTTCTTCCCCCCTTTCTTTTCTTTTATCACCCTGTAATATGTTGTTATGTCCTATCCATTTTGTCTTCATTTTAATCTTCCTCTTGTGCCCTGGAAATTATAAGCTCTTGATAATATCTTGTTGCAAGTTGTTTCCTGATTTGTTGGGGTTTTCCCCCCTTTTTTTCTAATAGAAAAACAGTTTTTGTTGGAATAGAAGTTTTTCATTCCAGACTTGTCACAATTTACACTATACTGTTGTTACTAAGCACCTATGATAACTTAATTTAAATACCCCAAATTATTCAGTTTTAAACTTAAGAGGTAACCATTAAAATTGGGGTTAAGTAAATAAATAGTAAATTTCTTCAGATAAAAATTTAAAATGTACCACCTAGATAAATATATTACAGATTTCTGCAAGTCTACATGAGCGTAGATTTTGTATGTTCACTGGTGAAGCTTTGAAACGCTCAGTGCAAGTATGAGCCCATGGTTGATGACCTAAAAGTAGGAAAACTCGGTGATCAGGTGTACATTCAGTGCTTTCAGAATTATTTGGCTTGTTTGAATAGAATCAAGTGTATGAGGGGAAAGCAGGAAATACAATTCAGAGACGAAGAATATGAGGAAAGTGAAGTGGCTGAAGTGTTCATGGCAAAAAAGCATTTTTAATCTATAAAGCAGGTTTCAAGGTTAGTCAAGTGTGCCAGTTAATTTATTCTAAAGCTCCTATTGCTTAGATTTTAATAATCATTATGCACTATGATAGATTATTGTTAATAAGAGATGTATTTGATAAAATGAATAGCTAATGGTATCACTTTTTAAGTGCTGTTGAATGCATTCTTCAAAATGGAATTAAAGAGTTTGAACCTTATATAACTTTTCTGAGCAGGCTGAGTGGTAACAAGGAAAAGAAAAGAAGAGCAGAAATTGAAATGTTTGCTGCCTCCCCCTAGAAATCAAGTATCTCCCTATTATAGCCTTATTAATTAGAAGCAGAAGTGTAGAGGCTGAGCCTTGTTCTCATCTACACAAACAGTAGAGGCTCAAATGAAATACAAAGATAGATGCTTTAGCACAAAGAGGGTGCATGGGCTGCAGAAAGGCATCATCTCTTTGTTGATAACTTAGCACAGTTACTCTCCCTGTCTGCTACAAGTAGAAGTTGTGTGTACTGCCAAAGTCAGCACACCAGAGGTTAGTAAAGAAAATTCTTTGGTATTATTGCAGTTCCGTTGTCCCAAACGACTTAATTTTTCAGAAAAAGCAGTAATGAAGAACTGTAAAAATAATAGATAAGATATCAAAATAGGTCATCCCTTCAAAAAAAGTCTCAGTGGCATCTCAACTGTTCCAGCAAATTCAAGAAACTGTTTCATCTCCAGTTCAATTCCCAAATAACTCAACCTTTAATAACCCTTTTTTTTGTCCTCCCATGGGAGATGGAATACTCTTATATTGCCTTAAAAACCTCAGATAACCTCCTGTCCTGCTGCAAATGAGACTCTGCAGCAACCCCTACACAGAGGCCTGTCTCAACCCCACCTTCCTCCTCCATGTCACACCAGTGCTGGTTCTGCACAGAAACTGGAACGGCCCCTCAACACTGCATTGCCCAGAAGGAGCTGGCCCAGGACCTCAGTTCCTGGCTGCCAGAAGCTCTGAGGCCTTTCAAGTGCAGACACAGCAAACAGGTTGGAGGATGGCAGGGGGAAAAGGGCAAGAAAAGAGCCAGAAAGGGAAGGGCTTGCCCAGAGCAGCCACTCATGGAATTCCCCTCCCATATCCCCTCACTGAATTTGCAAGGATAGACACCAGGTGGCGACGGCCACTCTTCTTTCCTTGCAACCTGGAAACAAATTAAAAATCCAAAGTTTTTGTGTGTCCTTTTAATCAGGAGTAGACACGGTGGGCAAGGCGTTGTCATCTTTGTGCGTTCAGTTTTCTTGAAGAATGCATACTCTGGTCATAGCAAGCAGGATTTGAAGTGAGGGTGATTTTCTGTGCAAGCGTGCTCTGATGAACCCCAACGTACTGCAGCAGCTGGGGGCTGGGGGTGGTTGTCCCTGTTCCTCACCTTCTTGCCTCCCTGATGGAGAAGGAAGCGGTGAGCAGAAGGTGGCTCTGTGGGATCTGGCTGTACAGAGAGGCGGTGAAACATCTGAGCAGCAAAGCATGCAGCCCTTCAAGTTTGATATCAGGATATTGCCTCAGCAGTTCACAAATTGATGCAACATATTATGCTGCTGTCCCAATACAATACCCAATTTTTCTTCACAAAATTAAATGATTCATTGAGGGAGTGCGACTCATGTGATTTTTTTTTTTTTTTTCTTCCCCTGTTTCAGTGCTATTTTTAAAGGGAGTTATAGCTACCTAAAAGCCTTACTTAAACCACTGGCAGTCCTCTGTGTTATGAGTGAGATAATTCCTTCAAAACTAAACCCCAGCAGCAAAGAATAAAGAAGTGAAAGGTGTTACATGATGTTCATACACATGTGCTGTGTCATCGCAAGTATCTACAAAGGGCTCCTTTATCTTTTCTCTTGCTCAGCAATCCCGTTGGGCTGCAGAATAACAGCAATCAAGTCACCTGTCTGGGGCAGATTCCCTGTTTGTTGGCTTGCTTTTTTCTGAAATTCTTTTAGTGTACGAAACCCTCTGTGGTACTTGACGTGATCAGAAGTCTGGTTTAGGAGTGTGTCTTTTAGAGTAAATAATCTCACTGCAGCATTGAAGGAAGCCGTTGCCGTTCTCTTTTTTTCTAGCTGCATGTTGGCCACATCTGCTCCTCCTGGATGAGCAGAGAGATCGCGTAATGAAGAAGTGCAGTGGGAGGCAGAGCACTACCTCTTGGAGGCACAGCAAACTCGGAGGCTGCTTTTCATGTTCAGATTCAGCTCTTGCTATTAATGTGCTCACAGGCCAAGATATATAAAATGCACAGAGCAAACTGCTGGGAACAGATTTTTTTTTTAAACAACCTTTCTAATATTTAGTCATGCTGAAATGACTAAGTTCTAAAAAGCATTGAACTTATGGTCTTTTGACCAGGTTAAAAAAATCTGGAAAAATGACCAGCTTTCTCTCCTGACCACTAATTCAGCTGCCAGAACGGAAAATAGTAGGTTTTAAACAATTTGAAAGCCTAGGCCAGACTTCTGAAGAGTAATTTAATAGTCTGTCGAGGTGGTACTTAGTTGTCAAATGAGCAGATTTTTCCTGGGCAAGTCAGATGCCTCTGTGAATCAAATTTCAACGATGTCAGAAGAAGGAGCTCTCCAATGCAACATTTCTATAAGAACAATACAAAAAGATGCCATTTTTTTGGCACAAAATTGCATGGAAAAATATATGTATATATGGAAAACTATACATATATATATATATATTATATATATATATATATATTTTTTCCCTGTTATTCCTGGCTCGTGTTTGCCAGAGTATTCCTAATGTTTGTTTCTTTGTTCTTTTCTCTTTTCAGTGATGTTTGTGGGCAAAGAAAATAAGGTGTACAACACCTACAATCATACCACGAAATAGAAATTAACCTCATTTATCTGTGAACCTTTTCCCCTTAAATTTAATTCAGGGGATCCAGAGAAGCAGCTTTTGTAAAAACAGGCTGCGTGAACGTTTTCTGTGAGTGAAGATGCAGTGCCATGCTGCAGCTTAGCCTGACCTTCTTGGCTTGAGACCGCTGTTCTCCCGAAAAGTTTCTTTTTGCCATCCATCTTCAAAGAGCCAAGGGGAAACCTTGTCTTGTTTGAAGTCAGTGGCAAAACCCCCATTGACTCGAATAACATCAAGATTTCACCCTAGGAACGTTTCAGCCCTTAGAGAGAGTTTGAAGCAGTTATAGACGTAGAGATGCAGCTTCCTGAAATACAGAACAAGGAGCCATCCAGCCATCAGGCTGAGCTGGAAATATCCTTTCAGCTTCTTCTTAAGTTTATCTAAAAATTATACCATGC
Source organism: Egretta garzetta (assembly GCF_000687185.1). Taxonomy (NCBI): domain Eukaryota; kingdom Metazoa; phylum Chordata; class Aves; order Pelecaniformes; family Ardeidae; genus Egretta; species Egretta garzetta. Next base: position 2,385,662 of record NW_009260430.1, on the reverse strand, counting down.
CTGCTGTAAGGTTCAATTCTTTTGCATCTGTTAAATTGCTTTGCATGAAAGTGTAGTTCCCAGGTACCATGGCAACCATGTTTTCTAATCTGATTTTAAATTTTCACGGTGCAACGCATAAAATATTGGTACATTTTCTAGTTTTTGATTCATAGGTGGGAGTAAAGTTAGGGATAGCAATTTAAAAGGCATATGATTCTGTAGAATTAAATGCTTTCTTTTTTAGATGATATGTGGAAAATGGTTTCTTATCTTATTTTCTTATAAAAGTAAGTATTGATTGGCTAATTACTGATGTGTAGATTATGGCTGGCATTTGAGGTGCTAATAGCAAGTAGTATTTCTAGAT
>NW_009260430.1:2341768-2385072 GCF_000687185.1 Egretta garzetta | reverse complement strand
TAGGACATTTTCCACTGAGTCCCAACAGATTTTAGAAAATACAATTGTTTCTTGTATTTCCACATATAGAGTACATATCTGTAAATATCTGGCAAATTCTACCTCTTACTGAATGCATTTAGTGTCTTAGCAGTGTGGAGGCAACTTTAATGTTTTAAGAATGATTCTGAAAGACCTGCAAAAATGCATAAAAATTGCTCTTTTCCCAAGAAAGCTAAAGATAACGCTTATATTTTAACCTTATATTGTATCATACTCTTAACATAATCTCTAAGTCATTATGTTCCAGAAATATTCTGTGAAGAAAATCCCATTGTGCTTAAACAATTGTACATGTGAGATGTGTCGTGGTCAGTATGAAGCCTCTATTATCAATTGAATTATGTTGGCACAGAGCACATTCTGCAATTCAGATGTGCAAGAATGTCCCTGAAAGATGTCAAGCGCAATTCATCTCAACATTTGACCTGATGCCCATTAGACCTACCTGTAATGGAATCACAGTCTGTGCTAATACACAAACTTTGAATTTTGCTTCAGTAGAATTTTATAATTGGAGAAATTGTGGGTTTAGGTGGAGGGAGGACACAAAGGAACTCTTTGCATGAGGAGAAATAAAAGAACAGAAATATTTGGGTAGTGTTATAATACATCAATTAACTTTTTAACTAGGTATGCATGACTTGCTGTTTTGACCGAATAGCCCTCCTGTGAACCTTATTCTTGTCTCTGCCTTATGCCTGCTACCTTTATAAAAGTACAGTCAGTATCACAAAGAGATAAGAGGGAAGTAAGCTTCCTGTTTCAAAAATCACTGAGCAAGAAGCCTAGCCTGAGCAAGAGAAATCAGAGCATGCTGCATTGTGGAAATTCCAAATAGCCTTTGTGTATGAGGTATGTAGGAACCCCTTTAATAGGGGAATGATTGGAGATGATATTTGATCTCGGTCCCATCTGGAGAAACAACTTTTGATCAATTTAAGAAAGTTAGGGGCACATGTGCCTGTTGGCAATGATCGCTTATGTTTCTACTCTATTAGATTTTCATTGGTTTCATGTGTACAAAGGCAGTTGGCAGATGACCGATATGTGTGAGTTTTGCACTAGAACATGTAGAAGACATGGAGGAGTAATAAAATATGGTTTATAAACATTTTAGCCATATGCTTTTCTCCTTTTTTTTTTTTCTTTTTGAAGGTAGTGAGTTCTCATTCTTAAAAAGTGCATTTATCTCAGCTAGAATGTTGATAAAAGTAATTTGTTTCAGGTTTTTTAGCTGACACGATGTGTTGTGCAAAGTCACTTTGGACTGTGTCACTCCTGGTGAATTGTATCATAGAATAAAGCAAGACTGATGCAACTTGACATCCCATGCCGCAATCTGATTTTTCAGCTAAAATTCTGAGCTAATTTATTTTTCTCAAAGCTGTAAATTCCTAAAACTCAGACTTTCTATGAAGAAGGAAGTAGCTTTAAATTACTTGCATTCATTAGAAGTATTACTAAGGGAGAAAACAAAGCTGGTTTTTTCCACTAATTTTCTCAGTCTGAAACTTCTCTTTGAGAAACTCAACTTCATCTTAGTTACAGATCTGCAAACCAAGAGTAAATACACTGAAGCTAATGGCTTATAACTGTTGAAGAAGAGCAACTGATATTAAGTTCAAGTCCTCAGAAGGAAACAGTAAAAGTCACATTTTGCAACTAAGAATTACTGCAATTCAATTTTGCAGAAATCTTAAAGCATTTACTTAAAGCAAATGGAAGCTTAAGTTGTTCCCAGAATACTGAGGAAGTAGGTGCATACTGATTTTTCTGTGTGCTTTCAGATAGGTCTTAACGCAAATATCAGGAAAAGTGAATGGCTCTATGTCTCAACTCTTAAAACTGTAGCAAAATGAAATTACCTGTCAAATTAAATTTTCTCCTCTATTCCAAAAATTTATCAGGAATATTGCTGAAAATCTTAAAGAACTATTATAATAATAGAATCTGTGTGCTTATCACAGAGTTTTTTCTTTAAAACAGTTCCATTAACTTAGTACCTATGTGTTTGTCCAGAAATGAGAATATAGACCAACAGAAAATCTTGGAGTAGGTTATGGTGGGATTTCTGGGGCAAAACATTGAGACCTTTTCAATTATCTAAAGAACTAGGTCAGAAGTAGGCATTGTAGGATAATAGATAGGATAATAGAGCTTCCATTACAGTAAGTTAATAAGGAAATAAGGAAAGTTCTGAACCAATTTGTATTAAGTTATGGTTTGGGTTAGTGTTTGAAAAGGATGTATGGCTTTGGCTTTCTATTTTGTTCTCTTTCGTACTGATAGAACTGGGAAAAGTTGCCTCCGAAATCATGGCGAATCAGATGATTGAATAAATAAATTCAAGAAAATATTTATTTTACTTTTCCCCCCCATTATCTAATTTGTGTTGTGTATATAAACAAATGTGCTTCCTCTTAGTCATGGCAGCTTTCCTCCAGAGCTCAGTATTTTAATCTGTGATCTGCAGTGCTTAGTTTTGCCTAATCTTTTTCATTTGAGAGAGAGAAACTTCTATAAAACTTTGAAACTTGAAAAAATAACAAAACATTGCCAAGTAATGGGAGGCAAGTAATTTTAATACCAGCCAAATGTAAGCATTGTGATTATTTTGAGCATTGGCATATGTAAACAGCAACAACAATCTTCGCTATTCCCCCTTCTGCTGGGGAAGGATTAAATTCCATAGTAGGATGTGCTTTAAAAGCTACTTTCATGCATTTTAATCAAACAAAATAGGTTATCACATTAGAAATGGGCTGACACAAGCTTACAAGGACAAATGTATCGTGTCTCCGACATGTTCTCTTGGCGGTGGCTGCTGTCCCTGCCATGAGCAAATGGATTGAGGGAAGGGAGGAAAAGGAAAGGCACGCAGAGATGACTTGGTTACTGGTTTATGCAGTTGTTCTAGGATTGCTCTTTTTAAATTTCAGATTATTCCAAAATAGGCATTACTATAACTCAGATGTGTTTGGATTAATGATTACAAAAACATAGGAAGCTTAGAATAACTGCCATCTAAAACTCTCATGATGGTATCGATTTAGAGGCGTGTAGAGTAGATGTAACTAAAAAAAAATCCAAAACAAACCCCCCACCTTTGTCTGTATACAAACTCTCATATATGTGAAATCATCACATTTGATACTGCTGCACAGTTACTTTAGATTTAATTCTCAAAAATGTTGATGTTGGTCTACAAAAAATAGTGGTATGTATAAGCAATTTAATAACAGGGTTGAATTGTGGGATAAGAATCTGGGTGTAAGGGCTCTCTTAGGGGAAGTCCTTGATTTCAGCGAATTTTATAGTGGTCATTGTAGTATAAGTCTTTATAGAGACAATGCATTTTTCCATTAATATATTAATATTTAAAACACAATTTGTTTGCAGCCATAATAAATATTATGGGTTTATGTATTTAAAAGACACTGTGCGTGAAGCCTTTAAAAGGGCAGATCTTTTCTTTTTCTGAGGGAAAGGATCCTTTTTCTTCTACCTTTCTCTGCCTCTTATCCATTGGCTCTTTCTGCTGTAACCATGTGATTTTCTTGTATGTGAAATGTTGATTACTCTCCATGCTTCACGTTCTTCTGAAGTCAGATTAAAAGATTATGCTCAATCTTAAAGCACAATTTTTGCAGTGACCATCTGTTACTAATACCTTAGGATACTCCACAAGTGTGAGTACAGTGAATTTTTCCATTCAGGTTACCTGAATGTGAACAGTTTTCCTCTCCTGTAGAAGATGTCATAATGCCATAGCTGGTATTAATGACTGAACGCATAACTTGCTCTATGGCTTACCTAGAATGAGTCTGCTTGCAGCTCAATCTGGGGATTATTAGCTCAGTCTATATCAGCCTTCATTTTTTTGCTTCAGCAGCTCCCCAGTTCGATCTCTGGTATGTCAGCAAATATGACGGCTGTCACAAATATGCTAGGTTTAAGATAAGATACCTATTTTCAGATCTGCTAACAGTCAGGTGTTGGAATTGAAGTAGTTCAGATTTCTAGCAAAGCTGATAATGTGTTTGAAACTATTTGCATTTTCCCCCAAACTTCAGATTTTCTGCAAAGATTTTCTTGCCTCAGTTGGAAAAATCCCCTGCATTCAGCTTATTAGTGTGTGACCACTTGAGTCCCTCTTTATAAGCAAAGCTGTTTCTTTGCCCTGCATTTCCACTCTGAAGATCTATCACTAAAATTGCTGCTTCAAATATGCCCTCTGGGAAATCAATAACAAATCAAGCAGCTATTCAGTGAGATTCGTTGATGTAACCAGGTGAGGCTGCCAAAATCTCCAAGAATAAGTTGTTGATTATCAGGATGGCAGCAGACATCTAGCTGTGGTGGCATTCAGGCTGATTTGCTACATTCACCTCCATCATTTGGTAGCATGAGTGCTACCTCAATAGTTCCCTGGTATACTACATGGCTGTATCTACTCATGTCTAATGAGATTCAGGTCAAGCATGTGAATTACCACATGAGAATATTTTCATCCTGTGTTTTATATAGTTTTAAGTATATTTGTAGAATTATTTCATGCTTGGATTGGGTGATATGGACCAGATTAAATAAGATCCACTTCCTTTCTACTGGGTCACCTTCACAGCTTTTCGTGGCCTGCAGTGAAATGTGTTGCTAGAAGTTGGGGAAGTAATAAGTGCATGCACCAGAAAATCATAGTGGCATAATTCAGAATATTTGCCCACTGAGTTGATATCCTCAGCAGAGAAGCCAAGAACCAAACTGACAGAAAAAAAGATGTTTTCAGTAGTCCACTCAGAGCAATGAAATAACCTGACAGTCTATGGCAGAGGTCTGGAAGGTCAACAGAGAACTCCATCAGCAGTTTGGTGGAAGAAAGCTTACCTTGGCACGTCAGAGCTATGCCTGTTCTGTGCCACTGGTGAATTTTCTAAGTAGTATTACTTTCATTAGTGCTGTAGTTCATTTAACAGAGGTTTACTATCTTTTAACTTTATAGCTGACAGTAGTCAATGTAAATCTGCGTATTTTCTTATAAATATGAAGAAATATATGAATTTACCTTATTCGGATTTCAGTCTACTGTATCTTAATGTATTTGTTCAGATAAAACCGGGAATGAATGCTTCCCCGTAATGAGTCAATCTATACATTAAGCACTGAAAAATATGAGATATAATTAGTACATATTTTCAAAAATCAGTTCAGCACTTTGAAATAATATCAGTTCTGATAAATGGAATATGATAACACAACTTTGCATTTAGCTAGTATGTGTCTTGGTCTTTGGTTGTGAGAATAACCAATGCTCCATGGAGAACACACGCTTTGAACTGCAGCATCTACTGTGATCCTTTCATTAACATCACAACTCGTCTCAGAAACGCAACGCCCCTGAGATTATAAAACTTTTAACTGGGGCACAGTCATAGTACATGACTGTTAGCTTTGTGTGAGTGAAGTCTGTCTGACAGCATCGTCTGATTCAGCCTAATCAAGTGTCAGACCTCTTCAGGCATGAAAAAAGACGCATTTAGAATCTTATGAACATAAATAATACCTGTTTTTTCTACAATGCTCACTCACACCAAGTAGAAGATCATATGAGACCTTTTATGCTTTAAAATGTTTGACAAAACAGACAGAAAATACAAAGTTAGTGGATGAAGTACAGTACCTGCATACAATAGTTTGGGTTCACTTCTTGCAATAGTATTTCTTTGCTGTCTCTAGCAAACCACTTAGTCTTTTTGCATCTCCATATTTTTAATATGCATAGTGCATATTAAAAGTAAAATTTCCAATGTCTTTAGGTTTCATGTATCTCCGTTAATTTCTAATTAAATAAGAAATGCTATGAGAAGTATACGGAATAAAAGGATTACTTCAACGTGTGGCTACTAAAACACTTGATTCAATTTTATTTCCCAGTATCTTGGTGCATGAAAGCTTCCAATTTATTACTGGTCACTGACAGACATTTTGTGGTACCGGCACCTGAACGAAGAACACACACTTTTACCCTATGGGTATCTCAAAAAACCCAAACAAACCCCCAAAACCCAACATGTCGAGGAGCAGGAGCATGCGTTTAGGTGCCTCAGCACTCTCCTTTTCAAGTTTTTGTTACTCACAGATGAAGAATGTCTGGTAATTAATAAGTCGCTTTGAAAATGTTCTTAACTCTGCATAAAATGCAAGTAAAGTACATGCAACATTCTTAAAAGACAATACAGCTAAAGACAGGGGTGAGGAAAGGATGAGCAAAGCGCACTTAACCTGCTAATATAGGGTTAAATCTGAAGGGTGTCTCTCCGTGCATCCAGCTGCTGACACGCTCCTCACCCGAGGTTCTGGCTTCCCGCATCTCTGTTCGCGTTGGGCCGCATTCATCAGGGCAAAGCCGTTCCAAGCAGAGCTTTTTCACTGTCTCTTTTTGAAACACTATTAAGAGGGTCCTGTCAGACTTAACACCCCCTCCCTCCAATGTGTTCAGGAGATAACTTGCCACTCCCCTACATTAGAAAAACATTTTCTCCTTTATTTGGGGTGCACATGACATTTTGTTAGATCAAAGTGTTCTCTCATGTATTCGACTGGTTAAGCAATGCCTTCCTGCTTCAACAGGAGGGAAGTTGCCCCTCTGATTCCCTTGGTGATTCAGTGAGCGTGTTTCAGCATTAAGCATCTTCGTCCATAGAATTTTACATTTGAGATCTCTCTGTGTTATGAGCGGGATGACGAGTGTTCATTTTAGGGTTAAATTGGGCTGGGGTGAATATATTCCTCCTAAGGACTAATAATAATATGCATTAGATGGCTCTTAAAAAACTGATGAAAACTGGAAACAATCATTATTCCTTACTAAACTTATATGCAGTAAAATAATGCTGTCTCTCACGCTTTGTGTTCTTGCTGTGTTCTGCCAAGGTTAAATAGTTTGTTAAAAAGGAAAAGAAGCTCCAAAATACACTGGGAATATCAAACTGTAGAAAAGAGGTGTGCATCCCTTTTTTGTTGCTCTGAGTCAGGGCAGATTGACTGTTCAATAATAGCCTTTATTCTCTTCTGAAAGGTGCTCAGGAGCTATGGAAACTATTTCTCATAATCTTGCCTTTTGTTTCCCTTTGCTTGTTTTTATTGGCAGGCTTCTAATTTCTTAATTGGAAAACCGTCAACTTTTGTTAATGTAATATTTGAAACAAACATACATAAATAATCTTTAAAAGTTTGGATAAATGGGCTTAGTAATTGTTATCTTTTCTTTGAAAGTTTAATTAGAAGGGGGTTTATAGAAGAGTTTATACCAACTATCTGCCTGTGATAGTAAAATTCTGAATAAGGGTTGTGTTCTTTCCTTGGTAATTTTGCATATTGGTGACACATATCTGGTATCCTCATGAGAGACTTCTTTCCCTGTTCCTGCTGTTTTGAGGAAGGTTGCTACCCTGGCTTGAGGACTGCTGGGAGTTACGCTCTTTCCTATGCCCCCTTGAATCAAAGCTGTAAAATGAGTTCCTTTGGTCTGCCTAAAGGACTGAGTCTGGCTGGGTGGCAGCCTAGAGGGTTTTGTTGGGATATCTAGTTTTGCCAGCTATCGGGGTATTCATGTTAGCGTGGTAGATAGACGGTAATTCTGTGTGGCATCCAGAACTGACTGCAAGAACATTTTTGACTAGAAACCAAAACGCAACCTGAATCATCGCAGGTCTGTCTCTTACTTCTGTGCATATATAGGTCTTGGGCACTTCTTGATCTGCTGATACACAACTGTGCTTTCTTACACGTCTCTCTCCAGAGAAATGCTCTTCTTTTTCTCTCCTCCTGCTGCTGTGCAATTGGTTTAATTTTCCTACAGGCTTAATGTCATGTCTTGTCCTTTTTTATTGCATTTTGGTAGACTCTTACCTTGCTCATTGACTTCAGGAGGGTTAGCAAAAGTCTTCTGCCTTTCATAAATGTTGGAACTTAGATGTCATTGCCTTAGCCTCCTTGGTCTCTGGGTTATTTTTGTACTTCCTGGTAAATTTATTTTTTTCAATTGTAGAAGCAAATATTTATTAGCGGTGTCCCTGCTCACTGCAGGGGGGTTGGACTAGATGACCTCTAGGGGTCCCTTCCAACCCAAAATATTCTATGGTTCTATGATTTTGCATACTTAAAATTTATTAATCCAAAATAAGGCAGCAGACTGAAAAATGAAAACAGAAATACTAAAACCTACCCATAGAAGCCCTACAGAGAATTTACTTATCCGTATTGTGCCTTGGTTTTCATTTATAGGTAGTCTGACTGTTCCATCGAAAGAGTCTGATTATTTACTGGTGGACTTGATGTAAATCCAAAGTGTGTGAGCTGTGGAAGGTGGAGTTGTAAATGGCGGATTAAAACCACAGACAAGTCAGTTGCAATTGAGCTACGTTACAGTTAAGAGGGCAGTCTATGTGCTTTTCCCAGAATGGAGAATGCCTATATTTCTGAATCTGCCTTCTTGATCTAATTTGCTTTCTTCCTAGAAACAAAGAAGTAAAACCGGTGCCAAAATACTGCTTAAAACACACCTGTGTAGCAAACCTCTATTATTTCCACTTTAGAATAAACAATCTCTACCCTGTTGGAATTGCACCTCACCATCAATGGTTACAGATATTTAAGGAACATGTTTCTATCCTGGCCGAGATACAGCTTCAGTGAATTTGCCTACCCTTGGAATTGGGGATATGGATTTAGCACTTGCATAGCTAGCAACCTGGCACATAGTCATAAATCAGGTCATTTTCCATTCAAATGTTAATATTTGCACCAGCAATTCATGTGCAGATGGAGGTATAAATTGTACCCCAAAAATAAAGCTTAGCATTTGAAAATGTGCATTATAAATGCAAGCAATTATTCTTTACCATATCCCATCTATCACTGGTCAGATACAGGGAAAAGGAGGGAAAAAGGGGAAGAGCACTGCAAATTTTTTAGATCAATTCTGAATGCTGGCAGCAAACAGGTTTAGGTGAATAAGGTAAAAACCTGTAATTCTGCAGAGTATTGCTATGGTTAGATGCTGTTCATGCTCGAATTCTGGGTGAAGTTTAGAGTATTTTCGCACAAAATAATCTTCTGGCTTTTTGATGTGTCTATTCTGGACTATACAATTACTCCATCTTCTTGGCTTCTTTCTTCAGCTTTTGGGAACATATCCAGCACAGATTTAGGCATCTGTGTGATTTTATACAGTGAATATTTCCATTGAAACCGAAGAGAAATATTAGCATTTTATAAAATAAGGCACATGCATAAACCTCTGCAAGTTTGTGGTCTTGATCCCTGAGATGATTTCCAGCTTCAGTGGGATCGTTGATCTCAGTCTGGTGTACTTGCCTTCTATATTTCCCAAATTATTTGCCCTGAATATATTAGGTTTGTTATTTGTGTTATAAACAACTCTGCTGGCTGTTCTCTATCAGTGCATTTGTAATATTATTCCAGGGCTCCTTGTAAACATCAGGAATCATGCGCTATCACATCAGAAAGATGACAGATTGTCAGGGGGTTTGCATCGTCGTCTTAACCCTGCCACAGATAACGGCTATTGAATTGCACTCAGTTCCACACCTGGATCTCTGCGGCTGTATTGTACCTGCGGAGAGCTTCGGCATCTGGGTTTGAGATCAGATGGACACCAGTACAGAATGTTAATAATCCCGCGCATGGTCACACAAACACAGGTACTTAGATCTGTGCGCACACAGGCTCCTTTAGTTTGTGTAAAGCTTCACAGAAGCACGTTATGTTAAATAACTTGATAACGAAAGGACGGTTGATTGTTTAGGTTTATACTGCAGTGATTGCATTTTGTGGTTTTTTGCTGGGAGAAAGATTTTTGCCACCCTCTGGGAAACTACCTGTATTTAAAACACAGAGACCTGAAGATACCAGTAACACATTTCAAACAAGTGTGCCCTCAACATAAGCAATAGGGTTATAGATACAGCTGACAAATACCTAATGGCTGTTTGAATTCTCTGAGGTCATTATATTTCCATGAATAACAGTTTAAGCCCACATTTCTCAACCATTTAAAGTCAGAGGACTAGCTACATATTTTAAAGTATATTGCAAAAAAAGTCAAAGAGCTGCAGATGATGTTGGCACTGTGCTTTCTATTCATAGGCTAAAATTCAAGTGTCCATTTATTGCTTGAATTATCTTCCATTATGTTTCTTTTCTTGCTTGTGGGATTTATAAAGAAAAAAAAAAAAGCCTTGCAGATCAGTTCTAATTTCTTACAGGATGTCATTGGGCTCCAAACAAGGAATGCTGTCTTGCCTTACTTTTTCTCTGTGGTTTCACAGTTCTGAAAAAAATCATTAGTTGCTGGGTTTTGCCTAAAATACAAACTGAAGCCGTTCAAGCCAGGCAAGGGATTTGTTTCCACCTGTTCCAGGATGAACAGTAATGTGTTTTCAGTCTGAGCTGCTTTAGGAACCAGATTCTGCGATGAACCAAGTGCCCTCAAATTCTATTGACACCAAAGAGAGTTTAGATCTCTCAGCACCTTCCTGTATCCAACCCTAGGTTTTTAAGACTCTTTGCAGACCCCAGTATATCCCTCTGTTTGATGACTGCTCCTAATAACTTACAGTATCTGCTACAAGTTTTTAGCAAGGGAGCAAAAGCACTAGAGACAGAAAAAGGGCGCTTAAAATCCACCTGTCTTACAGGAAGCGTATCCTTTCAGGTGCGAGATAAATGGCAGTTGCAGCGAAACCTCCACAAAAGCTGCAGCTTAATGAGAATCCATCAGGCAGAGCTGCTTACTAACATAGAGCTGAAGCCTTTCGAGGAGAAAGGAGGGAATAGACTGAGTAACAACCATGGTATCAGCCTGTGTCTGGTCAAAGATAAAAAAAGAAAGCCTGAGCACAAGCTTTCTTAGACTCCACAAGCAAGAAGGCCAGCGTGCTAGCAGGAAAAATACAACCTGTTATACTGATTTTGTTCACAAACCCCATTCAGTTAATTTAACATGGCAAAGAACTTGCAGCAGCAAGAAAAACAACCACAGAACACTTTGAGAGTTGTTATGTCGCTGAGGCAAAGGCATTAAGGTTGGATCCTGGTCTTGCTAGAAAAAATAGGCCAATGTGGCATAATCTGCTCAATATTATCCGTGTACTTCAAAAGAATTAAATACTGTTTTCATGACAGAACAAAAATATAACAGCAAAAAAAAAAAAAGACATTTTTATCTAGTGACAATAGCAAGGATGCAAGTTGATAGACAAATTTCTGCTTTGGATCAATCTTTGTGAAAATGTGTTCAACATTGATATGAGAAAATTTCCTCAATGAAGGCTTTTACTGCACGGTTCTTCCATCTACTAAGTTTTAATCATGCTATGCATAATATCGGAAGGTTATAATTGAAAATGTCTTTGGATCATCATTGGTGGCAAAATTTGTTTGAGAGCTATCAGATTAATCTAATGATGCCTATAAGGAAAGCATGAAACTGCATTAGAGAGAATGCTGTGATTACCTCCCTTCTCTTCCTTCCCCTACAAAAAAGATAAATACAAACATTTTCTGAGTTTCTTTTATGGTAGATTAGGAAATAAACCATCATGCATGCTAAACATTTAAGAATGGGACTAAATTAAATTTCTGAAACAGAGGAGGCAAAATACTGTATGGCCAATAGCAAATATTTAAAAAATTTAATTTCTTGAAACAAGATAAATACATAAACAAGTATGCTTCTTAAGCTTATTAAGCATCTTACTACATATCCCTTCTGCTCTTCTGGGGCTATGATTTTTGAGAATCAGTAGTAACTTGGGCTGTGCCCATTGCTTGTATTTTCATGCTCAGACATCTCAAGAAACTGATTTTTCTTTTTAAAAAAAAAAGATTGGACCATATGTGAGGACTGTGGGTTTTTCCTCAGCTACTTTTCTCTCCTACTTTGTCTTTCTACAGGACACATTCAAAACATATTCCTATGTCAGACAGCAGATCTCTTAAAAAGTTTATTGCCAGATCATGCCTGTGGGAACCCTTTCCTGTATCATCTTTCCTGTATCATCTCCCTCACTCTTCCAGTTTTTACTGGTTTTTCTGTCTCACATTCTCTAAAAAAACCTCAAGCACTTCTGAAATTTCCCAAACCAGGCCTTCAGAGGTGCACATAATTTTGGAATTTACAGGCTCAAAATAACAGCCTGAAAGACAAAACCTCCCTAAGCATGCCAAGTTCAGTGCAAGACTTCTTGCCTTTCTCATTTATAGTTTGAAAACCAGTGAAAGATGGTATTCAATGTGGATATTTCCTCACAGACTTAAAAAATGGCCAGTTAGTCTCCCTTTGTTTTATTCTTGTTCCTTTTAATGCCCTGAAATATCAGCTGTGAGCTATCTAATTTGCTGTAACCTTTTTCAGGCTCAGGTAACCTAACTGTACCTCTGTGTTACCAAAGCCAGTACATTTGAAAGTCCCTGATTAGCTGTGGTTTACTTTTTATTTTTAATGAAAAATTGGTGATTTCTATCTTTTGTGAGAACCAAGGACTTCAGTAGAGAACTGTCTTTGAAGCATATCTGCCTTTCAACAGTTTAAAATGCCTACAGAAGCCCCATAGAAGTTTGAGTTCTCAGAGCACATCTTTCAGTCAGCAGAAGCTCTTAAAATGGTTTTTTCCTAAGATATCCATCGAGCTGTCTGGGACTGTTTGAAGGTACCAGATAGGGCGAAATGGCACTCCAACTGGTCAGATTCAGGAAGGATTTTATCTTACGTTATAACATGTTTAATGCATGTCTGTGATCCCTGGTAGGCAATCACCTGGATCTTACAGAGATAGCAGCCATTTGAGGGTCCCGCTGTCCTTTTAGAATTCTCCTGGCTGCTGTTGTATTGCTGAAAATTAATACAGTACAAAAAGCAACTGTAGGTATTGTGCAGTGGGTATCAACAGCATTTCCTAGCTAATCCTTCCTCTGAGCTGAGCCATAAAAACTCAATCTCCACTTTAACCTTTTCTTTTGCAAGAATACAATAGCCTAAATTGTATTATTTTGTCCCTGTGCAGTGTAGTGCTGGTACCTTTTGTCAAAGGGCACCCACAAAAATGTTCCTCTTCAGCTTGTAATAAATCCTTTGTCCCCAGGACGCGTGTATTTGCAGACAAGGCAGCAGAAGAGGAAAGACTTTCAAATATCTATCCTATCCCTTCTACTCACCTTTAAGCAGAAATTTTCCCTGATATTAAGATGCAGCCCTGGAGACAAAATCTATAAATGTGCTTGGAGGGAGGTATTCGTACATGTTTTTGAAAAGTATGCAGAAAGAAAGGGAATGGTGTTGACCTAAAATTTCTCCCTCAAAGCTAGGATTTTTATTGTTGAATTCAGTGGGTATTGAGTTAAACTGAAACCAAATCTTTTGAAAATCTGGCTTATAATTTAATTTCATGATGTGGATTTAGCTGGACTGTTGACTTCAGAGAGCTGTGTCATGGATGCTTTGTCCCTCTAGAATACATGCTTCAAACGACTTACATTCCAAAGACAAACAAAAAATATATATTAAAAGCCCGGATGTTATCTGTAAAAATGAGTGGATTTTGCCTTATGCAGCTATCATTCCAATAGGGCTAGATGGGAGCTAAGAGCTGCCCAGATTGCCAGGGCTGTTCACATCCAAAATTGTATGCTCTGGGATACAACAGGGCTTGTCCCACACACAACTTGGAGTACGCTTCAACAGGCAAGGGATGCATCAGTGTGGCCAGTTTTGCCTGGAGGCTGTTCAGAGTCCATTTTACTCAGCAGTGTAGATGATCCAAGAAAATGTGCCTCCTGCATTCTCTTCCAGTTCTGATTAATGGTAAGAAGACATGAGGACTGTTTGCCAGCTGCTTTTTCAGGAGCATGCAGAGGTGTAAAGCCTTCCTTAATGCTCCTATTTTGGAATAATATGGCCCTCAGAGTGTTGTTTGGTTGTGGTTTTTTTTCCCCCCTAACCATGGAATAAAGTTTATATCCATTTGAAGGGCTACTATAACAAGGTCATGATAGTCCGCTGAGATATTTTGAGTGTATCCTCCAATCACACTGAAATTAATAGATGAGTGTTGAACACCTTGTACAAAGTGCCTGGGCTTGCTGGAGCCATAGATGTGATTTGAAGGATGGGGAAATTCACAGTTGGTATGAATATGTTTTCCTAGGCAAGGAGAAAAGATGACAGTTGAAAGATTTGTCTTTATAAGCATAACATATAATTTCAATGAAAATATTGGTGTCTCAGTTGGGTGAGTTGAAAGGATCAGAATAATTCAGCTAACACCCTCCTTTTGCCTCCAGTTACTATAGTGCTGTTGACCATGCGAACTTAAGGTTATATTATTTATTGGTAAGTCATCACATGTGTCCCTGAAGCTTTAAAATAAAATCAAGACAAGCATCCCTGTCTACTAGAACTTATAATGCAAATTAATTATATTTTTCAGTAACAGATGAAAGGAATCATAGGGGAAAGTTTGGCACGGTATAGAGAAATGGTTGGTTTATATGCAGGCAGATATGCTAGACATTAGGGAGCACAAAAGTTACAGTGAGTGTAATGCAAAGAATGCCCAGGTTTGGATTATTATCACCCTGGAATCAATCAGATAAAATTTCCTATGAAACATCTGTCTATTTGAGTGAGTTTCCCCTCTCATTTGACATTTTCTGAAGAACTCCAGGGTTCCCTTTCAGTAGATTGCACAGGAACGTTTAAGGAGCCATCACTTATTTGAAAAGATATACACTAGAAATACTAAAATATTGGAGAGATATTGCTGCTTGAACTAATTGTGCAGCCTGCTTAACTGTGTTAGGGCACTCTCTATTAGCACACTCTTGCATGAGATGCAGTCATTCTGCTTTCCAAGTATTCTGGCCTGCTTCTCTGTAGATTTTGGGGTTTTTTTAGGGGTACAAGGCAGGGGAAACACTGCTCTAAGCAAAAGACCTTGGTGGAACTCCTCTTCCTTTTCTCAAACGTGTGGTTAACGTGCGAAGGCTATTGTATGAAGGTTAATAATCTCAAGGAATTGTTACACATGAACTATGTTATGCTATTGTAATGGCTGTGCTAATCTTTTTCATGTTCATATGGAAGATGTGTTTTGGCTTTAATGCGGACTTTTCCCTTTTTAATATTTAAACATCTGAAGAAGAAATAGTCTTTTCAAGCTAATTGATAATCTAAGTAGTTAGGGCCTAAAAAATAAACTGAAGCTAGCGGGCAATTTTCAGCTTTTTTGTACCCACTATTTAATCTCAAATTTCTCTACTATGGAAGACTTTATCACAGAATCACAGAAAACCCTTAACAGAGTAAATTAATTAATTCTGTACAGTAACATAAAAACTACACAATGTGTTGAATTAGGGTATTTGCGACTGCTAAAAACGTGCACGTGAATCTGGCACCTTGGTCTTGCTAAACCTGAGGCCTCCAGTATTTCCACTGTAGTCCAAGTTATTTCTTTTGTCTTAAAATGCTATAAGTAAATGATTTGGTACTCAACAAAGAAGCCAATTTACAAAATAAAAAAACCTAAAATGTGATTATCTCAAAATACTTGTACTTCTAAAAATGATTTTCACAAAGATTTGTACTTTTCTAGTACAATAACTGTATCAGTTGAACAGAAATTTGTCACTGAAAGAACAAGAATAGAGAATATACCTGAAATTTTAAGGAAAACTCCTTAAAGTTATAGGGTGAATATTGGTAATAATGCGAATGGGGAATATCTCCAATATGAAAATGAGATATGGGACTGAAAAACAACACCCAGTTCAACTTTTTACTATGCTAGTAATCTGGGAAAGTTCAGATCTGGGTCCTGACACAAATTCTCAGCTTTGACCCCTTCTAATTAAAATGTCATGTCACGTAACTGAGGCTGACAACGGAGTGTGTCTGGTTTGAACTCTCTGAGCTCTGGTCCCTTCTCGCACTGAATGCTCGAAGTGGATTCCACCTAATTGTTCAGAAAATATCTCTGCACGGTACACTGTGTAACCCTTCTTCTGGCTGCTCTGGAGGAGGGAACAAGGGAAGCTACGAAGACAAGCTCCGAGCCCTCTAACTATTTCAGAGCTGCTGCTTCATAAGGGCCTACAGATTTGCAGTTTGGGGTAGGTGGGGACAGATGGTGGCTCGATGTTCAGAATGAACCATTGCATGCAGAATGAGACCGTGAAACCTGTTCAGCTGTGCTGCCTGACTCAGTCACAGCCCAAAATGATACCCCCTGCCCCCAGTATCTTTGTGTAGTCACTACTACGAAGCTTTTGTGGTCTGACTTTGTGATAA
Source organism: Egretta garzetta (assembly GCF_000687185.1). Lineage (NCBI taxonomy): Eukaryota > Metazoa > Chordata > Aves > Pelecaniformes > Ardeidae > Egretta > Egretta garzetta. The sequence continues at coordinate 2,368,661 of NW_009260430.1, read as the reverse complement.
ATACGGTAGCAAATAGTGATGATATGGAAGAGGCTAATTTCACTTATATCTGTCCTAGCAGGTATTTTTTTACTGTTTCTATAATAAACACAAATATATGTCTATGTACTCTCACACATGCATATTTTAATTAATTCCTCCTCCTAAGTTTAATCACATGCTATTCTATCTGCAGATAGAGTCTTATAATGCAGAGATAAATTGATACTTTGTCAGGGTACCCAAACATCTTTAGGAAATCGTAAATCAATTGGCACACAATATGAGGTTTTATGACTCAGCCGTTCCTTCCAGATTATAAAGTGAACAATACATATACCTCTCTCTAGACTCGAGTATGTTAATGATTAACTGAGAATATTTTCTGAGTGATTTGTTACATTAAAAAGCACTAAAATTACTTATGCCAATAAGTATGTTACAGTTAAACTCTATATATTATTTAAACAGTTTGGTTATTGCTAGCATGATTTATAAATTCAATATAAAAATGCTCAGATTTTTCACTGGTTATATTATTAGTCTCTTGATAAAAATTCCTTGCTTTTCTTCCATCTCAAGGGAACTTAACTTAAATATGAATAATGGAAAAAAGCCCACTTCCAGAAATTTAAACTAATCATGCCTTTTAAGGCAGAGAAACCTTGGATTGAATTTTGGAGTTAGTGTAAAAGAATGAAATGATAACAAATTGTCTTACAACTTGACACGTGATAAAATGCTGTACGTGTTTGATGCAGCATTTGTGTTTTGAAAGTTAGATGTATATCTCAGTTAAACACGTTTATGAAGATGCTAGTAGTTGATAATTAGTAAAAAGGGTATAAATTGACAAACCTCAGAGGGAAAGAAAGTCTTTAAGTTATTTGCAATATTTTCCAGTGACAGATTCCAGTAATATTGAATTGAAAGTAAGGACAAATACACGATGGCAAGAAAGTAGAAATAGGATTCTTGGATAGCCAAAGTTTTGGGGACACTTCATTGTGGAGAAATAGTTCAAGCCCATCATTGTAAAGGAAAGGGAGGCATTATGCTAACTTATGTATCATCTTACTGAAAATAGTGCACCTCCAATTTAGGGTAATTTGTAATCAAAATCAACTACTAAGGCTTTTCTTAGGCAAAGCATCCTTGTCCTCAGAAGTTCTGCCTGAAAGAACTTGAGGATCTTAAGGCAAACAGCCATTGGTTAAAGTTTGCTGTAACTCAGTAGTACGATGAGCAACATTGATGAGTCACATTTTTTTGATCAAAGAAGTTATTTGGCCTTTTGAAAAAACTTGGATTCTTGAGAGTCCTAACTAGACCTAGGGGTACTAATGCATAATGATCTGTCACAACAGTTTTGTTTTTCAGTAAGGTACGGTCCTGAGGTTCGAGAGATCTTGGAGAGTAGGTGGCAAGACATCATAAACACAAGTTGTCTTCTGGGTTCCATAAATCTGAGCCTGCTTTCTACCATCCATTCCCCTCAGTGACAGCGCCTTCCAAGGGTCATCAAGGTAGCTAAAAACCAGCTGGATTTAAGGAAGGAGGAATATAAGTATAGACTAGCTTCTGTGCCAGATTCTATACCAGGGTGTGTCAAAAAGAGCGCGGTAGTAAGCATATCCTACACCTGACCTTGGTTTTCATATCAGGTGTATAGATCTTTATACCCAACGCTATTTAATTATGCACATCTTTACTTTTACATGTCCTGATTTCTTTTGATCTTGAGCATCTCCATTTCCATAGCTTTAACATAGTAAATTGAATCACTGGGATTTTCAGTAGATCAACTTGAGATACATCCTTCCCAAGAGGAAAAAATGTTTTGTTGAAATCAGATTTATTTGGTTGTTTTGCTATTGCTTAAATCTGGCATGCTACACAAGCAAAGAAGAGTCTGATTGGTGCTCCCATGTGTGGCTGCACTAAAGCAAATGTCAATAGTGGTTTAAAGAAAGTGGAAGAAAATACCCAATGGGTTAATTAGGAAAGTTCCATAGCAGGATTCAAATTGGGCTCAATGGGTCATGGAGAAATAGTTTTTATTTATCCAAAACCAGAACTGGGATTCAAATCTTGAATGTGAGTTTCAAGTAAGTTTTCAGGCTGCAAACAAATGACATATTTTGAATAATTTAGGAAGGTCACTGACTATTCTGACTGTTGCCTTGAATTTCCTCTGCAGTCCTGCTGTCTGCTATGCTGGCTTTAGTTTACAAACATCATTGGCACTTTGGCAGCGTTAAGGGTTTTTTTTCCCCTCTTTCTCCCTCTCCAGGTTGTCTCATGCTTTTGTGAAGGTTTGGCACATGTCCACTGCCCAACAATCACAGATGTTTCCCATGTATTTCCACTGCTGGGTAATAAAATCCCTCAGTGTGATAACCTGTGTGTTTCTGAAGATTTAGCTGCTACTGCAAAAGTTGTATTGTTCCTTGCTCAGGGTTGGAAATTTGATAACCTGTCTCTCCTTTCCTTTGCATTCATTTCTTTATTTCCAAAAGACATGGAATTTGTTAAGGGATTGCCTGATAAATGAAAATTAGTAATCACTTTAATAAGCCTTCTGTATATGCAAATTCTAAAATGACAGCTTATCTTCTAGTATAATTAACTAGCGTTATTTGTGCTACTATGGGTAAGGTTGTCAGCTCTCTTACCCAGTAAACTTCTTTTGTGGAGCTTCAACCCCAGGAAATGGATCAATTTATGATGAAACTCTGGCTCTGTACATTCAGGCAAGGACTGAATACTTCATAAAATTTTATTTAAAAGACATTCAGTTATTTTTCATTAGAAGAGGGTAAAAGAAGATTTTGCTTACCAATTCATCATCATGATGATTTTAGTTTCTCCAGCAGAAAAATATCTCTTCCTATTAAAGTATTTGGCCATTATTTTTTAACAGCTATTAGTATATTGCAAAAGACTGAAGAAGTAAATGATTGTGACATTGTAGGTCATATAGTTATTGTATATACAGAGAAAATATTCTGTAACCTATCCCCAGTGTTTTTCCTTAAACGTTTATCCACACTGAGTGCCAAATCGAAACATTAGGCTGTTGCTGCTGCTTCATACTGGCAGCCTCAGAATCTGTAACCTCTAGCTGCATTTTCTGATTGTAAATCATGTCGTTTAATCTTGAATAACTGAGCAGTGAAGTCAGTGTTCTTCATTAGCGTACAACAGATCTTGTGATGACGATGATTTGTGCAGCCATGGTTTCAGATGAGCTATTGAGGATCCCTGGTGAGATCCCATCAGAGGGAATTACTCTTATTTAAGACCGTAATTCAACACCCGCTCCTCTCATCTAAGATTTGTCTGTTCAAAAAAAGTGAAAATGTGCTCTGATGGTCCAGAACCATGATGTTCCACAGCAGAGGGTCAGGTTCCTGCCCTCCCATCTTTGATTACACAGTTGTCTTAGGAAAACTGCGTCATAAAATGTGTTGAATTTCTTGGGGTTTGCCTTCAAAAGTTATTGAAATACGTGACAAAAAGCATCTCTTCTGTTTGCCCTCAGTACGTGTGTTACCCTCCTTTGAGGAAGCTATGCCTTGATCAAGTAGGGTGTTTTGGAAGCAGGAGATACTCTAGGAGTCGCAGATGATGTGCAGGGATGAGTGGCTCCAGCCTTACAGAAGCGGAGGAGTGGGAGGGTTGGAACAAGCCAAGACTGCTCAGAGAAGTTACAGCACCAGCATTCACGGTGATGGAAGCAGAAGCTTCTTAGAAATGAGGTGAGACCAAGCACAGTTTAGTGAATCCAGGTCTTGAAGCAAGTGTTGCCCTACAAGGACACAGCTGGTAGGGAGATTACAGCTTGTAAATTCTTTTTCTCTCTCTTCTAGTTTACTTTTTAGTTTTCTCCATTTAAGAACCATAAACATCCTAGTTTGCATTCTAGAAACAAGCAGGCTGACTCGGGAGGCAGCAGTGGCAGGATGGCTTTGGGAACTGCAAACAAAGGCTGTGTGATCTGGATAATCAGGAAGAACCCTATCCAGGTGGTTTTTTTTTTTTTCTTTTAATTTTTTCTGCTTATATAATTTTCATTCAAAAATTATTATTTTGTTTGGCTTCAAACATTCCATGGGTCACTAACAATTTCTTTTGTGGCACTTGGCAAAGAGTAAAAAAATCTAAGTTCATGGAAAGAGTTGGAACAATGCAATATATTTTTAGGTGAATTTATTTCTCACCAAAATAAATTCACCCAGTTCTCCTTGCCACTTCCGTGGACTTTTCTCTTCACAGAAAGGCAGCTCTTACAGCCTTTATAATAAAACATAGATCGATGTTGTTTTCAGAACAGCAGTTAAACTTTTTCAGCTGATGTGTCACTCCAGAAGACACCATTTCAGATGTGATTAAACAAAGGAGTCAAGCATGCTGCACTAGATTAAGCTTGAGCCAGTCTTTGGGGATTTGCTGAGTGATAGTGAAAAAGAATTTAGCAAATCACTTTGGGATTCAGGATGCTAGTGATGTTACACACTGTTTTGGGCTGTTTTCATTAATTGCTTTGTGCACTTGTGGTCCTTTTTCTTTTTGAAGCTTGTTATATTTATTAAGTAATGTAGCAAACAGGCTGTATTAGTGCCTGATTAGCGGAAATAAATAACCATATGTTTGTGAGCAGTCCTTTGGCTACTTGCCATGTCCAAATTATTGTGAACAACCAATGCTTTGCAAGCTACCACATGGTCCCTGCTCTAGATGCTTCAGATTAATTTGATCACTTAGTGCATGGCTTTTGATAAAATAAAGTAATATGGGAATTAAAAAATATAGTAATGGTAAATTTTTCTTGCTTTAATGATTGTCTTCAGATCACTAAGTATTAATCTGGTTTGGGAGAATTCCGGGTTTGTCTTTTATTTTAAATTGCTAGACATTTTCTCCATTCTTTTCAAACGGTAAAAATATTGACTGTAATGTTAGTGGGTAAAGTTAAATGTTAGTGGGAATAGCCATTAGAAGAGAGAGGTGTGGGGCTGAGGAGAAATCAATAAATAATTTCCATTTTTTCTCTTAAATTCATCAGAGCTGGGTAAGTGACCATAAAGTTAATAGACAATAAAAAGGAGAAAGATTTGGTCCAGGATAACTTCATTATGCTCTGATTTGCCATGGATGTATCTTCCTAGGTAATCCAAATCTCATAGGAAGTAGCCTGGTTTAGCGATGGAGCAACAATGTTATCTTTAATTGGAAGCCAAATTGACCCTCAGAGCTTTAATTTTTGGGTTAGACCTGGGGACAACAGTCATTAGGTTCAACAAGTTCAACAGTTGAAAACAAACAGAGTAAGCCAACTTGTAAACTGTGTGTATTCAATTATAATTTAGCTTCTGGTTGGTAAAACAACCTGAAATCAAATAGATCCACGGTTTATTTCTCTATGGAAAAAAATAGGCCAGACCATGAATGCACATGGAGAAGCACAGATCTGGTCTTGAAGATTTCATAAAAATCCACAAGCATATACAGGTGACTCCATGGACTCAACAACGTGATTTTATGGGGATGCTACTTGACTTGTTGATTGTTTACTTCTCTTCTGGATTAAGAGAGGCTAGTCTTTATATTTGCATTTAATAAGTCCTTATATCTGGCATAACTCTTCAACTAAAATTGACACTAAATATGAAAAATGTAGAAAAAAATGTATGTCATCTACATTTACAATATTTACAAGCATATACAATCTGTTTCATCCTATCTTCTAATTTCATTAATGCATAAAGCTTAGAAGAGGCACTAACAGTGGCAGTTTCTGCTGTATTCACCTCGGACTTATTTTAGTCTTATTCTCAGCCTGAATTTTCACTCAGAGCTTCATCCCTATTTTATGCATGCAGTGTACTTAAGGATATCAGCACCTAACTATTTATGCCTGCAGATCCTGAACTTAGGCATGCCCGTGAAGAGTAAATGCTCTTTTGCACATGCATTTGCATGTTTCTCCAAACTCTGGGAGGGAAAGATAATTTCTGGTTTACAAATGGACAAAAAAGTGCAACATATTACATTGCTAAGGCCACGTGTTGACAGATCTAGGAACTGAATCCAGATCTCCTGAGCCCTGTTCCTTCACTAAGTGGCCATTCATTCTTTTCAGTAACTTTCTGTAAATGTGGACTGTTTTGAGCATATAGATCAGGCAGTACTTCGCAACCCCCGCATTTTAGATTGCTCTACCCTTAGTACTTACCAGCCATGTCTCTCAGCTCCCTAAATTGTCATCCCGAGGGTGTGCTACATGATCTGCCTGAGGCGGTAATTGCACAAATTACGATACCATGATGTATCAGGGCAACAGCTGTAATCAGTGTGTAATAAGGTACTGATGCTTCCTAACTGTTGCGTGAGGATCAGTCTTCAGAGTGAACGGGATAGAGTTTTCTATCTAGATTTCATGGGTCCCATTTATCAAATCTCAAGTGAGAGGTAAGAGTTACATCTATGTTCCTGACCCACATCTTCAATCTCAATAAACAACTTTGGTGGAAACTCAGCAGTCCAGCTTTTCCTGTTGTTCTTCACAAATTTTTTTTTGGTGAAGCAGCTTTAGTTTTTCAGCTGAATTCCAAGCCATTAATGACAAAATCTGCTACAGAAGAGTATTTGTATACTCTTCTCTGATTAATACCCAAGATGTTGTTCTGACAGCAAGTGTTACTCCTTTTTTCCTTCTTTGAAAGACCTGGAAGAGAGCAATGCGGTCTCTCTCCACATTGGGCTCTATCCTAATTCAAATCTCTGCTGATGCCAGTTCTGTGGTGAGTCTCAAGGATGCAGCACATTGAATGAAGCATTTTATTGTACATGCCTGCTTCAGTGCTATGAGTAAGAATGTTTCATTTTCAGTGGAAAATAATTTAAAACAGTTCATTGAAAATGCATGGTTGTACAAATTTTAATCGCTCTGCAAGCCCTATAAACCCAGATGCAGGTCTTTCACTGCTGGCTGATTTACTGAGAACCCCAAGTTTTTTTTATATCCTACAAAATAAATGTGGTTTCTCAGCTCAAGCTCATGATTCTCTAGAAGCAGGAGACCAGTTCACCTGTGGTGAAAACCAGTGGAAGATGTCTTCATGCTTTTGGTAATGTTGATGAAGCTTGAGTCGGAAGATTTCTGCCCAGAAAATCTTTGAAAGCTGGGATGATTCGTTTTTAAAATGTTCTACAAAATGTTCCTTGCATATGGCTTTTCTCTGCCATTATGCTTTAAAAATGTCCAGTATAGTATCCTTTATGGATGTGTATCTCCCCCTGAAATACTGTGTCTAGAATGTTGGCCGATTTCAACATGGCTGTAACTATTTACTGAGCATGGAAAATCATATAAAAATGAGACCTCTAGAATGATGCCTGACTTCATTCCACTGTTATTAAGTGAAGGTTCATTTTTACAGAATGGTTTGTTCAATTTTACTCCATATTAGAGGAGCTCAATGAAATAATATGACATTTGACTAAAAGTGACATCTGGAGTTGTACAGTAATGCTTACTTTTCTTAGCAAACTGACTTCTCCAAAAAGACTCTGATCCTTTTCTTGTATCCACAGACTTTGAGGAGTCAGTGCCTCTGAGGTACTTCAAAGTACAACCTGGTGACATTATGGTTTAATAAATATATAGCTTTCCACTTTCGCTGCCACTGACAGAATACTCTTCAGTTTTCCTTTACCTAACTTTTAGTATGCCTATCAGCGCTCAACTGGCCTGTAGCTGCTCCCATAACAAGAAAATTTGTTCTCCTAATTCTAGCCACACTGTCTCTCAGGCATCAATTCATCACTTAAATTTGTCGTAAGTGCATTAAATAGAACACTGAAATTGTTCTTGTCAAATAATCTCTAAGAAGTATAGAGTATGACTCTGCTACATCCTTCGATTCTGCTCTGACATTTTACACTGTCAAAATAAAGCAGACATTACCCTCCTCCCCAGTAAAAATTCTTTAAGCCATTAAATTACATTATCATTTATACATATTTTTATCTGCTGTATTTGCATGGCTATAGTTATGGATCTGTCAGTATTTTTACTATAAACCCCTATTTCCAGGGATTTAGACAGTAACTCTGCCTTAATAATTTGCTCCAGGCTAAAGCTTAAAATGCAAAGTCTCAGGCTGAGAATAGTATTTTTTTTTTTTCTCCATTTTGAAAAGCAAATCATTTTGCCTGGTCTTAAGTATGGGAACTGCAGTTGTGCCTGCGGGGAAGAGCTCCCTGGAGGGGGGCTGGGGGGATGTCCTCCCAGGCAGAAGATGAGCCTGCTCAACTGTACCCTAAACAACAGGGTATTAAGTGGTTCAAGCAAGAGAAATCTTTCCTAACCCTCATAAAAAATAAAGGGGTGTCTGTGCAATAGCCTGAAGATTGACTGCGGCTTGCAAAGATGTATGCCAAATAGATTTAAATTAGGTATTTGAATAGTAATAGCAGTAGAGCTCTGGCAATGTAGAACTCGGCACAGGTTTTTTGGTGGGTTTTTTTTTTTTTCCAGCAGCGTTCCCAGATAGCAGTTGCAGCAAAAGCTAAAACTTGGCTGTGCTTTGGTATTTAAGTGGAAGCAATCCCCATCTCTTGCCAGCTGCCATGGTAACAGAGTCTTGTCGTACTATTGGAAAATCAGCATTATCACCCCCAAATTATGAGAGTGGCTTTGAAATGATGAGATTTGGGGTCTCTCTTCAAAGATTTTTTGGGGATGGCTTTACTTGTCTGGAGCTTTTAAACCTTTCAGTCATTTCAAGCTTATTTTGAAAACACGCTTTCAGTCTTTTTGCTGCGTGAGAAGCTGGTTTTATTTATTGTTGCAATTAATAAATGAAGTCTGGACTAATCAGACGATTCTAGGAGCTGTGATTTTTACAGAAATGTAAAAAAAATATTACAGGGCTTGAAGTAAAATTATAAGTTGGCACAGATAATTTAAATGTTTTCTGACACTTTATACATACTTGCTGTTTAATTTCTCTCCCTCACCCCATTTTCTCTCTCTCTCTCCCAAAGTGCCGTAGACACAAGAGCCTACAGTTCAGTTCATCACCAAAGAAATCAGATGGAGGGTGAATAAATTGATCATAAAAAGAGAAAGCAGCCATTATTTGCCTGATAATTTCTGCTAATCAGCAATAATGAGAACAGAAATAGAGAAAGTTCTTGCTAATTACATCATTTTTTTGTGTGCAAAATGTTAATGTTTTCGTGAGAGGCAGCAACCATTCAGAAGAAGAAAAGGGTGCATTTTCTTAGAATATTTGTTGCAGGAGGCTATTGTTTAAAGAGATTTCTTTCTTAGTATGTCTTGTGGTAACTATTTAAAAAGAGCTGCTATGATATCTAACTGATCCTGAATTGCGGTGATTTCTGGAAAAAATATTTTTGCTGTGAAGTTTAAAAAATGGGAATGAAGGTAATGAAATAACTGTGAGAAATAAGGAAATAAGATTAGAATTGACCTTGCTGCTATGAAGACTCCTTTCAGCTCTTGTGCAGGGGGAGGGGAAAAATCAAAGATGTTAACCTTATTCTCTTTTTTCCCTTGCCTGCAGAAGGCCTCTTGGCACATACATCACGTCTAATCTTATTTCTCTTTCTTGTATCTATTGCATTAACCTCAGTTTGCATTTGGCTTGTTTTCTGCCTTTAAAAAATGATGTGTGGGGAGCTGTACCTTCCATTTGGCAGTCTCCAGTGATTCGGATCTTAATTTTCACCAACAAATAATTTGGTTGGAGGGCAGGTCAAGTGGCCTCCAGGCTAACTTAAAATTGGTTTTGAAAATACACCATATGCATCTGTTGACAAAAGGGTCTGTCAGTGCCCTGGCTAAGCGGCAGGGAAGTTAGGCAGCAGACTTCCCCACGTGCCAGGATGGCACCTGCAGCACTGGTACTAATCGGCTTCCACCATGCACTGTGTCTTGCCGTGTTTCGTGACTCTGTGGAGCACAAAAGCATTGGTTTTGAGGGTTATACTGAGTTTAGAACTGCACTGTGGCTGGCAGAGATGTTGCACTTCGCAAGTAGGTGCGATGGCAGTTGTTTGGGAAGCGGCTCATCGTGCAAGTCATTTAGAGACATCACTCTCCCTTCCTCTTGTCTCTGTAGTCACTGCTGCTGTTGAACAATTTGTTGATTCTCTGGGCTTTTGTTGTTAATTCTGCCTAAAGATAGAGTCCTATGGAAAATGTTCTACGATCTGGTGTGTGCTGAGTGCCATCTGCCTGCTTGCACAGTGGCACAGGGGGAAGGAATAGCTCTTACCTCTGAATGCTAGCAAAAAGAATACATCTGTGCTTGACCTTGTTGATCAGCCAGGAAGGGTGCAAAGCAGGTACTTTGAAGAGTCTTCTTACTATGCAAATGCTTGGAGAAGCACCAAAATCGAAACCCAAAATTAAGGTATGTGATGCTATTTAACAACAGAATTGAGGGTTGCTGTAAGGGGCAGGAAAGATGCTTGCTCAATCCTAATAAAGTAATAACCTGCAGGTCTACTGCCAGAATAGCAGAAGATCCAGGAGTTTAGTCCTCTCTGAGAGATAGCTATCCAAGGAAAAGAGGATAAGGATGAGGAAAAGACTGTCATGAACTCTTTGAATTTTGTGGAAAACCTCATGACAATTGGGAATGTTGTTCCTTAGAGTTCCCATGCTCAAGTGAAAACACCTCTCTGATAACTGGGAAGACATGAATGATCTCAGTGTTCTCTGTAGCTCCCTTCTCTATACTGTGTGTCCTGAAATTGTGAGTTTTGACAGTAGGAACAGATATTGTCATACTATCTGCAGGATTGCTGCTTCTTGGCAAGGGCTCAGTTACCAAGAAAAAGATCCTTGATCGTGTGTGTGTTTATGCGTGTGTGTATACATTCAAGATAAAAACGTTCTAAAAGCAGAATTGAACAGAAGAGTCAACGAAGTACCTGTCATGGAAATACTTGTGGTTTGGTCTAAGAAATGGGAACATACTGCATTTGTGATGGAGAAACCAGAGAAAACTTGATGTTTATGTTATTCTATGTATATTTAAAAATAGAAAACCATGAAAACATCTCTACTTTCTTCTGCATTGTGTAAATGACATTAAATGCAAATTTCAAGCTAGCAAAGTATCATAAACAAATCAATGTTTTTTTTCTTAGTATTTGTAGCATATTTACAAAGTTTCTAAACATTCCAAAACCATTGAGGCACATTCTTTTATGCATAGGAATGCAGGGCTGTTTTTTAAGCTAGGAAAGGGAAGACTTTCCAACTCAGATTTCAGACATTTAAGTAAGTATTTGACAAGATTTCCTCAATTTTCTGTACATAAGGGCTTCCGCTGAGGCCAGTTATTATTGTGATAGTCTTCTTCCTGAAAAGAAAAAATAAATCTGCTGCACCATCCCCACTGCAAAAACTGTAAGGCTGAATTCTTGCTTTTCATACCTGCTGAGGTAATGGTATTTTAGAGTGCTTCTACTTTCTTTAGTGTTGCATATTGATTAAGTTACTCAATATTTGACAACAGGAAGCTTCTTTTCCCCAGATATTTCTTAGAGAAAATCTATGCTTCCCATTTACAATGAAAACCATTAAACACACACCTCATGGTTTATGTGTCTTCTGAATGTTTAAGATGTTTGCCCAGCACTGGGTGACCGAGCAGCACAGTACGTTGTTTCTTGACATTCAACAATTGCTGTCAAGTAAAGAATCCAGCATTTGGATAACTAATAATTTAAATCATGTTTCCCCTAAAATGATATCCAGATGTTATCATAGAATGTTTTGAATCATAGAATGTTTTGGGTTGGAAGGGACCCCTAGAGGTCATCTAGTCCAACCCCCCTGCAGGAGCAGGGACACCGCTAACTAGATCAGGTTGCTCAGAGCCCCGTCCGACCTGGCCTTGAATTACAGTCAATGTTATGGTTTAACCCCAACCGGCAACTGAGCCCCACACAGCCGCTTGCTCGCTCCCCCCCTCCGGTGGGATTAGGGAGAGACATCATATGGTGTGGGGTACCCCTGGGGTCAGTTGGGGTTAGCTGTCATGGCCATGTCCCCTCCCAGATCCTTGTACCCCCCCAGCTGCTCGCCTTGGCTCTGTGTAAGCCCCGCTTAGCAGGACCCAACCCATCCCTGGGTTATCAACGCTGCTTCCAGCACAGATCCAAAACACAGCCCCGCACCAGCTACTAGGGAAAAAATTAACTCTACTGCAGCCAAAACCAGCACAGCAAAATTCTCTTTAAAAAGCTATTTCAACTTAGATAAAATGATAACTTAATGCATTTGTATTAGGTTTGTGTATAGAAAAACCTCTGCTTTTATTTTACCCCCCCACCCCCAAAAAAAATTGTACAAGAATTCAGTGGTCTTGAAGTAATTCTGTCAGTCAGCGCTGCTTACAAAAATCTGTAGGATTGCATATTTCTATATTTCTGTATTTCTTTTAAGAATTTCCAGAAATACACTAATGATCATCGTCATTTTATGAAGGGTAGAAAGCCTTCTGTCAGAGTTAGTCTGGCTCCTGGGGTGAAAACTATATGATCTAAGCATATATGAAAAGTTGCAATAACTCATAAGTTATAGATGAATGCTGTGATTCCACATTCTGTAGCAGCAGTCAGGTGCTGCATATGATCCCTTCTTCCATCCTTGCCTATTCTCTGACAAAACACAAGATTGAGTTTCAGTATAACCACTCTCTTTTAGCTTTATTTTATAAATATGTGTAGTAGATATTAACTATTTTCAACTCCTTTACAGTACATACGATCAGCTCTTAAAGGAAGAGCAGATTTCTTTTCTTTTGTTTCTTTAAATAGCTTTCTTGAATAATCTTCTGGGAGACATCCAAACTGTCTCTAGTTAAAGGTGGCAGTGTACATACCTGCTACATCTTTTTGGGTTTTAGCCAGTCCTTTTCTTTCAAAGTTGTGCAAGAAACCATGTGGCCTTCTACTGCAAAGCCTTCACACAGAGACACAGCGCCCGTTTTGCAGTAGAGGTACGGTAACGTCTGCAGATGTCTTAAAGGGCAGGATGGGAAGCTTATTTGCAATTTCTCAAGGAGGGACAAATGCACTATGAATCAAATTCGGTAGATGTAAATTTTTGCTTGCTTGTGCATGCATGCTTACATAGTGGTGACTTCATTAGCCAGTCATCAAAGAGAGCTGTGACTCATGCTCTGGTAGTATTTAGCTGCATTGCAGATATACATATTAATTAAGACTTAATTAATATTAAATTGGCAATTAGGAAGGAAAGTTTTGAAGAAGTTGATTTTCACTTTTTTTTACCTTCTGGGCAATACTAGGCTGTTAACCTCTAGTGACGGTTATCGTAAAGTAGGTTGCAGTAGCAGAACAGGAAACACAGAGAGAATGAAGTTTGAAGGATTTGCAGCAACCCATTTCTTCTACCTCCTCCATCACATGAGCACCTACTCTTCTCATAAAAAAAAATAAAAAATAAGCCATGTATTGTTTACCACCATAAAAGTAAAGACTGAAGTTTGATCATAAAATGTACTTCTGCATCAAGAAACCTGGCAGAAGAAATCAATAAAAAAGAATTGCTTGTCTTGTTTTTTCCAAAATAATACTCAGAGAAAATATGATAACACATCCTGAAGGCAGGTCAGGAAGGGCAAGTTTAACTGAACAGAGGCATCGCATGAACAAAGTGTGCGACTAATCCATATATTCCTTTATAAGTCTGGGCACTCTCTTTCCTTCTCTGTTGGACTGAATTCAAGCAAAACATCTTTTAGTATTTTGTTTACCCAGCCTTTTCTACAGCCAGTGGTCCACCACTGAATTAGCAAGATTTCAGTGGCATGCAGAAATGTGGCAAGTTTAAGAATGTTTATTTCTACTGTCACTTGCCTGTACTCCCACCCATGTGCTAGGTGAGATTTACTCTGATCTGCAGAGCCTCGTTCCTCAGTTATGATCACATTTGCCATGCTGTTCCAACAGCACTGGCTGCAGATGCTCAAGGAGAGGAGAGGTTGCTGGTTTTCAGTGATGCTTGTTGTCCCTCTTCCTATGGGCACAGGCAAAGTGGCTGGGTGCTGCTGTCTCCTATAGCCATATTACATCGCTGCTTTACCAATCAACCTGTGCATCATCAGTTCTACGCCGGGTTCTCACCTTCAGTGCTGTCAGTGGTCCTGCTTCTGAGCTTGCTGATGTCCGTCTGCAGACGGCCGTCATAGGTGACTCCGGAATGGCTGTCTGACTGACCTTCGCAGGCCATTAGAGACAATGATGTACGCTGTTAACGAGCGTTCTCTCTTGGAACGTGGAAGCTTCTGATAATGTGGGACACTACCAGTGAAGCAGCTGTAGCCTGGTTTGCGAGTGTTCATAGGACGGATAGTTTTGACTGCTATGGTGGACATGACTGCAAGTGGCAAAGGCAGATTTGCATTAAGTTTTGTTTATCACTAAATCTGGGGCTTGCCAAGACCTGCTGTACATGTGAGAAGCAACGGATTTTTATTTCTTATGTTGTAGTTGTAGGTTTCTGGCACCGTGTGGATCATGAACCTTTTATATGACAGAAGAATGCAAAGCAGGATATAGCATGGAAAAATGGCCACGTTCCTCTTTGGCCATCCTCGCCAAATTCATCACCAGTCTCTCTCTGTTGGTTTTACAGTCATTTCTTGAGAAACAATTGCTTCTTCCCGTGGAAACAGGTATATTAGTGGAAGCTCCAGGCTCTATGCAGCGTATGAAGTTGGAAGTTTAATTTAGACTTGGAGAAATGAAAAACTGTGAAAGAAAATTTGTGGGTTTTTTCATATATTGCAAGACACTAAACTATATTAACTTTATACAATGACTTTTTCTCAGCCTACAGATTCATTTTGTGGAACTGACAACACCAAAGCTACACAAAGACATAAAAGATGCTTCATAATAAAAGCAGTCACCTTACCACATCCAGTTTTGTGGGATAATTATTAACTATTTGTATTCTTCGGCATTTCTTTATTTTGACAGACTAGAACGCAGTTGCTCGGCGTGTGCAGCTGTTTTTAAATATACCATAAATGTATTAAAGCTATGGTGTTTTGTTTTGTTTTTCTTTTCAAGGGCGTACAGGCCGTTTGGTATTCTGTAACTCCTGTGCCTTAGCAATATATTATCGTTCTCATTTTGACAATTAGGAACTAGGATCTAGAGAGGAAAGCTCAACCAAAATGTACGTGGCCGCCCTTGAAGCCAGAGCGTTATCTCCTGAACGCTGGGGCAGCACTCTGAGTACAAGACCATCTTCCCCCGTTGTGTAGCAGTATGCAGATTTCTAATGACTTCTTGGGAATAGGGTCAAGAATACAAAGCTAATGAAGACTTTCTGTAATGGTGGTAAACAGATTTTTTTTTTTTTTTTTTTTTTTTTTTTTTTTTTTTTTACTTTTAAATTTCAGTGAGGATTAAGCTCTGTATAAAGCCATGGAAGCCTGCAGAGCTTTAATTACTCAGCACTGGAAAAGCTTAATTTTGCTGAATAGAGTCTTTCGTGATTTAGTATGTTTCTGAACTGCCCTTGAAACATCACTCACAGAAAACAAATAGACAAAAATAAAATGGCAAAGTTTTAATGCACCTGCAGTGAGTTTTAATGAAATTCCATAAAAGCACTGTGAACATGTCCTAAAATTAGCTAAAATATTCTGTATGTGATGCTGATATTTTTAATTAAAACACCAGTGAAAGGAGTCAGCTTGGGATTTTATGGAACTACTGAAAAATAACTGTGGACACAAATTCTTAGAGGAATAAAAAAAATATTGAGTGTTGCTTGCCATTATTTTAGCAAAAACTGTGTGATTGTAACACATTCCTGTAGCCTGCACTAGCTATTTTGAATGAGGCAGATTCAGTTCTGCATTGCATCTGTGACTCTTTTTCCGAGTATTATTCAGTCTGTTGTGCCACTTCATAGAACAGCCCATAGGGGCTGGCCATTAGCTCCTTTAAGATTTATCTCCTGGCTGTTGGCAGAGAGAACAGCAATACGGAAATATTAGAAAAGCACAACATTCTTCTTTCTTTTGAACTGAAAAGTAGGTTTAAGATTGATTTGGCTCTTGATTGTAATCTTCATATTTTTTACAGGTTGATATAATTTGTTCCTTGGAATTTGAGTTTCATCGCATATCATTGTACGATCACTTGATTATTTAATTGGGGGAAAAAATTAGTGAACCGGCCTTTCAGAATTGTATGTCTGCAAATCTGAAAAGCTTAAAGTGCAGTTCTAAGAAGCTAAACAAAAGCTAAACTGAAGGGGAGGACCCTTCTTGAAAGAAAAATAATGACATTATAGATACTTTTGTTTTCTAAGAAATATTCTTTTATACCAAAAATAAAGTCTTTTCAGAGTTATAGGACATATTACTTATAGCAAAAGATTGGAAGGCAATTTAAAATTTCCCAAAAAGGCATATGCCAGTATATTCCAGACCTCTGAATACTGGGATGACGCTGTGGGACACTTAATTACAGAGCAAAGTTTTATCAAACTAACAGAAATAGAAAGAACTAGACTAAGTATAAAGCTGCAAAGAATGTTCAGTGGCTTAATACTCAAAACCAAGTAAATTTGGTTTTTTTTTTTTTTTTTCTCAAGACCAGCTGCAGGACCACTGATAAGAAGGGCAGGGGAAAGACAGCCTTTGGGCTTGTTCCACACCTCTGGATGAAGATGCCCTTGATTGAGGATGGGTGTTATGTCCACCTGTATCTGAACACAGGGAAAATACTTTTCAGAAATATTTTAGACTGGATAATGAGTGAACGTGCATTTCCAAAGGACTATTTTTTTCTTCTTCTAACAAAGAAGTAATGTCTTTGAGGGAGGACTGATGTTTACCCCCATAACGAAGTGTACGAACACCCATCTCAAAGAGCTCTTCCAGCTTCCCCAACCATAGACACTCATCTGCGGTATATGAAAATGTTACAAGTCATTCTCCACAGACTGGAAATGGTAATCTTCATATTTTTTACAGGTTGATATAATTTGTTCCTTGGAATTTGAGTTTCATCGCATATCATTGTACGATCACTTGATTATTTAATTGGGGGAAAAAATTAGTGAACCGGCCTTTCAGAATTGTATGTCTGCAAATCTGAAAAGCTTAAAGTGCAGTTCTAAGAAGCTAAACAAAAGCTAAACTGAAGGGGAGGACCCTTCTTGAAAGAAAAATAATGACATTATAGATACTTTTGTTTTCTAAGAAATATTCTTTTATACCAAAAATAAAGTCTTTTCAGAGTTATAGGACATATTACTTATAGCAAAAGATTGGAAGGCAATTTAAAATTTCCCAAAAAGGCATATGCCAGTATATTCCAGACCTCTGAATACTGGGATGACGCTGTGGGACACTTAATTACAGAGCAAAGTTTTATCAAACTAACAGAAATAGAAAGAACTAGACTAAGTATAAAGCTGCAAAGAATGTTCAGTGGCTTAATACTCAAAACCAAGTAAATTTGGTTTGTTTTTTTTTTTTCTCAAGACCAGCTGCAGGACCACTGATAAGAAGGGCAGGGGAAAGACAGCCTTTGGGCTTGTTCCACACCTCTGGATGAAGATGCCCTTGATTGAGGATGGGTGTTATGTCCACCTGTATCTGAACACAGGGAAAATACTTTTCAGAAATATTTTAGACTGGATAATGAGTGAACGTGCATTTCCAAAGGACTATTTTTTTCTTCTTCTAACAAAGAAGTAATGTCTTTGAGGGAGGACTGATGTTTACCCCCATAACGAAGTGTACGAACACCCATCTCAAAGAGCTCTTCCAGCTTCCCCAACCATAGACACTCATCTGCGGTATATGAAAATGTTACAAGTCATTCTCCACAGACTGGAAATGGATATTGTCTTATCTCTGCTATTCATCAGGGCTGCGCTACCAGAAAGCGCGCCAAACTGCCTTGCCGAGGTGAGCAAGGCAATCAGCTCAGATGAGCACTGAGGCTTTCTGGTGTGAGACACCTTGCCATTAGGTAGTGCTGTCTAGCATGTTGTACATGCTAGCCCTTGACACGTTCAATGCATTATATGTTTCAACATCAATTACTTGTTCTTCATTCCCTTCCAGTGGTTGTTGCACACAAGCAAGAACAAGGTCATGATGAAATAGCGCATAGGATTTGTTGCTTAACTGCACTTTCATCTCTGTGCTCAGACCATTTTCTTTCCGGTCAGCAATTCGTGATAATGATACCCAACTGGAGAAACACCCAGAAACCAGATTTTTTATAAAATTGGTACCAAGGCTCTACAAGTGAACCTGAACCTAAAATTCATGTCAGTCAGTGTTATTGTGTATGTTAATGAACCCAGAACACCTATGTATGTTATTTTTAAGGTTTTATTCACCCTGAGATGGGTGTACTTAGGGGTCAAAGGAGATAATGTCTCTCATTCAAGAGATAGATGTCTCTTGCTGAAACTCTCTCTCTCTCTGCTCTTCTCTCTGAATAGCATTCCACAGATTTTAGCTTTGCTCTTCTTGAGAGCCACATGGTTGAAAGCCACAGACGATGACATCAGGTGGAGTCCGTCATGCGTGCCTTGATGTCATTACTCTGGGGGGGGAAATATTTTCAGAGTGACATGGCAGCCCGCCGAGAGCCATCTAGATTTACCTTAAAAGAACCTGGGCACTGAGGACATTTAAAAATAAATGTGTATCAACTTCCTCTTCTCTCCAAAAAGCAAATATCCCGAAGGGACATCCAGTGGCTTTTTACTTCTTTATCGTCTTTTTCCCTTTCCATTCCCTGTCCAGGGTTTTTATTTTCTGCCTATCCTACCCTGTCTTAACACTTTTCTCATTTCTAATTTTCTTGTCCCCTTCTCCCTATTCCCTCCTCCCGACTCAGATAACTCCTGTCCTCCTCTTCTGTCTTGGGTCCCTGCTGCCGAGCCCTCGCTAACATGCTCACAGACCCCTCCATCCCTCTGCTATAAACTTGAAGATGAAGGAAGTGACAGGCGGAGTGGACAGCTGGAGTTTGGCTGACATGACCGTTTTCCCCTGTGCCAAGGATTAGTATTGCCAACGTAGTAGCGCAGCCAAATATAAAATACGACCATAGTCTTTGCCTGAAATATGCCCTATATAAATTCCAGTCCTTGGGTGAGAGAAAAGTTGACTA
The DNA here is from genome assembly GCF_000687185.1 of Egretta garzetta. Classification (NCBI taxonomy): domain Eukaryota; kingdom Metazoa; phylum Chordata; class Aves; order Pelecaniformes; family Ardeidae; genus Egretta; species Egretta garzetta. The sequence goes on along the minus strand of NW_009260430.1, from coordinate 2,349,446 downwards.
TATTTGATACCATCTTTTTTTCATGAACATACACAATCTATGTGCAAGATATACTTTTTATATGTATGCTTCCTTCTAGCCTTCATAGTCTAAGCAGCAGTTCCTAGGCTCAAAATGAATTACATATATTTAGCTTTTAAAACCTGGTTGACATTGTGTTAATTGACAAATAATGATAATGCCTGTATCACCATTTAGCACAACCAGACAGTAGCTATCAATGTTCACTCTAATAAGAAAAATGGGCTAAATTTATCTTTACAGGACAAATGTTTAATTTATTGCTCTATAAAAATGCTGAGTGAGCTACAATATTAAAAGTCAAGATGACCTGGATTCTATATGTCAGTGCCTTATTTTGGGAATCTTGTTTAACCCTTATGTTTCTTAGTTTTCACATATGCCAGAAGGGTTTAATAACTTACTTCTCACTCAAGTCATAAAGATTAATAATTGGTAACTGCTTGGAGACGTCCATATAAAAAGCACCATGTAGATATAATTGCAACAGACAACTTTCAAAAAAACAGATAGCTATAGGCATAATAATAATATCTAGTTCCACTCAATCAACTTAAACGTACAAGGAGTATCAACCCTCCCACTTAAAGCAACTAGTTTTCTTTGTCTTTGAGAAAGGAGAATCTGGGATTCCCAAATATGGAAAAACCTGCAAAAACTCCACCTCCTGTTGTAGCACCTTGTGTTGTCCACTGCTGGCAGCACCGATGTTCTAGCCTTTATCTGGCAGTATGATATTCTTTGGGATCACAGTGACCATGTTCCAGTTCCAGAAAGCAGGATTTGGTTATTGTCTCAATGACAGTAATATAAAATCGCACATTAGTGGCTTTATTTTATGTATTTTACAGAACTTCATCACACAGCAAAATTGGAATCTGCCTTCTTAAAGAGGGAGTTGGAAATGTGGACAGAAATCTCACACCCGCATAACAGGTGGAAGTTTTCACTTGAGATCACAAGTTTTTCACAATTATTTTGGATGAATTTTGTGGTTTTCCTGTATGAATCTGAAATTTCCTAGGTCTGTCATGACTGATCTAAATTAATAACTAAAATACTAAAGCTTTATTGCCATAAAAGGATTTCTGTTTCCCAAATGATAAGGATGTTATGACATGTATTGATCTACTGAGGTGGTAGTAGTCACTGAAAGATGGATCTCCCCATTTATTTTTTGTCCTTCTGCTATTATTATATTTATTGAGAACACGTCAGAACAATTGGCACAAAACCTCGAGATGTTGATAGACTGATAAGCTGTGCATATATTTGAAGCAGTAGTTGATCAATGTACGGTTATTTGGCCAGGGAAATGTAATACTTTCCACATCTCCTCTTGGAAATAAATTTAATAGTCTATCTCACCTCCCATGTGTTTCCCAGTAATCGCCTTCAGTTATTTTTTTCCCAATTAATTACAGCCATTTAGATGATGAACGGAGTCTCTCTCATGGGGATGTACTGCTTGGAAAAATTCCTCTTTGAACAATGCAGCCTTACATGCAGATTATTTCTAAGCAGATTTTTTCCCTATGTCATATTCATTTTAATGCATATTTGGAGAATCTGGAATGTATTCCAAGCTAGTTTACAGCTAAATTAAAGGAGAGGAAGGAAGCACCAGAAGGAAGATTTCATCCAGTTTGTCAGTGTAAGCTCCTAGCTATTCAGGATTACTCCCTTGTTTTGTGGGGGTTTTATGATCTTTATTGTGATTTAAGGAGGAAAGTGCATAGGATTTCTTCTGTGTTATTTTCTCTTCCGCATGCATGTGTGTGCTTGTGCTTCCTTCCTCGTTGTTCATTTACGGTGCTTGTTTAGTGAGCACACAAGAGTGGCACCATGTAGTGGCAGCAAAAGATTTTAATTGTAGTCATCCAAGACAATGACAACCATAAACCATTCTAGGTGAATTATGTTACAGCAGAGGATATAACTGAAGAATAATGAGGAAGCAAACAGAAAATATTTGCTGGAGGGAAAAATTGGAGACAGGCCAGATTGCAGATTTCTGTAGTACTTTTTTCCTTAAGCCATATACCAACCACGGTACAAATATATCCAAGAGCAGGAATTAACTTCTTAAGGAAATTGTGCTAATGGGGATAATTTTAAAGCATCAGAAGTTACGCTGTTTGTGTTTCAACACCAGTAAGAGAGGTATCATTTGCAGGGATGCTATAGTATATCCACTAAAGTAAATCTTTACGCAGACATCTCCTGACAGGCATGAATATGTGGTGTGCATAAATAAATAAATACTGTGTAACAGTATTCTTATGGAAATTACCATAATGCGGAGAATATATTTTAAAAAAATGTTCAAGACATCAAAAACACATCACCCATTGTGCTGCTTAGTTTCTTCTTGGATATTAGGGCACGCTTAAGATCTCAGTATTTCTAATGCTATCAGTGGGCCAGACTCCTGGTGTCTAAGTGACTGAGTCCATCTATCAGCTTTTGACCATCGTGGGTAATTTTTCACTTTAATATCAAATTACAGGCCTGAATTTAATTTTGACTACTTCTGTGATCAAGTTTATTCAGTGTGGCCTTCAGTTAATAGATGGACCAGGATTATGGAATTGATTTGCATAGAAATTAGAATTGATCAAAACTAAATTATTGATTATTTCAAGTTGAAAAACATGCTCTTCAACCTTGCATTCTCACAGAGCAGCTCCTAACTGATTAGCTTTTATCATTATATAAACAACAATATAGTATATGTAGGTAGGGTGGAATTTGCTGATCTTATTCAACATGGTAGAATGGATAATGAGTTTGAATCAGAAGGACTCTCCTTTAAATGCCATGAAGACCTTATGACACATTCTGATATCACTTCCAACTTTATTTGGGAATGAATAATGTTTAATTTTCTGTTTCATATTAAAGATGTAGTCTGCTTTTCCATTTAAATATAGAATTAAAAATATTCGTCCCACTTAGGTTTTTTGTGGTCAGACTCTTATTTATTACAAGTCCCTTATAGTATTTTCCTACATTAAATTGCATTGGGTTTTGTTCCTGCTAACACTTCCAATTCTTTATCTCTAATGATAAAATACTCCTCTTCCCTTGCCTCCTCTTTTTCCCCTGTTAAATGCTATTTATTTAACTCACGGACAATGGCATTTATTTGAGAGCTATGAGAACAAAGTTTAATTCTTGGCTCTACTACATGATCCCTTTATGACACTAAACAAGTTAGTCAGGCTCTCTGTACACTGTTCCCTATCTATAAAAGGCAGATAATAGCACTTTCTTAACTGGCAAATCTTAACAACGAAGGTATTAAAGGTTATGTGTACTTGTGCTGAGGTAGAGCTCAATACAATTTTTGAGGTAGGTTGAGAGCCATTTCCTTCCTTTTATTTTATTGCTAACCTCTGAAAAAGTTTTCTTCTTGTTCCCTCAAAAATGTGTGTGTTTTCAGGATTTGCCACAAGTGTCATAGCTGATCACAGCTATCAGAGATCCAATTAGGAATATGTCTGATTTTAGAAACTTCAGAAGTAGAATTCCAGAGTAACTTTTTAGCTGTTTAGTCTTCAACTGAGGGAAGTCTGTACAGGTGGATAGCTGTTGGAATTCAATATTACTTTGATTTTCTTTTGGTAACTGAAGATAGTAGGGAGAAGATACCCCTACTATTGATATCGTCAATATTTATTTTCCTACAAACCTCTCTTGTAATGAATTTCCTTTGGTTATTGAGGTAGGTGATTTCTTTTTTTTCGCCTTTTGAGCTACATTCAGGTCATCTAGCTTGCCAGTAATTTGAATACCCACAAACTGGGTCTTTCTGACAGGCTGAGCTTGGCAGGCTGCTCTAAGTCCCTCCACTGAATTGTTGGTCTGTCATGTTATTTCTCCTAGTAATGGTATAAGAGCTGATAGCAACCTGAATACCTAAAAATAGATGGAGAGAATAGGCCTTAGAATTTGTAGCTGGTATTTTATCATCTTGGCTCCCCCTGCCATTGCATGGTGGAATGTGATAGCTTAAAATAACTAGTGTCATTTTTGTGGCAAAAATATAAAATATCATTCAGTATTATAGTATCCATTTCAGCTATGGACGCTCCTAACGCTCCCTACAGCAGCTTTCCTAGCACTGCTAATTCCAAAGACTGTCAGAAAGGGGAAACTCGTGCAGGTGACCGTATTTATCCAATCGGGAGAGACAAATTCATTAAATGTGGGGAGACATTGCACGCCATCTGCATCCACGTGTTCAATTCTCCTAGACCATGCGCGTGGCGTATGATCGTGTATGGTCCTTACAACAGCTGCTTTGTCTTTCCACCACAAGTCAGGTAGTGAGTAAAAGTATAAAATCTTCCTTGCCATCTTATACTTTCTTTATAGCCACGGGCTAATTTTTGTTGTTACGAGGAGTATTCATGCATATAATGAATATACAGTAGATTTGATGAGCTGGAGCCTTCTGTGTCAGATGGTGTTTCAGCAAGTTGTTCCGTTGCTGTAATGCAAGCAAAATGTTTCCTTGTTTTGACAGAATGTGTGTCGCTACCATAGATTTAACATGCCTCTCCTGAAAAATATATCATGTGCTGGAATTACTTCATAGAGAGCCAAGCGGCAATTTTTAACAAGCTAAAAGATACGGAACTGTGTCGTCATTCGTTTACCGGTTTGCCTGAGCTACAACGTTGTTCATCTCTGGGTAAAACCCCGATGAGTGCTTCTCATCAGCTTTAGCATTACAATAATGATCAGATAGGGGAAGCTGGAGGTGTAAAACCAAACAGCTGTATTACAAGCCTCATTTTCAGTCAGATAGAGGGACCATTTTAGCTGTTAAAATATCTCGCTCACATCCTAATTCTTCTTTATTCTTCCCGTAATTTCCATGAGAGCCTTTCGGGCTGCCCAGGTCTCAGCCACTGCTCTGGGCGGAGGGGAAGCACGCTTGCTAACGGCTGTCTCGGATGCAGGCTCTGCAGCGGAGGGTGCAGCTACTGACATGGAAAGGAAAAGATAAATTTTTGCTGCTACGGTGGGACAGGTTTTTTGAACACTTTTATACAGTTCTCTGGCATTTGAGAGGCTTGACTGAGCTCTTGATAGGTTGAGTTTACAGGCAGTTACTAGTTGCAGAAGCTTTATAGTTTGTCTAAACTTTTCTTTTTCCTCTTGCGAATGCATTGATATCTCTTGTAACTGTCAAACGTTTTAGTTTTACTGTACTGAGGATGGGAAGGGGTGAACTAAGAACTGTACGGCATGTATTTTATCATGAGAAATAATTAGTGGGTAAAAGAGTTGGGCTGTCATAAATTTTTATGCCTGTGTTAAAGCAAAATGAATTGCTAGACAATGAGGAAAAATAACATTTAGAGGGCCCCGTGGCTTTTGTATTTTTGATACCTTTGCCTCAGATAATTTCACTAGGCCCAAGTGCCTCGCTTCATCCTTTCTGCTCTCATCTCCACTGTTTTGGAAGTGCCAGGAGCATCGTGTTTGATTTAATAAATGTTTTGTCAGTCATAGGCAGATTGTTTGCAGAGCTGCAGTTCTCTTAGGTATGTGTTTATGAAGTATATAAGACTGTTAGTGATGATTTTTCTTCATATTCTCTTGTGTTTTGTATTTTTGTAGAGCAGAACAGAAACATTGTATTGTGATAAAGTTGGGATGGTGCCTGACTCACTTCCCTTTTCATCCTCCTGAGCTGTAATTTTCTGTGTTTTCATTTTTTTGTTCAAGTTTGGCAAAGACAGTGCGATTACGCATTTCACACTTTCTACTCCTGAGGTAATGTTATGGATCTTGATTCTGCCATGAATTTGGATTCAGTGCTATCCTGGGCTGAATATTTGGGTTGTCAGAAGTGTTTGAAGGGTGGCAGGATGGTCGTTTCATCTCATGAAAGTGAATGAGGTAAAAACCAATGAAATAAAACCAGGACAGAGGCAAGAAGTGATTCATTAAGGGTGGACAAATTGGCTTTCAAAAGACAAACTAACTGCTCTCCAGAGGGATAATACTGCAAGTTGCTGAGCAGTCTGGCTAGAACCCAGAGAAGCATTTAATTGTGTGCTTATTTTAAAATATTCAAGTAGTTCTTTAGCTTTACATGGAAAACCCATGTGTGTAAAGTGAAACAGAATAGAGTCTTCACAGAATTAAGCTCTAAATCTTGCTCCGTTTCCCTGAGTTTTGCTCTATGGCTTCCAACTCATGACTCCACCTTGGAGTGATCTTGTATTTCATAGCACACATCTTCTCAACTGCACATCACGCTCAGTTTCAGATGGCTCCTATCTAGGAGGTTTCAGGACATTCACATACAGCATCCTTAGAATTAAGTTTACAAATACTAGACTAGCAATAGAATACTGCTCCCTGACAGTAAATCAGTTGTCTGTCCTTCTCAGTGCAACCGGTTTCAACTTTTCATTGCGGGAAAAGAGGGCAGTAGGAGACGGCTGCTCACTTAGGCAAAAGCTTCTGTCGATAAGTGAATATATACATTAGCAATTAGCTGCTATACGATGGCTAGGAAAATGCACAGAAAAGTTTTGGATAATAAGATGAGTTCAGGAAAATGTTTCTGAAAGACCTTAAGGCCAGATTCTAATTAGCAAATGACAAAATTGTTCAGAAAATAAGACTATTACTGTAAGAATCTTGCCATAGTCAAAGACTACCACCAACAAAGATGCTTAATTATCCACTGCATATAATAACTCCCTTGTGGAGTTATATGATAAGTATAAAGGGCATTGAAGTCAGAATTACCCTGCAAGTCTTTGGCCTGAAAAGCAGGAGCAGTGCAAGACGATAGAACAATGAAAACCGTTTGAAACAAGTCGCATCTTTTCATTAACTTCTTCTTTTTAGGCACTGTGTAAATAACAAAGCAGAAAAACAATGAAAAATTGTGTGGGCTGGAGTTTCTTCTCTTTTACATAAGCTTATTTGTGTTTTACTGTTCTATTCCCAATTTTCATTAATACTAGCAAGAATGAAGTCAAGGCTTACTGCTTCTTAAGCTGCTCAGTACAGATCCATGCAATTCTTTGAAAACAACAGGAGCAAAGCAATCTTGGGGTAACATAATACAACCCTTGAACTTTGATCTCAATCAAGGCAATCTAGAAAGAAACAATAATGTCATAACTCTCTTAAAGCTTGTAACACTGAAAAATAAAATGGCTATTAGAAACCTACTCACAGAACACTGAGAAATAATTTTCCTGACATATAGTACTGCTCCATATGTTGTATATACTAAAGAGAAAAACTGATTTTTATTTGTACCTACAACTCCCACCGATTATAGCCGGAGTTGTTGGCTCACTCTGTGTTTTCATTGACACAGGTGTATAAAAACAGATACAGCGTATAGATAGGGAATATTATAACTCCGAGCTCTCAAGGTACACCATAGACATGGTTTAAATTCCTTAATACCTTTCTAGCCTGAAAAGTTCTCTGAGAAATAGCCCTACTGATTAGGGTCTGTGTAAACTAAAAGCCTTTGTGTTAGCATTCAGGCTTGAAGACACAACAGAAAGAAGATAAGTGATCCTTTGGGGCTAAGAGATATTTAGTACTGGTCGTAAGCCATACACGGGGATACAGACCCTGCTCATTATGGGCAAGTGGATCAAGACAC
>NW_009260430.1:2311197-2341749 GCF_000687185.1 Egretta garzetta | reverse complement strand
GTACCGATGTGCAGAGGTCTTGTTTGTGCTGGAGTTGAGTGGCACCACTATGATTTCTTTGTGCCCTCATCCTCCGCTGCTTGGTGCTCCTCCGTAATCTCGTATCCCGTATCAGCAGGCGTGCCGCCAGTCTGACGAAGAACGGACGCTTGGCTCATAACACTACCAACTCGCAGCCAGCAGAGCGAGAGTTGTTACGTGTTGATATTCATGTTCAGAGGACTCGCTCGTTGAGGCGGTGATAGCACACGCTCCCCACCAGTGGGAGTGCCCGTTGTATCAGCAGCAATGGCAGCAGGATCCAGCTGGAAATTCCTCATGTCAATCACGGGCAAATGCTCAGGACCAGGAACGGGCTGTTGCTTGGTTACTGTTTCTGCCAGCTACATTGGAAAGCGCTCTGAAAGGAGGATAGCTTCAACCTGACAGCAATTACAGGAGAGGCTGGCCCCAGCTTTCATTTCAGAACCCAAATATACAAATGGTCCTTCCTTTGCAGTTATCATTTCGTTGTGGTTTGAATGGGCTTCCCGTGGTACAAGAGCTGAGTTGTAAGGTACCAGAACTGAGATCCTGAGGTTTTGTGTCAACAGTGATCCCCTTCACCTCCAAACTGTGAGCTAGTTTTAATTATAAAAAAAAAAAAATTGCAAAAAAGATTCTGGAAGCAGCTGAGAAATAGGGTTGGATTTGAGTGACCAGTGGCTCTTCTAAAAGCAGGTTTTAGTCAGTCCAGCTTCTATCACGTATCTCTAGAAGTTTTGCGAATGAGAACCTCATGTCCTGGATCTTTCTCACCCTTGTTTCTGGTAGGGTTTCACATGGTAATTACCTTATGTGAAAAGCTCGGGAAAGCAAAACAGGTCTCACGTCAGTAACTGTATGTGCAGTGCCAAAAAATCACATATAGACAGACTTACAATAATAACTGATTTTAAAATTACAAGAACGATCACTATGTATCAGCAACCACGGGGGATTTTTCTAATTTTACAACCAGCTTTAAGATTTTTGTTATTTTCAGTCTCTCTCAGATTTTCTATTCACCACAACTGAAAAATGGTGTTCAATGGCCTCTTTTGAATCTGGCTAATGAAGTCTTTAAACTATGTAATAGCCACCCTAAATATAAGTGAAATTATTACTTCAAATTTTCAAACACAATGATCCTGATAGGTATGAAGGCAGGTAATGTTACATGCATGTGATGCAAATCTTTGTAGCTGAGAAAACTTGTACCTTTGAGTCCCAGGATGTGGGAGATGAAGGGTGTAATGCTTTGAGAAGCAATTTCACAAAGCATATGCTTTCAGTTTAAAAACATTGTATTAAGTGGTATCTAGAGAAAATGTCAGGAGAGCATAAAAGAATGAGCGTGGACAAAATGCTTATGAAAATTAGGTAAAACTGCGATAACTTTGAGCGATTACTCCACGCTGAAGTCCTGAAATTTCTGTGCCATGCAAACCTACAGATCAGCCCACAAATCTAGAGAGGAGACATAGAAACTGCAGATGCGAGGTAAAATAAATGACAGTCAGAGAAATACTGTGCTTTGGGGGATGGCTCAGATGACACCCAATACCTTTTGCCATGTTTGAAGAGATAATGCGAGTACTATTGTAATATTAATCATAAAATTTATAGCTACAATACCTAAAATGATTGGCTCATAAACAAAACAGAAATTATATGCCAATGCTTCAATTTAAAAATACAGTCTTGGGAGATCAGAACTACTTCTTAATGATTTAGAAAACAGGAGTAAAACAACCCTAAATTCATGATGCATGTAATTTGCCATGCATAGTTTGACAGGCTCCCACTAATTGCTACATATTCTCTGCAGAATAAATACCAGCTTTGGTGGCACTGGAGTTGTAGTATTACTTCTGTTTGTAAGGGGCCTTCTAGGTGTCATCGTGAAATTGCCGCTCATCCGCTGAGAACTGGCTCAGGATGATACGGCTGGGTTCTCTCTGCTTCCATTAGCTTCAGCTGGAGGAGAGGTGATCCAGATCGTGCCAGATCAGGCTCTTTTTTTTCTGCAGCACAGAAGGGCTGCTTCTCACGGAGTGTCTGACGGTGTTTCTCCAGGCGAACATTCTGTCCATGGAGGAAAACAACATTTCCTATGCATATTTACATATACTTGCTAATGTTTATCTGAAATTAAAAACCCAAGGTAATTTCTATGATGGAACACACCTACATTTTTTTTATTTCTTTATTTATACTGCATTAGGCAAAACAGAAAAGTGAGTGCTTCCCACGAGATTTTTTTAACATAATTGAGGACACTGGGATCTTTATAAAAATAGCTTAGGCATTCTGCCGATTCCTCTGTCCTCCATGTAGTTTTGAGTGATTATAACACATCCATGCCATTGACAGCTGTCTCATTATCTTTAAATGGCAGTCCCTGGACTTATTTACTGGAATAGTTAGGTTAAAAATGAATGTTGAGGCTTAACTATTACTTGGTTGCCGTTAATGTTTATCAGTGCTCTCTGCATTTGAACCGACAAAGGGAAGACTGCAAGAGGCAATAACTGCGCTGATCCTGCTCAATGCAACATAATTGCAGGGTCAGACTTAACATGTTTTATATCAGTTTGTTCATAAAGCTGAAAATGCTTTTAGGACTCTGCGGTAGCGCTGCAGTAAGGCAGTTGACCTGCCAACCAGTAGAGATGAAAAGGCCATCCCAGCCCATACGCTTCAAGAGCACTTAATGAAAAATCCCTTCTTTTGAATGTGCGTGAACGTGTGGATATTTTTGTGCACTGGAAAATCAGTTTCCATGAAGAGTTCCCAGAAAACACCTTATATAATAAAGTTTCAAGCATTAAAACATATAGACACCAACCTTCCAACGATCTGACTTCTCTGAAGTTCTCTCTTTGATTCTGTTTGCAGACAATGCCATACTGTTATTAGAAAAACAAAGGGGGGGGGAAAAAGGAAAAAACCCTAGGGCATTTAATGATGAATTCTAAAATCAATTTCTTCCCTGTCCTGTCCTCCCCCCATCAGGCAATGAATTGTTTAATGAAAAGATCTGAGGGCAGATGAAACACGTTACAAAGGAAAATGTCTGCTGGGGTCTCTGTTACCACAGTCTTCTTTTTTCTTTTTAAGCTAACTGAAACCCAAAATAGCCATATCATTTGATGGATTTTGGAGGAGAAATTTGCAGGGGCAGGCAAAGCAGTCTTTGTAATGAAAGATCAACCAAGCTTCTTTGGAGTTCTTGAACTGCAAGACATGGGGGAGATGATAGTACAACATGAGTAAGTAGGCTAGCAAGTGTATTCTAAAGGAATCAGCAGATGTAGAGCTTTCTTACCTCTTCTGTAATACACCCGCGCGTAGGTGTGTGTTTATGTGCTACAGTATATTATGAGCGACCTGATCTAGTTAGCGGTGTCCCTGCTCCCTACAGGGGGGTTGGACTAGATGACCTCTAGGGGTCCCTTCCAACCCCAAAAATTCTATGATTCTATGATTCTATATGCCTATATAAATTCATACTGCTTGTGCGAACATTTTTGTTACTAGTGAGGTTTGCTTTTGCTACACAGTCCGTGTTTCTTATTTGGAGAATTTTTATTTCCCATAACTACATGTTTCAGCAAGAAGAGAGCTGAGCCTCTGTTTGGCGCTGGTGCTGGTTCGCCTCTCTTCTGAAATCCATGCAAAATGTTGCACTTGGGTTGTTGGTGGCCAAGTAAAACCAGACAGGGTTACTGAGTAGTGTTTGTGATGCCGAACTGGTGGTAACAATAATGTACCAGAGGAGGAAGGTCTAATTGCTGTGCCAGAATCTCATTTAGGCAATGTCTTTTGTAGGTGAAGACTGCAGACTAGTAGATGGCTTCAGTTGGTGGACATGGAGAATGTTCTGTGTGTTGGGCAAGGATTAACATGTCACATTTCTGCGGTGGTACCTGTTATTGAAGGTAAATTAGGAAGTAGGTGATTTGGGCCTCTCTGAATTGTTTCCATTAGAAAAATCAATTAATTGTGGATTAGCAGTCATTGCTGATATTGATTATCAATTATTAGTAAGTCAGGCATAGCTTTGGCACAGTCTTTTTCCTTTCTGAAGGATATGCAAAGTCCATTTTCACACTGAGCTGTCACTCCTTGCTAGTGTCTCTTTGCTTTGTAGCAAAGCAATAACCTCCTGTTTTCCTGTGGGTACACGATATTTCGGCTGTACATCTTTCTATCTAGTATCACTTTCTCTGTTTTAGAGGAATAATTATTTGAGTTTACCAGAAATAACCACAAATCAAACAGCATTTACCCCTTCCATTAGATTGAAAGTGGTTGCAGTCACCTTGTCCTGAATTATTGAGCTAAGAGGTCACAAGTAACAAATGTAATAAAAAGCCATTTGCTTTAGGGCTATTAGCACATTTTGGAGATAATTATATAATTTTTCAAATATTCCTAGGGATTTACTTCAGTAGCACAATCATGCATTTGAACTTCAGCAATAGCAAATTATAGGTAATCTCTGTTTGTTTTGCTTGTTTCTATAGGAATAAGGGTAATTATTAATAAACAGAACACTTTGTTCTGGTAAGTCATGTTAGGAGAGCCTCTGAAAGGAAAAGCAATGCTACAAGAGTACAGTTGCTCTCCAAATTACCCAGTTAAGTTTCAAAATGGTAATGTATCCTCTACTCTGTTAGCAGACAGCGCTGTACCGTCCTCATCTTCCTTCAGAACCATGCCATTAGTGGAACTACACTGGTTTACATCACTTAAAGATATCACTTGCGCGTTTTAAATACATTGGAAAGTAATCTGACCTAGATAACTCCCCCTGCTTTTACTGTGTGTTGATATTAGAGGTCTGTTATTGGAAGTCCAGAGGTATTAGATTCCTAGGTAGATCCCATTTTGTGGAAATGAGAAAGATGTAAAAATACACTTGACTTTTTTCAGAGTTTGCTTTATTTAAAATAAATTGTTTTCCATGTTGCCATTACTGAGAAGATAGTTAGAAACTTACCAGTTAACTGTCCGTGAAAGCCAAAGCATTTATTAAAAGCAGCTGACTGTGTAAGTTACCAGGCAGTGGCGCACATCTTGCTTAAAAGCTGGAACTAGAGACATGTACTGGATTTGCTCAGGGGTCTGGACAAAGCCTCAGCTCCTTCACTGATCTTGAGCTGTCTCTTATTCTCCATGAGATTACTCATTTTGGTGGCCAGACTGCTTTATCCACTTGTTCAGCAGATCTAAACAAGGACTTAATTTACTTTTTAGAACACTACATCCCATAGTGTAGCATCTTTGTTTTCTCTACCACCAGCTTTAGCACTGCTGTTCGTGTTGTCATGGCTGCTCGCTGGAAGAGCTATGTTTTTCTTGCTGTCTTTCCTGGAGGAAACCATAAATATTGTGCGAGGCCTGCAGGACAAGTAAATGCTTCTTTAAGTCCAGAGAAATTAGGGGTAAAAACTCAAGAAGTACAGTTATGCTCTGGAGTCAAGTTCATAACATTAGTGATAAATTTTCTGGTGTACCAGTATAAATCGTGCCTGCATTCAGTGTTGCATTTGCATGGTTCACTATACAAAAAAGGTCCTGCAAACATGGGGGGCAGGTTTAGCAGGGGGAGTTTGCTTTGAATGTGTCTTAAACATGAGAAATAGAATTGTTAAATGTGTTTTGATTACAGAATCATTTATAGCTGCTTACACGACATCAAGGACACTGATACTAAATTTACAAGTTCATTTGTCAGGCCAGTAAGTGGGAAAATTTTTCCTTGGAAACTATTGCAGTTTTAAGTGAATCCATTGATATAAAGCTTCTATGCCAAATCCTCAGCTGTAGACTCTAGTTCTGCTGAAGAGAATGAATCTGTGCCTGTCTATGGTGTCTGAGACTTTGGTCCCATGAGTCCATTTTTAGATTCACGTTTTGACTATAATTGTATTTTAAAGTGTAAGACAGAATAAGGAAGAATGTATTATGTGGCATTTTCTTCTACTCCATTAAAATGATCCCAGTATAATGGAAACAGGAAAAAAAAAATTTCACTCAGGCAGTTTCCAAAACTGCAGCTCTGCAGAAAGGAGGGAAGTGAGTAGTTATGTATAAAAACATTGGTAAATTGTCAGGCAAAGTAGCACACATGGAAGAAGAAATGGAAGCGGGTGTATCTGCACAGCTTTACCAATTAATCTGTATTTGTGGGCAATATGTGTGCATTACTCCTTTGGTAGTACGTGCAAAGGCTTCTGTTTGCATAGCCAGCTCTGTGATCTGGCAAAAATTGGGTGGGGTTTGGGTAAGTTCCTTTTGCGTTGTGCTCACCTGGCTGTGCCTAACCGTGCACATGTCAAAAACCTTACTCTTCTATCGAATAGAAAAATTACTTGGAAAGATACACAGTCATCTTTCTTGGATATATATGAAGATGAAGATAATGTCAAGCAGTTTGGTATATTCACTTATGAATAATTCATCCAGATGCACACAGTTATTTATTATTATTATTATTATTAATTATGTGTATAGAGCTGGAAAAGACAGGGAGGTTGTAACGGCTGCCTCATGAGACATGCTTAATGTTAAGAATTTGGTTAGACCGAGATGCGTGATATGAGAAAAGGAAGACAGACAGTGATAAATAGATCAGAGGACACAAAGGCTTTAATAACGTTGATGGGGAGAAATATCATTTGTTTGAGATGATAGCCTTGGGAGCACAGGCTACCAGCGGTTCCCTTGCCAGGAGTTTAGCTGTGTGTTGCTTTCTGTGAGCTATGGATAGTCAGAGCAGGCATGTCTACATTAGAGCACACCTGGCTCTGATCTGCAAAAAAAGTCTTGATGTGGACATGGGAGCTGAATTAAGGAAGCACCTTAGGGAAAAGGACATGCTGTCCAGTTTAGACCAGACATCCAGAAGAACATGCGTGGGCCCAGCAGCAGCCCTGTTGGAAAAGCTGGACTGAAGTATTCTTGATATCACATTACTTAACTCTCGGGGGAGGATGTTTGGAAGCAGAAAAGAAAGATGCAAAGAGGAGCTTCACAGCAATAAACTACTCTCAGACAACTTTTCACTTTCGTATTCCCCATGTAATTCAGACATGTCACAAAAACCTGATTGAAATTACATCAAACGTAATGTTTGTGATTTATTTCTGGTTTAGCTCAAAGAAAATCTTTACATTTCATGGCAGACCTGAATAAAACCTTAATATCAATTAATCTCCATACTTATAATACCTATTTGCTGTAGTTAGACTTTCAGGAAAATGTGTAAGGAAATAAACTGAACTTAGTGGTGGTGAAAAGTTATTAACCTGGAATTCTTCATTATGCAGTAAAAATGTAATATAGGAGTTGCCCTTTTGGAATCTTAATCTATTTTTTTTAATAAAGCATAAGAATAATTGAAAACTTTTTCAAATGGAATTAAAAATCCACAAAATATTTCAATATGGTTTTGTCACTTTTTATCTGCCTCTAAGACTATTGTAGGCATTAGAATGCCCTGTGTCCTTTAGGTATGGCACTGACCGTAACCACGCTGCTAATAGTCTGTGTGGAGTAACGAGGACCCTGCTGCAACCTCGCTTGAGAGCAGACTCACGATCTGGAGAGCATGAACGACCCAGCCTGATAGCATGGGCTGCAGCTCCGGAAAGGCTCGGACGGTCGGTCACCTGTGACCACAGTTAGACAGACTTGTACAGTGAAAAGTTAATTCAGTCGCTCTGACTGGTTTTTTCTTCCACTTCAGTTCAGCGAGTGGCAGCGGGTTGTTCAGTTACTCAAACGCTCGCAAGCCTACTGAGCCCAGCACCGCTTGCACATGACCCACTTCTCCCCTGTGCTGTTCTTCACTCTGCAAGGACATCCAAAGCCTCTGCTGTGGACGGAGGTACCTCTCCTTGTACATACAAATGGGAAAAATATCTGTGCCTGGATTAAGTAAGTTTTCAGATAAGTGAATTTAAGTTGTTATTGACCAGACACTATGCTATGGTTTTCAGGCTTATGGACACAATATTACTTAATGTTATCTATCCCAGTCGTTATAAAGATCTGTTAAGTTGTGCTAAAATCAATTCTCGTTCTCTGGGTTCTCTATTTAAAACCAATTCTGCTTTCCAAATTCAGGAATTCAGTGCTTTGGATAGGTTGTGGCTTTTCTTCACCCCTTTTTTATTTTTTTTTTAATTAGCCATATTTGAGAAATCAAAATTTAGTACTGACTGTACAAACAATGTCTTTAATTTTTCCTTTTCATAAGGGTAGCATTTAGCTTTGTGCCTGAAAATATTCCAGCTACTAAATGGATGAAAGCTTACAAGTTGCCTCAATCTATCAATAGGAAAAATAATAGTTTTGCTTCTCAACAATCTTGGTGTTGAAACCATCTCCAGATTCATTAAAGCATACTGTGGAAATAATTTTCTAGTGGAAGATATAATGCATGTGTGAGGCATTTTTACAACATGCAGGAAGCTATAAATTTTTAGAGAGCTTTTATGATTATTTCTATGCTGTAAGTCATATATTGCTATATGTCATAAAGGTTTGAAAACTTAGAATGCTTTGTAATTATTCAGAAAAAAAATTGACTCATTACATCTTAAATTCAGATAACAAAAGAAATGCAGTGTTTGTGCAGGATGTTTACTAGTTCTGCTTATTCCAATGGGCCTAGGCCAAGGGCAAACAGTTATAAAACTGTAGCTCTGTAAAACATCCTTTGCTGTTTGAGTGCACACAAACAATAACAGAATTTGTCTGAAAGTGATGGCTGATGGGATTCAAGGTGAAAATGTCCTTAGTAAGGATGTATTTTACATAGTGAGACATCCATCTTTTGTTTTGTTATAAAAGCTCTGCATATATTTTTGCTTTGGAAACACGGTCACTACCTTTTTTTTCTGCAAAAATATTTACATATATGTGCAGTAGAACTCCGAGTAAAAAGCAAGTCCTCCTAAAAAATAAGCATTAATTTCAGTACCTATAACACTCTTCCATAGTTAATTTTCTAGCCAATAAAAATACAGTAGAGTACCTCCTGTGCAAAATATACAGCATAAGAAGGGTTTGTGAGGACAGTCAGGAGGAGCTGTAGCCTCCTTGGTCAGCACTGGTTGCTATGATGTATGCTTCTGGGTTGTGTGATACGGCCTGTAGGCCAACCTTGATGAGGTAAGTATGAAGTAGAGGTGACCATGCTTCATACCAGTAATGGAAGACAGACACCTACCAAATACCCAGAAAGCGTTGCAGGCATTGATCCCTAAGCGTTATCAGTAAAAGGCTCTGTGGTTGGGCAGCCCCTTTGATGGCCCCCTCCCGCTGGCTGTGGCAACGTGAAACTCTCTTCTGTCGTCTTGTATCACGGGGTAGGTTGCTCCATCTGCTTGGATGTGGTCTGGATCCCTTTTGGGTTTAGATCATTATGTGTAAACTGAAGAAGGTGTAGTGCTCTTCATTGCTGGAAGAGCTGATCAGTCTGTTCAGTGTACTAAATTTAAGAGCCGCATTACTGAAAAGTCTGCTTGCACTCGTAGCGTGGGTGAAGAAGAGCGATACCTAGGGATAATAGGCAGAAGTGTGGCGTTTCTGAGAATGTACTAGTTTGAGACTGAAAGGGACAGCATACACATTGTACTTCACTTAAATGTCATTTTCCTTAGAACACACTTGTATGAATTGTATGAACTGATTTTGTTCAGTCTCTAAGGTGTTTGTTTATATCTTTGCACAGATGTCTGAATATGTTGGCTTTTGTTTTCAAGGTGCTGTTATCTTTTTTGGAAGCTTTAGTCTTGCTGAGAAGTATTACTTTAAAAATCAGAGTGAAATTTCAGAGCCAGAGTGAAGCCTTCCTTATAAACGTGTTTGGAAAATAGGACACAAATCAGTTGTTTGTTAAAGGCAGTTTATTATATCATGTGCATGACCCCTTATAATTCACCATCTGCAGCAAACATCATTTCCAAACTCTCTTTTCTTTAAAGCAGACCTAAAACAAATGTAATAATATTTTCAAACAAGTCACTGCCTGTCACAGAAGTTCTAAGTCCAGCTGAAGAGGGGGATAGGATGCTGCCGTGCTTTACATGTCAGAATAGCTGTCGTAAATACCTAATGAGCGGATCTGTTCCTCAGTAGTAGGGCTTGAGAGCAGCAGGAAGCTCCTTCTCTTGGAAAAATTACAGCATTAGGCCTTGGAGTGCAGAAAAGTGAAAATGAGCCCAACCTTAAACACTTCGTTAATGTGTGTTGGTACAAATGAGCTGCAGAGAACCTTATTCCACCTTCACATCTGCAGCTTTAAAACTCTTTTTTTTTTTTTTTTTACTTTGCTACCACAAGGAAGAGAGGAAAGTCTTTGTGTTGCAACATGTAAATTCCTGCTAGTCAAGGACGAGACAGTCTGATCATCCAAGGATATTTGTCCGAATGTGAATGGATTTCGCTTTATCTGCTGCAGAATAAAACAGTGGTGTCATAGGAAGAAGTAGCAAGAACAAGAAAAATATTGTAATGAATACTCCTTACCCAAAACTACGCCCTATCTCCTTATCTGATAAAAAAAAAAAAAAATCACGTAAATAATTTTATGCTGGTGAAGTACAAGTTTTCCAGGGAATGAGAGAGAATTCTGGGATCAGCAAGTTTGCATGGTTGGTCCTAGAATGTGATAGGATATCACTATCCTCATCCAACAAATCTCATTCCGTATTTCAAAGGAACTATTGCCATCGCTTTAATCTTTTTTTTCTTTCTTTTTTTTTTTTTTTACATTGCAGCATATGGGAAACAGTAGCATTCTTAAAATTGCAGGTATTTTTGCTATCGAATGTGCATTGGGAATATTTCAACTATAAATCAAAGAAAGCAAGGATAGAATGATGGGTTTTTCTAATGGCCCTGCAAAAAAAAAAAATTGTAATGAATTCTCCTTACCCAAAACTACGCCCTATCTCCTTATCTGATAAAAAAAAAAAAAAATCACGTAAATAATTTTATGCTGGTGAAGTACAAGTTTTCCAGGGAATGAGAGAGAATTCTGGGATCAGCAAGTTTGCATGGTTGGTCCTAGAATGTGATAGGATATCACTATCCTCATCCAACAAATCTCATTCCGTATTTCAAAGGAACTATTGCCATCGCTTTAATCTTTTTTTTCTTTCTTTTTTTTTTTTTTTACATTGCAGCATATGGGAAACAGTAGCATTCTTAAAATTGCAGGTATTTTTGCTATCGAATGTGCATTGGGAATATTTCAACTATAAATCAAAGAAAGCAAGGATAGAATGATGGGTTTTTCTAATGGCCCTGCTGAGGATTTTTTTGGCAATAACAATGTATCTGCACACATCTGTATAGCTGTCTACTTACGGCACAAAAAGCTATCATTACATGCGATGGAACATCAAACAACTATTTCATTAATGGTCCTATTATGAGAAAGTTCAGTGACATTAGAATGCTAGCATCTTGTTACTATAGATACCTGATTTCCCTGCAACACTCATGTTTTTATAAACTTACAGATATCTCTGTGTGTTTTATATATATGTGTGTGTAAATGTATATGTATATACATTTCCCTCTCCTTCAGGAATGAAGATCTTGCCTTTTCAAGCGTTTAGCATACTTTGGTAGACATCATTATCCGAAGGACACTAGACAAGCTGTATTTGAATGACTTGAATTAGATGAAAGTGTTGTAAATGCAAATGCTCAAGAAAATAACTTTGTAATTCATCTTATCTAACAGCCAACATATTTACTGAAGGCTCTCAGACTTGTCTGGTCTGTTTTACACATTTGCACTATAATGTTTGCATGTTCAGAGCAGGGGTTTGAGGGAGATCAGGTCTGGGTGTGATCACTTCAGCTGAGGCACAGAAAATTGTTTTAAATGTGCTGGAAAATGAAAGCTATGAATAATTACCATTCTTTTCCTTAGTTGTGCTCAGATAATACGTATTCAAAGCATTTCACAAATGGTAATTGGTTCTCACAATGTGCATGAACTAAAGAAACATGGGAATAGTACTTTCCTGACCATGTGGTAAAAAAAAAAGTGACAGGAACTACATAATTTGCTTGAAAGGAGGTGAGGAGGGTCACACCATGGTGACACGAGATGAGATTTTTAGCCCTATGTGTGTGCTTTAATCACTGGACCTTCTGCCTGTGGGAAGACAAGACGACTGATGGGTTCAGACATGCATCACTGCAATACTGGCTTGGATTTTTCATATGGGTTGGTTGGTTTGTTGGTTTATGAATATTTTTAAGATGCTGCTATGTTTAGAGATAAAAGCACATTGCGAAGTACCAGCATGCTACATACTGATATAAAAAAATGCTGGCTTCAGTAAGGCAGTTGGACCAGACCTTACTCATTAACTTTGCAACAGCTCTATCAGCATAAGAGAGGAGAATTTGTCCTCCAGCTAATGAGAAAGCCATATAGTCCAAATTGTCTATGCTTTAGTGTATATATTTACTGGAATCTTGAGTTTCTTGTGTTTGAAGCTTATTTGCTTTGTATTTTTGTTGATATTTCTTCTGTATATTCTAAAAATTTTTATAAAAAAGATGTGGCAACTTCTAATGTGAAATATAGGCGCTCTGCACAGCTGATGTCTGAAGCATGCAGAGATTTAAGTTCTCTGCATTTCTCTGACCTTGAATTCATTTTGTTCTTGTGCTGTCAGGTGCAGTATAGCCTGCGAGATGCTGAGCATCTCTGGCACGCTCTCTCCACTTCACTAGAGCTAGCGCTTTGCAGGATTAGCCCCCTCAGTGAATTCTCCTTGTGAAAAATTCTATCAATAACTGAGTGCACAAATGTAGGATCTTAGTCGGAAATTTTTTCTACTTCTTCTGCACTTAAGCCATGGAAAGGAAGCGAAAGGAGAAGCTCTGTAGACATATCAAAGCAGCTCATTTTCTTTTGAACAAAGTTTGACTGTGATGAGTTGTGTAGGCGTTTTGTGATGGAAGCAAAACCCTTTTAGGGGTACAACTGTTACCCAGCTCCTTGGAGAGGAGCAGGGGGTGGGTGTTCCTGTATACCAATGCAGGACACAATTGCAAGTGTGTTTTTCAGCAGCTACACAGCAGAACAGAGAGAAAACTGTGGCACGTCATAAAACTCAAACCTGTATTCTTGCTATGCAACCATGTCGCCTTGCTCTGATTTAAAACCATTTCCTTTCAGAAGAAATACAAGGCCTCAGAAATTACAAGTAACAGCTGTTCTTGATAGCCTATACTTTATCCCAACGTTAGACAAGAAAGGGAGGGGATCAAATATTCCATCATACTTATGTTTACAAAAAATGTAAATAATTTGTTTATGAATAATTATACCTTCATGTTCTGTATCACTGCTGAAATTTGGAGACCTGAAAAACGAGACACAGCATCATTTTAGTTTAAAATTTGGATGCTCGCTAAGATTAAAGTCAAGGGGGTTTCTTACTGAGATTTTCTTGTACTCCTTTCTAAATGATACCATTTCACACAAAATTGGGTTCTCTTTGGATTAATACATTTGAAAATTAAGTTGATTTATAACCAATTTTCTCCTCATTTAAACAGCGACCTGCAAGTGTTTCTCCAGGGATCAAACAGGATCAGAGAAATTATGTGTTGTTCGAGTTGTTCACTGAAGCAGAATCCCTCACAAACATGTGCATATGGCGCTGGGTGCTTTAGGGATCAGACGAACACGTTTACCTTGTTGTACATTTTTCTTCTCATCTTGAACTTGCATTTTCTCCTTACTAGGAATTAAAAAAAAAAAAAAAAACCAACGCAAGAAGCTATTACTAATTTGATGGCTGCAGAAATAATATATTCCTTCTCATTCTCTTATTCAAGTCACAGCATTGGAAGCGTATAATGTGCTAGCGCCGAATGCATCTGTTTGGATACCCTGGTCAGCTGCTTAAGGACAGTTGGCAATCCCCACCTCAGAATCAGAGGAAACTGGGCAGCAAAATTATCCTCCCTAAAGCTTTGAAATAATGGGAGTGTTTTCTCTTTATACAGTCAATGTTTAAATGCAGGCTATATTTGGAAACCATAGCCATATGTCATCTGAGAATGAGACAAAAAATAAATTAAACCCCTAAATTGTTCTCTCAGCAGCAGAATTAATGGGATGTGATTTCCTATAGTTTAGTCCCCTGCAGTCCCCTCAAGTCATTTCGGTCCCTCTGGTATTCTAAGTCTGTTGATTACCATTGGGCAAACCCCAGTGCAAATGTAACGCCTGTCATCTGCTCCGTGGAAGCTTCCTGTGCAGAGGCGCTTACCTGTAGTAACATCTTACTCTGTGGCAACCTGTTTGTACATTACCCATAAGCCAGATCTGAGGTTTGTCAGGAAACGATGGCAGTGAAATTACGAGATTTAAAAACTTGTCAATATAATTTCTCAAATGATGTAATCAGCTTTAGTGCTATTGCTGTTTCTGCTGCTAGATAATTCCCCAGTCACAACTCGTTCAATATGTTCCTCCCAACCACCTTTACGAAGGGTCTGCCTCGATGCGGCGCGGTTTGCATAATTGCCGCATGTATCCTGAATACATTGGATGGCTTGCTGTGTGTAATCACAGCGGGAAGTTCACTTGCTGCTTGGCTACCTGAAGTGATAATGCATGCCCAAAAAAATGACTTTAATGAAAATGTTTAGGATATCAAATTCAGCATCAGGGATGCTTAGAAAAGCACTTACCCGTGGAGTAGGGGCAGCATAATGCACTAAGCTGTTGTAGAAAAGGTCAAGGTTTAGAATTCCTCCCCTCAGTTTCAGGAAGAACAAATTAAAAATAACTAAAAAAAGAAAAGTCATGAGAAAGCAAATCTAATTTTTTGCTTATTCCAAAGCTGCAAGAAGCTTGTTTTCATTATTGAATATGTCGTCTAATTAATAAAACAAAACGGTATCAAACATTGCAAAATGAGTACCCTGATTTGATAGTAAGTATGAATTATCAAAACCTACTGCAAAATAGTTCTTTCCCCTCCATTTTAAATCTTTCCACTGTAATCACAGGAAAGGATATTTCATGTCTCAAAATTCCCTGAAGACACAGGGCGAGATTTCTCAGGCAATTCCCTAGGCTTATTTCTCTATTTGAAAACTAAAATAAGTAGTCAGGCTTACAGATGTCAGGTCTGTGGAACACGTAGAAGCATTTCATTCTAAGGTGCGTGATGGGCTTTATGCATTAGCAGGTGACATATTAATATTAATAATATGACACAGAATCTGTCTCTGAAACAAATGGAGGTTTATTATCCCGCTATTGATTGTGAGTGATTGCATGGAGCCATTGATGAGACACGTTACGGTGTCTGCAGATTTGTTACACAGAGCACTAGCGAGACCTGATCCCAGGCTCTCTGGGACCCATAAGTATCTGGTCCTTCTGCCAGCTTTGGATCAAACTGCTATAGGAAGCCTCTTCAGGTTAAGAGGAGGAGATTTACAATCTCAACCAAAGGACCTAACATCGACAAGCTTTGCGGTGGATGCCTTATTGCAGCCAAGCGACTCGCCAGTGCCTTCTGCTGTTTCTAATATCCTTTGCTAATTATTTCAAGATGCAAGAAGATAAGAGGAGATAGGGAATGACACGCTTCATTTGCAGTTGGATTGAATTTATGAGCGAAGCTAGGAAAGGATATGAGATGCAGAGTTATAGGAGAGAAAAGTTAGAAAATAAAAATGGATGAAAACTGGCTGGGTAGGGTTAAGTTTAGTCTCAAAGCTAAAGATTTAAACCTGAATGAGGAGACTCATTAGGCTTTGAATAGGTCATCTGCTTTCGGTAAAGAGAACAGCGATATTCCCTGGTGCTCCTGTGGAAGAATGCTGGTGGAAAGAAAAGCAGAGCCAATGAAATAATAGGGAGAAAGCAGGCATTGCTATAGAATAATGTTTCCAAATTTCAGAAGCTACTGTTACTCAGGTCAAGAGCCAGGGAAGAGGAGAAAAGGACTCAAAAAGCAAGGAATTTGAAGGCTTTATTTCAGGCCTTAAACTGTGATTTCACTATTTCTGATTATTTTTTTTAAAAAGAAGAAAAAAAAATGTTTTTCCAGCGTGCAGAATTTTAAATGGCTGGGGTTTAAGGTCTAGTGCCTCTCCTTCGATTCTCTCTCGCCAACGTGCAGTTGCAGAGTCAGGCAAAAGGCACGCGCATGGCAAGAAGCCTGTAGTGAAGAAACAGCCACGGAAGGGACTTCTGAAGGAAATGCCAGAAGATTGAGGTGGGCCAATGCCAAGGGAGGTGGCGGCAGGAGGCAGGGCTCCTCCCAGGGGTGAGCTCAGTGCTCTGGCTCTTGGTGCCTCCTCACAGAGACACAGCTAAAGCTCTGCTCAGGGTAAGCGCCTCACAATTCGGGGTTCCTGAGTCATGCCCTTGTTCTCTGAGCATATCAAACCCTACGTGTCATAAAAAGAAAACATTTCCTAGACGTTTCCATGAATAGGCAGGTAGGCAGCAGTGCTCTCAGCTCCATATCCCTGTTCGATGCATGTAAGGAATTGCAAAGGAAATGGTTAAGTATGCTCTTTATATTTTTTTAACAAAAATGAAGTTGTATTTAAAAGAGGCTCTTAAAAGGAGATAACATCAGCGCTTTCTTGACAACGCTATGGTCTGCAGTGCATTCTTTAGGAGGCAGGAGAAGGTAAAGCCGGTAAAAGTGAGCTAGTTTATACCAGATGGGAATTCAGTCCTAAGAAATGAGGTTTAAAACGCTATTACTTTTTCAAGTTTCAGTGGAGCTTGGAGTATACTCATTTTTATTCCTTATCTCAAACACCACAAAAAGGGAAGAACTAAGGGGAACCCTCCCAACCTGAAATACTTCAATTTTTCATTCGCTGTCGTGGTCTGTATTTGCCTGATGACAGATGTTAGTTTCACTCTAGTTCAGTCCTTTTTTTTCCCTGTACAGATGTGATTTACTAGATCATAAATCAGTCACCACTTTTGGAATTTCAACTAACAGATGTCCTCTTTAGAGATTTTAATATAAACTCCGTTAACCCATAGATTCTTTTTGAGGAAATGCCAGTTGCGTAGAAGAATGCCAATTGGCATGAATGTAACTTCAACATTTGACATATTAATAGATTTTTTTTTTCTGAGCAAAATAGATTATTTTTTATAGAGAAGGCATGGCTGCTTTAGTTCTCCATTAGAGCCCCAGCTTGCAATATCTGTTTGCTTGCAGTGATGTCATTAACCAGAAAACAGATGCACTCATGAGCATCAGAAATCAATCATAGCTGTTGGCACTTTAATAAACAGCTGCCTTCTTAAATGGTTTGGAATAAACACTGATCATCACCAGCTCTTTTTGAAGGAAGATCAGTAGGTTATAAAACTGCTGATTAGAGGAGGGGAAAACCTTGAAATTATAAACTTAGTGGTTGAAAACCTCTGATTGAGTTATTTTAAACTGTCAAAAGATTTACAGTAGAAAATAATTGCAAGATACTGTGGAATATCTGTCATGTAGCCACCAGAACGGTGCCTGATATATTTACATAAACTTTCTTCTTCAGAAATGGATTTTATGTAGGGGAGTCAGTTGTATTAATAAGGCATTCATCAAACTGGAGCACAGCAGAATCTTATTGCTTCATTGTGCAGTTCAGAAGGAATTTGTTTAAAGATACCAAATTCCTTCCCTTGCTCTTGGATGCAAACTAGGAGAAAATGTGTTATCCTTCTTCTTTTCAGGAGATGCTTCTACATTCAGGGCCTCTTTATGACCTGTGCGTGGGCCAGAGGATTTAGCTTTGAGATAGCAGCCACAATTCACAAAAAGTGCCTGGAAAGAGGCAACCAAATATCAAACAGTCACGGAGTGAAATAGCGCATGACATTCCTCATGCAGTACTCAGATTAGCTTCAACTCTGTCTTGCTAAGTAGCTTATCAAGAGAAGAGATGTAAGAATAATTCTACAGCAAATGCTTCATATGGCTTAGTGACAAAAAAAAGGAGAGATATGTTACAATATACCCTGATGTTGCTGGTAATCTGCTTGTTCTGACTTCTGCTGCTGATGGCTGTGCTAGGTATAACCTGCCCCCTCTGTAGCTCCTGTGATTTTTATGTTTGCTCTATTGTGCAATTGGGTTATAATCTGAACCTTTTGCAGTGTCCGCGGACCTCGCTCGTGTAACTCCGGGTATTGTTGCAGAAAGTTCCTTGTATCTCTTTGTCACGGTACTGTAAAAATGTCTGCAAAACAGATTAGAGCAGAGCAAAGGAGTTTATCTGCAGCTGAGGATGTAAGCTGTGTGCGGCATAGACACAGGTTTGTCATGGGCCTTTTGTGCAAGGCTTTGCACTTTGGGATTGTGATCTATGGCTACAGCTTTTGGGAACTAATACAGATGATGATAGCGATAAAATGGCATTCATGAAAGTCTTGCTGGATCCTTCAGAAATGTTACTTATCTCACCCAGAGCACCCATATACAGCGGATCCTTGCTGCACTCTATTATGAAAAATATCTACTCCACTGTGGTTACAAATGCTATTTGAAACCATATTCTTTGGTTCCAGACTGCTGTATTATTTTATATTTAGGTCCTGTTTCCAAATATCTTGCAGAGGTCTACTGAATGATTATTCAGTGGAATCCGCATCAGAACCTATCCTTTTCCCCTGGGGTCCTAATCTCTCTCTGCTCCCTGTCCCTGAGAATTTCACTGTGGCTGTTTCCTTCTTCTCTCTGTACTGCTCGGGCTCTGCCAGAGGGACTTTTTCTCTCACATCTAATGTTTTGTACTGCTGTAATCCCTGGCAGCCAGGACAAGGGAAGAGTGAACGTCCTTAGCATCTTGCTGCATTGAGCAAAGCCAGTGCAGAATGAATTATCAGAGGTTTTAGGTGCCAAACTCTAAGAAGTTTTTATTGGTCATATATAAACTGAGATTTTAAGGTACGACACTTGGCAGAATATGAGCAGATTTGGAAAATATATTCCTGCTCTTGTAGGGAGTGCTAATACTTTGCATTAGTTCAACCAGTATTCAGAAAAAAAAAAAAAAAAGGACCGCTATTAAGAATCTAACCTGAAGAAGGAATATTCCAGGAACATCTCCCCTCTCGCTCCCTGTTTCTCTCGTGTAGCCTAATAGAGGAGCACTACTTCTGGCAGTGAGACTTGCCTGGCTACAGTACTACCTGGGATGTTCTTCTCTTGGGAAGTTATTCACATGTTCGTCTCTGCATAGGAAGAACCCTGGGACCTCTAACTGTTTGACCGAGTGTGAAAATCTCACAGTTACGTGTACACACACTGTTGGGGTTTTTTTACCTGTAGTTAACTTTGGGGACAACATCAGGAAAACATTAACAAACCAGGGAAAACTTCTCCCACGGCAAACTTTTCCTGTAACGAGAGTGACGCCGCGCTGCCTTACTCTGGGAATTTCTGGCAAAGCTCACCAATGCCCATGACAGCAGCTGTCGTGCGGTGGATGACAAACAAAGGCTTTGCTTCACTACTGAATATTTGCCTATTTTAAATCCCACTCCACCTTCCTTACAAAAATGTCAGGTGAATGCTTTGTCTTCCAAGTTTTCTCTCTAAGCGTTTAATGGCTGGCTGTGCTCTCTGTTCTGGTGGGTATTGTCATCATGGCTGACTGGTGTACGCCTCATTTGCTCTCCAAGAACTTTTCAATATATCTTAGAAATCCACTTAAGATCATGGTGCATAGTCTCTCGGTTTCATTAGCTGCAGTACAAAAGAAGCTTATGCTCCTTTTTTTTGTTGCTGCTTGGACCTTGATACTCACGAAAAGAAGCTCTTCAGGAAATGAGCAGCGTAGGAAGCTTACATTGAATTCTGTTATTAACACGGCTGTGTGGTGTCATGGAAGATATAATTCAGTGCTGCCTCAGATGAAAAATAATTTCAAAGGGAAGTTCCTCTTGCTGACTTCTTTGGGTTGGCTTGTGAAAATCAGGGCTCTGAATTTCAGCTGGCTCAGAAGAACAGAAAAGAAATGAACTGGCTTTTACCTTGGCCTTGCACCCAGGTTATCAGAATAATAAGCTTGCTTTACTAGTTTTGATTATGGGTATTGTTTCTCCAGACTTTAATTTTTTCATTGTTAAACTGAATGACGTCCTCTAGAGAATTGTATTTCTATGGCATATTTTTAATAATTCTGGTTTTATGTCTTTTGTGGTGTGATTTTTTTAAACTCAAAGGTGTTCATGAAAGTACTACTTCTGGAATTCAGGATGAGGTGCATACATTACCTGTATGCGGAAGCTTTCATGGGAGGCAGAACATATTTTACGTTTGATGTTGCTTTTGTGTTACAGACCTGGATTTAAACCTAGCTGCTCGCAAAAAAGAGCATGTTCCCTAGAACTGTTCCCTATCCCTAGTCCTAGAACCAGGACTGGTTTTTTTTATTAGAATCAGTATGAATATCCCAATGATAACAAAAGTCCAATTTACTGTCATTTTGGTCTGAATAAGGCAGTGTGCTTCCCTGGATTTCATGCACAACGGAGATAAGACCGTGATGTGGAGGATTGAGGAACAAATCTCTTTTTTATGTAGTGAATTTCAGAATAGAATTCAATTTCACAGAGCCTTCTATGCATGAGTAGCCCAGCGCGCTCTGTGAAGCGAGGAGTGAAATTCTGGTGGTTCGCCGGCGCTCGCAGTTGCAGCTGCCATGGTGCCCTTTGCCATTGCTCGCACGCAGCCTTGGATATTAAGGTGCTTCAAGAGAAAAAGTAGAGTAAGACAGAGAGGGATTGGCAACAGAACAGCGCTTACTACAACAGCTTCTCCTTCACCCGCTGCCCACTATTCCACAACCTCCCCCCATGCCTTTGAAACTTTTCTACTATGGATTGGCCTGAAACCTAACATCTTTTAACCTTGGAAAGCCCATTCAAATTTCATGACTTTTAGCCTGTGTAATAAGCCAGGCTGAATCCTTGTGCTTGAGGAAGCTTTGGATCTGAACTCTCGCTTTGTGGCTCAGATTTCCTTCCCTCTTTTTTTTTATTTCATCAGTAAGCAGGGAAGGAATAAAATATAAAAAGCGGTAGCAGATGATTGCCCCACATTTATCTCTGGTACGTGTAGGTGTTTGTGAAGTTTTCATTGGCATGACTGAAACAGGAAAGTTTCTCTATCCTCATCAGACCCAGAAGCAGGCATTCCCCTTTATTAAGACTCCCTTCTAATAACGAACCTGCAGTCAATTCCTGATGGGTATATAACATAATCTTGGGATTTGCAAAAGATTTAATGACACCATTACAGCCGAAAGTGTTTCTCCCTTTTTCAAACACGTTAGGTTACCTGCATCACTCCTGCTGTTTAAGCCATCAACTTGAGATAGAGGAGTGGTTGAAGAAGGATGTATAGATTAAAGATCAGTTCTGTTGTTGCACATAGTGCAGCACTTTAATAAGGGTGTGTAGACTGCCATAAGGAGCTGCATAGCTAATTGATAGCAGGAGCCAATGGGTGGAAAAGAGCAGTACGTGGCGGGTACCTGTTGCATGGACTCCAGCTGTGAGTGAGGTTTTAGTTCTGTTTAGTGAAAAGTTATCTTACCTGCGTCGTGATGGTATGATAGGCACATCAGTAGATAAATGTCATGCGTGGCTAATTAATTTCTCTAAAGGGCACATATTGCACAGTATGTAAATGACAGGGAGACCATATTGCATTTTGCACACCAGTTTATTTTAAATGAAATAGCTTAAAGTTTTTTCTCATCAGATTTGTTTAACATTGATTTAAGACGTACAATAAATATATTTCCTTATCAGTCTTGATTTTTAACTCCAGCCTTTTACTTGTCACACTGGAGAGTCGTACATCACTGCCTGTGTGTGCAAAGAAGAGGGCGAGTACCCTGTTACGTGGTCCAAGCTTGCAGTCACTTAGAAGGCCAGCAACTTATTGCTCTGCTTGCAAACTGGGTGTCGTTATGATCCAGATTAATAAGGAAGCATATTGCATGTGACTGAAAAGAGAATCTGAGAAATCAGGCCAAGGGCTTCGTATTATGAATATTGCAATTTCACTAGCAAAATCCAGGTCAAAAATGGTCGATAAGAACATAAATCTGAGCACCTGCCTACAGCATTCTACATCTCTTCTAGCAGCAAGCATAACGTTTTAGATTAATGAATAAAAATTCTAGTCTAGGTAGTTCTTCTTCTGGGTTATGCTGACCTGGATCAAAGCAGCCAAACTCCTGAATTCATGATTGTGGCTGAGAAGAGTTCTGACATGCTGTAAGTTATGAAGAGCAACAAAACTAATGATAATTAAGCTGCAAACCCCACCCCTCTAAATCAGTAAGGAATCATCAGAGCTGTCTCTTTCCTCATTCTTCCCACAGGAGAAAGTGGCATACTTGATATCGAAAGAGCACTTTAAACTTAGCAGGGTGGCTTTATTCATCATTGTTCTTTTCCACAAGCCTGTCCCTCCAAAGCAAGCGATATTGTGAGGGTTTTTTCACCCACTTCTTTCCCTTTTTTCCTACCCTTCTCTCTAACTTTGACTTTTCTGGCACTCCAGTACACGTGATCGTGTCCCAGTGCTCTCCGATGTGCAAATGGTGGGCAGAGAGGCATCTACTATCAAAGCAAACAGGTTGCCTCACTTCATGCTGTGATATTGTTTTTTTCTGGCTGCAAAGTTCCCGGTGGTTTGGGAGACAGGAGCACACGTCCTGCAGTCTGGGACTCATCTTCAAAGTCACGTCTGTTGTTCCAAGAGCCTTTTAAGATATTTCCTCAAAATATTTTAAAAAAAAAAAATGCTTCATACCTAATGATCTTGAAGTGATTGAACACAGCAAAGCGTACAAATTCCCTGTCTCATAAAAGTACAATCTGGAGAAAGAGAGAAGGCTGGGTTTGTGTCCTTTGCACTTAGAGCCAAATTCTGGGCCAGGAAAGGGATTTTGGTGGGGAAATGGATTATCTCCCAGTTCCTCAGATCATCTGAAGCTGCTAGTGCTCTTTCAACCACACAGTTCTGGACTTAATTATACCTTATTTCAGCTTCCTCTTCGCCTTTTGGCACTAATGTAAAGCGGGAGGCAGAATTTACTATTGCTAGAGTTTATTAATGTTACTACTATTGCTCACAAAGGATAACAGTGCAAATTATGTGATGAGACTCTCATGTGATACAAACCAGCGTTGGTTTAGTGAAGTCAGTAAAGGTGTGACAGTTTGCAACTGCAGAAGGGCTACTCCATTAGTCCATTTTATGATTGCAAGTTAATGAGCTTCAGAATCATAAACATAACTGCACCGGCAATGTGAGCATCAGTGACAGCCACCCATATCTAAGTGACACAGACCTCCGTATGGGAGAAGAAAAGGTGTGCAGTCTTGTTAGGGCATTAACAGAAAGAAATCTCCTTGGTGTATGACTGAAGCTTTCACTGCCAGCCCTGAAATTTGGCAAATCTGGTTACGGCTGGGTTTGGGGGGGTTTGTGTTTCCCTGCCTGAATGTAGAATATTTAAGCTTACACTGGGAATTTGAATAGTGGAGGCTTTTGGCTGGTAACTAATCTAGCTGAACAGTGCTGCAGCATTACAGATTTCATTTTCATGAGTGACTGAAATTTTTGTTTGAAAGCGGTGGCTTGAAATGTATTTTGACTGGGAAAACATTGAGCAGCCTTATTCACCGCAGGCTTGTCTTCCTCAGACATTCACATGACCTAGGCGCATTTTAAGAACTCCTGGACTGTGCTTGCGACCTGCTGTGATTTTACACAGTGCCGAGCAGAATAACGCGGGGTGATTTATTTTTCCTCTATTTTTCCTCTCTCCCCCAAATAATGCAATTTTTATAGACCCCTCAGGGAGTTAGGCACCCAGTTTTCTCCAAAACCCCCCTAACCCCTTCAGGCTCCTTTGAAAATCCCAGCCTAAATTTGCAGTTCTTCCCAGGTGGAATTCTCCGAACAAGTGAAATCAATGCCAGCACTTCTTACACTTACACACCTGCAGCTCATTTTCTCATAGGAACTGCTCACCACAAATAGCACAGAGAATGTAATTACATGTAACTTTTTCTATTATTTTTCTATTAAGGGATTCCTTAATGCAAAAAAATCCCATTTTTTTAATAACGAACGAACGGAAAGATGTCTAAGCATCAAGAGGGTTTTAATTAGAAATGCTACCTGTAAGTACATCTAAACAGTCGGTAGCAGCCATGGAACACTTCTAATTATAATCATCATTTTGTTTTTCTCTCAGGTAGCTTAGCTCATTAATTACTTTAAAAAAATCAAGTCTAGCGTTCAATACTACTGTGCAATATAAAATTCAAATTAGACTGATATCACTACCAAAATATTATGAGCTGATTTGTATTAATGGTATTCCATGCACACAAATATCGGTAAGTTATTGTCTATAAATAAATCGGATATCATAGTCCAAACCTTTTGATTCCCAAAATTTACCTGTGCATACCAAGCTTGTATTTGTCTTTTCCAGATAATTTTCTCAATTACCCTGTCTGGATTTCCATATGTATCTATCAAACCTATGAAAAACCTTTTACTGTATGTGCATGCCACTGTAAACACACAGAGTTTGGGTAAGCACGCTTCTCACTGAGTGTGCAACGGGGATCCTGCACGCACCAGTCTGTCTGGTCCTGCTGATTTATAGATCCAAGGATTATGGGACTGCTGGCTATAGGCTGTTTCAGGATATATGAATAGAAAACAGCCTTGATGGACGAATCAGTTGACAGAAAACAGTCTGGCCTTTAAGAGAGTGCATAGAACAAAATGGAGACATCGAAGTGATGAGAGCAAACGAAGAGCCTTTTTTAGAGTTAATTTTCTGAAGATGGATGCTTTCTCTAATTTCCCCTTATGGTTTACTGGGCAAACCCTAGCTACCTATCGCACACAGAAACGTTAGAAGAACTGAGAAACATGGTTGGCCTAAAGAATGGCCAGCTCATCATCAGCTGGGACATGGTCCTGGAGCAGGCAGGGGCCTGAAGTCGAAGGACCATCTCAATGTTTCCTTCTTGCCAACAGAATACATTGTAAATGAGGATTATTATTTTCATTGGGCAAGAGGAGCAACATATTCTGTGACCTTGGATTAGTCTCTGCGTTTTGCTGCGTGTCAGTAGCCTGCCCTCTCTGCCAAAAAGGGAGCTCCGGTGTCTGACATGGCCATATTCATTTCTCTGATGGCCATGAGAAAGTCTCCTCTCTGGTATAGCCGAGATGATTGATTTAGTCCATGCAAATAGCTTGATGTTCATTTTTTTCTGTATTTGATCTGTACAGAGCAAAATACGTTCGCGTATGTGGGCTTTCAATGCCACATTCATGAGAAATAGTGCACTAGGGTATCGGTAATGCTAAAGTGCTGCTCATGGCAGGATCAGCCTTTGCTTTTCAAAAATGTGATGGGGTGTTTGTCAAAGTCAGTCAGTATTAGAAGGAACTCCAGGTCAGGAATAAGACTGGCACGAAATTTAATCCAGTTTTAGCGGTACGGAGGGGATGAATGGCATGTTTTGCAATTGGTCCATGAAGCTTTATATTAAGTGTGTATATTTCTGGGTTTTCACCTGTTTTGTAATTACTTCTGATTCTAGATGCAGTCTGTGGCAGGATGCATTTTGTCAGTGCCGTAAGCTTAGGGCATGACAAGCAGTACAGGATTCTTTTCCTTCCTGGAAATAATACCCTCACGTGGATGGTCTCTCATGGGGATGAACTTGCATTCCAAAATTGTGTTGGCTAAAGGAGGTCTGAGTTCAGCCTGCTAAAAATACAGATCCTACATATTTGCGTTACTTTGCTCCTTTACGTCCCATTGACTTAAATGAGGTCACAATAGAAAATGGCTTTGATTAAGACCCTGACAAAACCACTGCTTTGAGAAAGACCCAAGCTGCTCACAAAGACGTGCTAAAAAATGGGACTGCACAAAGCTTCCCACCACTTTCCTCACTCTTATCTCTGTCCGAGTCAGCGTGCTCATGGCGAAGCCTTACAATCCCTTTGCATCTGGTTGCTTTGGAGGGGTTTGATACCTGTTGGGGATGTGAGGTGAGCTTTCCTTTCTTGGTGGTATCACAGAGAACCATTGTCGAGGATTTGATGTGAAGGAGTGCAGAGATGTTAAGGAGCCAAACCTTCCTTCTGAGGGTAACAATGCGCTGTCTCTTCTTTTTCCTGGGCTATATTCAGTCCAGGCTTCATGTAAATGTGTTATCTGGATGTCTGTTTGATGAGCCCACTATCTATACAGAAAGCATCTTTGCTTTCAAGTTAAATATTTTCAGAAAGCAGTGCTCCTTCTGGCACTTTACCCAACTTCACTTCGTTCCATGAAGAAAACTAATGAAAACTATGAAAAGTCACTCTACTTCAAGTGACAGCATTGGAATAATTCTGTGCTACTTTTTCTTAAAGGGGCAAGGAATGCACCACCCTCGCCCCGGCCTTAGATATGCAGTCATTTCTCCAGCTTTGTACACGTTTACCTACTCATTTGTTCAACAACAGCTTATTTTCGCACTGTAAACAAAGACCTTGTGTTTAACAGCATTAACTTGACAGTGTTCAGTGTTGGCAACATCCCAGTGATATGTGATGGTACTTGTTAAAAGGTGTATTGAGCTGCAAAGCTGTATTAGGCTTAAAAAGAATGATGCGGCAACAACATCCATTGACTCACTGGGTGGATGCGGGTCAGAATTGCTTGACTCAGAGTCCTCAGACTTGGTTTGCAAACCTCAGTAAATCATATACAGGAGATGTGCTGAGGAGATGTGAGCACTGTCATGTCTAAAAGGAGCACTTGGCTCTTTGTAATTTCTGTTCTGATTTATAAGCAATGGGACAACGGGAAAAATCTGTTCTCGTAAGTACAAAAATCAAAGTTTCAATTTGGTTAGGTTTACCTGAACAAATGCTTAAATAGAATGCTTCAGAGATGCCTGTATTTTGTAAGTTTAGCTTATTGCTCTGCAATTTAAGTCTTAAACTAAGTCACTGTGGTATCAGAAACCTCTCACTGAACCCACGGTTTACTTATTACTGTCAAATTCAGCTGGCATCTATGTTTCTTGGAAATCCAGAAGAATTTATGTGGGAGATGGAGTGTTTGCTCTCGAATAAACCAGGCTAAGAATTATGATTAAGGCTGCAGTTTAAAGAGGAATGAGGTCTCAGTCTGGGAGCAAGAATGTTCTGAGCTATGTTCTGTTTTCAGGTGCTTGAAATAAGTATCATACTACAGAGGAAAAGTTATTATTGTAAACTTCTTCCAATTTGGTATATGTGACAGATATGTCATGAAGGAGATAGAATCTGTTAACAGAGTGCTGTATAGTACTTACAAATTTTTCTCTCTGTGATCCAGAAATGATTGTGTTGTGAAATGCTGAAAGCTTAGGAGCTTCAGAATAACTGGAAGTCGTTTAAGAAGTATGAAGAAGTACTGAACTATGTTGTGTCTTAGAGGATTTGGGATTGGATTTTATTTGCAACAATGAAGTTGATAAAATGTATCATTCATTTGCAAATTATATACCTAATAAGTAGCTGGATTGCACCCAAAGAAGTGCAGTGATGCTCATTTTCTCTTCTTCTACTCAGGACCACGCATCATATAGTATAGCTAAAAAAGCAGCTGCTAAAGTTGGCATCTTATGCCAGCAAGAAGCAGCTTCCCTGCACTAGACTGTCTGGTGTGTTTGTGCATCGCTGCCTTCTACTGGAAGGCATCAGAGCATCACAGCTGCCTCAGAACTGCAGCCAAAAGCTAAAGGGTCTTTTTCAAGTGTTTAGATGTCTGTGATTTAGTAATTAGAAGAACGGGAATCTGTATCTGGTTTTGCCGCCGACACAAAGTTCAGCAGTTCAAAGTTCACCAACAGATGAAATATCTTTTCATGTTAATAAGAGTTCTGTGATAAATGCTAGTGCATTGAGGATTTTACCTCAAAATGTCTTTATTGACAGCTCAAAAGCCTGAAAGGCTATGGGGTTGTATTATAAATATTAATTGGTTATATGCTGGTGGGACTTGGCACAGGCCCAGCATATGTCATTCTTCATGGGTTTTACATTCGCAGGAATGTACGCTGTCAGAAGACTCGATGGTTGGACTCGATGATCTTAAAGGTCTTTTCCAACCAAAGCGATTCTATAAGACATTTATACCGCACGTGCTATGGCCTGGTAATGGCCGACTCACTTTAACTTTAATTGTATATGAGTTTTGCTTGACAAAACCTGCAGGATTGCATCGACTTTGAATTGTCATTTCCCCTGAATTGCTCAAACCCTCCTGCACCCCCCATGAAATATCCTGAAATGATTAAAATGCTGCCTAGACACAGCTGTTAATAAAATGTTAATGAAATCAGATTAAATCAGACCCATTATAGTTTAAACATTAATATTACCCTATTGAAACTGTGGTACAAAGCTGAGGATTCCAGGTGTCCTCCAGGGAGGGGTTGTGGTAGAGCGGAAACCAACACGTGGGTGGAGGCCAAGCTGTGAAAGGATGTGGAAGATCTCTTCATGTTTATCCGTAGTTTGCTCTACACTGATGTCTCCATGTTGGAAACAATTTATAGAAGGTAGAAAACCCAAACATCGTGGCATATCTTGAAACAGAAAGTTGAAACGTTGCATTAAGGTGTCGATTATGTATGTTTTGTAACACAGGCTTATCTAACAGGACATTAGCAAAGATATTTGGGGCTTCATCCATCAATGAGAACACACATCTGAATTGTTAGCACTGCTCACATAATGTCTCTGCATCCTCCTGCTCAGACATTTCTACCATTTGTTCTCTTCTCTTGCTGGACCGATAACAGGTTTTCCCATTCCTGTGTTGACATATTCCCTTTTCTGGCTTAAAACTGAGCCCAGAATGTGACTATAATCTCTGGCCTGCCTGAAGGGAACACTAATGCCTGTATTCACCTGTGGACAACACTTGGCATTGGAGGCACCTGGTGGCGGAACCAGAGGTGCCTGGTGAATGTACCTCCATGGCGCTGGGTGGGATGGGCAGGATGCTCCCCTGCACTGTCTCGTCATACCAGTGAGCCTGTACAGTAAGGCTTGGGGGAGGAGAGGATTAATCGGGATCTCCTCCTGGTGAGGATCATTGCCTCTCCTTTCTCTCCAGGCAGGAGGACACACGGGAAAAAAATTTAGTGATATATTTATGAATTATCTTACCTTTCAGATTCTTGTGGGGTGGTCCTAGCACCCTTAGAGACTGCTATTAATGGATCAGAGTCTTCTGGAATTTGCATCCCAACTCCTTAAAATGCACTAATCTCTCGCTGGAGTCTCGGTTACTAACCTTCAGCTATTTATATGCCAGTAACCTGTCCCCTTTTTGTCACTGCTTTTCCATACGGCACATATCCATTTCATTCAACTTGACTACCTAGGACAAGCAATGTGTCCACTTTATCATTTTTATTGCTCTCTTCAGTAGAGTCTCTAGTTTATCAATGTACCTTCTGCAGAGCAGGGCCCTAAAATATATATACTGCATCAACCTTGAGCGGAGTTGGTGTAACTGGGAATTAATCACCTCCGTGGTCTAATCCCATCCCTTCAGGTGCTGAATACCTTCTGCTAGGTCCTAATGCTCCCAATTTTTACCATCTTTACAGTGAATAAAAAGTTCTCAACTCAAAAAATCGAGGCCCCTGTGCCTGGGGTTAAAATAGCTTATACATTCTATATGGAAGGATTGTGCTGCTCACTCATTTTCAGTCATTCTGTTAGTGCCCTCCTACTACCACACTTCCCTGATTTTTTTCCTCTGATTGACATTCTTTATTTTTATCTTCCTGTTTGTAGAATTTTGTTTTCATTATTTTTTCCCGTTCCTGGAAAAAACTGCCTAAAATAGAAACTGCCCTTGATTTCGGCCCATCGTTTAAAATTTATTTCCTGTAAGCTTACTATATTTTCTGTTGTAAGTGTGGCAATTTCCAGAGGCTGTCCAATTATTCTCTGTAGATAGACCTTAATTTGACTGGGACAATAGTGACCAAGACACCACACCATGAATATGGTTATTGCTTTCATCGGCGCTGTTATCTAACAGAGCAGACAGAAGCATGTCAGACAACTGTATGTACTAAGGGCTCGGAAAGATAAGTGGGGTGTGATTCACCACCACCAGATGACAAAGATTAGCCTAGCAAAAAGCCTTAACCTCCTTCTGCCAGAGATCAGCAAAAAAATACTCCTTTGCTCTGTGTGACCAGAGCAAGAGTTCGCGGGTTACTTACCTGAGTTATATCTATTTATTGTTGTAACGTTTTAATGGGTGTTTTGCTGTTTCATGAGAGAGGTGTCCTCTCTCTTCCAAACTTATAGCAGCATTTCAATATGGATCTAATTTTTTTTTTTAAAAAAGAGGGGAGGCTTAAAG